>NW_020838045.1:2932809-2943928 GCF_003676395.1 Aethalodelphis obliquidens | reverse complement strand
AGAGAGAGAGAGAGAGAGAGAGAGAGAGAGAGAGAGAGAGAGAGAGAATATAATAAAATGCCTCACATTATTTTGGTAACAAGACAGAGGATAAATGATATTAACATACAGGCCACTGTAGAACCTCTTTTACAAGATACTGGATTATTTCCTAAGACACCTGCTTAGTGTTAGGTACAACAGAAATCATGGGGTAGTAGCAAATGTCAGAAAAAAGAGGAAAAAGGAGACACATTAAAAGCCCTTTTTAAAAAGTAGTCACTCTAAGAGAATGCAACACATAATTTGAATATAAATGAACTGGTGAAATGCTAGAAAATAATGGCTCACATAAATAAAGCCCCAAACAAATGAATTTTTAAAAGATTCTCTTCTTCTGATTTTATAAGTTATTTACTGTTTTATGTCAGAATCATGGATTTGGTTAGTAGATGGCATGGTATAATTAAAAAGGTGTTAGAAGGTATTCATTTAAAATATAAGATATGGGCCCAGACTTCCTGGGTCTGTTGAAATAAAGATTTTCCCTAAAAATATATATATATATACATATATATATATATATATATGTATATATAAGATATGGTGCCCA
The DNA here is from genome assembly GCF_003676395.1 of Aethalodelphis obliquidens. Lineage (NCBI taxonomy): Eukaryota > Metazoa > Chordata > Mammalia > Artiodactyla > Delphinidae > Aethalodelphis > Aethalodelphis obliquidens. The sequence continues at coordinate 2,943,336 of NW_020838045.1, read as the reverse complement.
CTGTGATTAATTTTAGGGACCTTTCCTAAGGGATTGAGAGTAAGAGACACTGTTCTAAGCCTCAGTCTGAATGTTCACACTATTTTGATTACCTACAAAGAGAAAGGAGTGAAACATATATACAAATAAATAACCAGGAAATGCTAACGTGAATTTTCTTTATTACTGAAACTTTCTCAGATTATGCAATTCTTTAGTAAAACAGTGTTGAGTCACTAACAATAGGAAACATATGTTCTTCACACATTTAGTAGAAAACAAATGTTAAGAAGGACTAATCCTAACACTGACACGCAGAGTGAGGAGTCTGGACAAATTAACACACGTGAAAAGGCTCATCTCTTTCTTATCCAAACGCCTGTCAGGTTTCAAGGTTAAAGCCATATTTATGTTTTCATTTTTTCTCCACATAATTGGTAAGGTTATATCTACGAATATTATACCACCTAATTTCAAAAATTTCAAACAGGTTAAAAGGCAATTTATCATCAGCTTTAAAATGGGATGTTAACAGTTTTATAGTTAAATTAGGCTATGAAAAATGGGTAAAGGTTGTCTATGGAAAAAAAAAACTTTTTATGACAAAGATAACTGAACTCACAGAGAGGAAGGTATAACCCGAAATGATTTAGCAAATTCATCATGGAAGTGTGTCATTATATTAATTTAGAGAGAAAATCACTTTTTTATTTACCCATCTCTAATGAATTCATCTCTCCATTCAGACAGGCCAGGGACCAGCGAAACGTTAATGATGAACATGTCAAAAGCTGGAATATAACCTTGTTACATTCACCACAATACTCTCAGCAGTTTGGAACAAGTTTCTTGACGTGCTTGAAATCCTCTATGAGAGCATTCTTTAAAATGCCATCTTATTGAAAGATAAAAGAGAAATTCTTTGGGAAAGTTCCTTTTAGTCATTTTCTAAACTATTTTTTATGAGAGGAGTGATGCATATTCATGGTAGAGAATCTGGAATATGAAAAAAGCATAAAACAGAAAATAAAAATTACCCGCAGTTCCACTTTTCCAAGGTAACTAACAATTGTGAATATTTTGGTCTATCTTCTCTGTCTTTGAATCTTTATAAAATCATCATCATAGTGTAAACGATTTGCTTATGTGTTATTCTGCTTACTCAACATTACATCATGAAGCCCTCTCCAGGCACCATGTTGAGAACCAGCAGAAAATACAGATGGCAGCTTCTAACAAATTGCTGGGATATCTGAATCATTAAAGGTTGAATATAAAATAAAGTATGTTTAATATATTATGAAGAAAAAAAGAAGGGGGTGAATATATGAATAAGAAGCAAGAGACTATGGAAAATGACAAAGCAGATTTAGAAATGAAAATACTATAACTTTTAGAAATAAAAAATAGAATGTGGAGATGGTTAAAATGATTGAATAGTTGAATGTTTAGGTTAATGGCTGAGTACAAACACCTAAAGAAATAATTAGTGATTTGAAAGTTAGATCTGAAGATACAATCTACAATGCACAAGGAAACCAAAGAGATGGAAACTATAAAAGAGGGTTTGAGATATGGAGAATAGAGTAAGGAGGTATATCTTATTCTAAGTGGAGTTCCATAAGAAGTGGAGAAAAAGAATGAAAGAATGGGACTGACATATATTTGTACAAAGAGAAAACTTTTAAAATAGAGAAGAGACTGTGCTGAAAAGAATACACTGATATGTATAAAATAGATAACTAATAAGAACCTGCCGTAGAGCACAGGGAAGTCTACTCCACTTTGCAGTACAGTACAACTAACACAACACTGTAAAACAACTATACCCCAATAAGAAAAAAGAATTTAGAACTAAACGTACCATTCATGAATGAAAAATACAAACATTTCAGACAGCAAACAGACTGTATTTGGTAGCAGCCTGCCCTCACTGAAGGAAACCATACAGAATTACTCTGCAGGCATTAAGAAAATGATCGCAGAGGGATGCAGGAAGGTATGATGTGAAAAAAAGTGTTAAATACCTGGGTATATTCAATCAACTGATTCAATAATTATTTATTTATGAGCAATGACTATGTGGTAGGCCCTCTTTTAAGTGCTGCCTGAGGTATAGCGAGGAATAACCACCACAACAAAAATTTCTCCCTTCATGGAGCTTGCAGTCTAGTGACTATCTAAACAAATACTGACTGTATAAAGCAATAACAGTGCACCTTTTGTGAATTAAAAAAAAAGTCTAAGATACCGAGCAGCAATAAGAAAAGTTGAGAGAAGCAGCAGAAATAAAGGTATTTACTTTGCCTGAAAAAGAATAAAAATATAGCTAAAGGTGAACTTTGATAAGTATATATACGAATTTTCTAGGATATAATGAAAAGAACAGAGATAAAGTATAAAACTTCCAAACTCAACCAATGTGAAAGAAGGGAAAAAAATCAGTGAAAATGACACATAAAAATGTCAGGTAAATAGAAAGCACAGAACCGGGGAGCTTCAAGATGGCGGAAAAGTAAGACGCGGAGATCACCTTCCTCCCCACAAACACATCAGAAATACATCTACATGTGGAACAACTCCTACAGAACACCAACTACTGAACGCTGGCAGAAGACCTCAGACCTCCCCAAAGGCAAGAAACCCCCCACGTACCTGGGTAGAGCAAAAGAAAAAAGAAAGAACAGAGACAAAAGAATAGGGACGGGACCTGCACCAGTGGGAGGGAGCCGTGAAGGAGGAAAGCTTTCCACACACTAGAAGCCCCTTCGCGGGCGGAGACGGGGTTGGCGGAGCGGGGGAGCTTCGGTGCCGCGGAGGAGAGCACAGCAACAGGGGTGCGGAGGACAAAACGTAGAGATTCCCGCACAGACGCTCGGTGCCGGCCGGCACTCACCAGCCGGAGAGGCTCGGGTGCTCACCTGCCGGGGCGGGCGGGGCTGCGAGCTGAGGCTCGGGCTTCGGTCAGGGAGAGGACTGGGGTTGGCGGCGCGAACACAGCCTGAAGGGGTCAGTGCGCCACAGCTAGCCGGGAGGGAGTCCTGGAAAAAGTCTGGAGCTGCCGACGAGACAAGAGACTTTTTCTTCCCTCTTTGTTTCCTGGTGCGCGAGGAGAGGGGATTAAGAGCGCTGCTTAAAGGAGCTCCAGAGACGGCGCGAGACACAGCTATCAGCGCGGACACCAGAGACGGGCATGAGACGCTAAGGCTGCTACTGCAGCCACCAAGAAGCAGCCTGTGTGCGAGCACAGGTCACTCTCCACACCCCTCTTCCGCGGAGCCTGTGCAGGCCGCCACTGCCAGGGTCCCGGGATCCAGGGACAACTTACCCGGGAGAACGCACGGCGCGCCTCAGTCTGGTGCAATGTCAGGCCGGCCTCTACCGCCGCAGGCTCGTCCGGTTCCGTACCCCTCCCTGCCCCCGGCCTGAGTGAGCCAGAGCTCCCGAATCAGCGGCTCCTTTAACCCCGCCCTGTCTGAGCGAAAAACACACGCCCTCAGGCGACCTGCACGCAGAGGCGGGGCCAAATCCAAAGCAGAACCCCAGCAGCTGTGCAAACAAAGAAGAGAAAGGGAAATCTCTCCCAGCAGCCTCAGGTGCAGCGGATTAAATCTCCACAATCAACTTGATGTACCCTGCATCTGTGGAATACCTGAATAGACAACGAATCATCCCAAATTGAGGAGGAGGACTTTGGGAGCAACGATGCATATATATTTTTCCCTTTTCCTCTTTTTGTGAGTGTGTATGTGTATGCTTCTGTGTGTGAATTTGTCTGTATAGCCTTGCTTTTACCATTTGTCCTACGGTTCTGTCTTTTTTTTTTTTTTAGTATAGTTTTCAGCACTTGTTATCATTGGTGAATTTGGGTTTTGGTTTGGTTGTTCTTTCTTTTCTTTTTAATTACTTAAAAACATTTTTAATATAATTATTTTTTGTTTTTATTTTAATAACTTTTTTGTAAATTTAATTTAATCTTTTTCTTTCTTTCTTTTTTTTCTCCCTTTTATTCTGAGTCGTGTGGATGACAGCCTCTTGATGCTCCAGCCAGGGGTCGGGCTGTGCCTCGGAGGTGGGAGAGCTGAGTTCAGGACATTGGTCCACCGAGACCTCCCAGCTCCACGTAATATCAAACGGCGAAAATCTCCCAGAGATCTCCATCTCAACACCAAGACCCAGCTCCACTCAACGACCAGCAAGCTACAGTGCTGGACACCCTATGCCAAACAACTAGCAAGACAGGAACACAACCCCACCCATTAGCAGAGAGGCTGCCTAAAATCATAATAAGCCCACAGACACCCCAAAACACACCACCAGACGTGGACCTGCCCACCAGAAAGACAAGATCCAGCCTCATCCACCAGAACACAGGCACTAGTCCCCTCTACCAGGAAGCCGACACAACCCCCTGAACCAACCTTAGCCACTGGGGGCAGACACCAAAAACAACGGGAACTACGAACCTGCAGCCTGCAAAAAGGAGACCCCAAACACAGTAAGTTAAGCAAAATGAGAAGACAGAGAAACACACAGCAGATGAAGGAGCAAGGTAAAAACCCACCAGAACTAACAAATGCAGAGGAAATAGGCACTGTACCTGAAAAAGAGTTCAGAATAATGATAGTAAAGATGATCCGAAATCTTGGAAAAAGAATGGAGAAAATACAAGAAACGTTTAACAAGGAATGAGAAGAACTAAAGAGCAAACAAACACTGATGAACAACACAATACATGAAATTAAAAATTCTCTAGAAGGGATCAATAGGAGAATAACTGAGGCAGAAGAACGGATAAGTGGCCTGGAAGATAAAATAGTGGAAATAACTACTGCAGAGCAGAATAAAGAAAAAAGAATAAAAAGAATTGAGGACAGTCTCAGAGACCTCTGGGACAACATTAAGTGCACCAACATTCGAATTATAGGGGTCCCAGAAGAAGAGAAGAAGAGAGGGACTGAGAAAATATTTGAAGAGACTATAGTTGAAAACTTCCCTAATATGGGAAAGGAAATAGTTAATCAAGTCCAGGAAGCACAGAGAGTCCCAGGTAGGATGAAGCCAAGGAGAAACACGCCTAGGCAAACAGTAATCAAATTGAAAAAATTAAAGACAAAGAAAAATTATTAAAAGCAACAAGGGAAAAGTGACAAATAATATACAAGGGAACTCCCATAAGGTTAACAGCTGATTTCTCAGCAGAAACTCTACAAGCCAGAAGGGAGTGGCAGGACATATTTAAAATGATGAAAGGGAAAAACCTACAACCAAGATTACTCTTTCCAGCAAGGATCTGATTCAGATTTGACAGAGAAATTAAAACCTTTACAGACAAGCACAAGCTAAGAGAATTCAGCACAACCAAACCAGCTTTACAACAAGTGCTAAAGGAACCTCTCTAGGCAGGAAACACAAGAGAAGGAAAAGACCTACAATAAGAAACCCAAAACAATTAAGAAAACGGTAATAGGAACATACATATCGATAATTACCTTAAATGTAAATGGATCAAATGCTCCAACCAAAGACATAGACTGGCTGAATGGATATAAAAAGAAGACCCATATATATGCTGTCTACAAGAGACTGACTTCAGACCTAGGGACACATACAGACAGAAAGTGAGGCTATGGAAAAAGATATTCCATGCAAATGGAAATCAAAAGAAAGCTGGAGTAGCAATTCTCATATCAGACAAAATAGACTTTAAAACAAAGACTATCAGAAGAGACAAAGAAGGACACTACATAATGATCAAGGGATCAATCCAAGAAGAAGATATAACAATTGTAAATATTTATGCACCCAACATAGGAGCACCTCAATACATAAGGCAAATACTAACAGCCATAAAAGGGGAAATCGACAGTAACACAATCATAGTAGGGGACTTTAACACTCTACTTTCACCAATGGACAGAGCATCCAAAATGAAAATAAATAAGGAAACACAAGCCTTAAATGATACATTAAACAAGATGGACTTAATTGATATTTATAGGACATTCCATCCAAAAACAACAGAATACACTTTCTTCTCAAGTGCTCATGGAACATTCTCCAGGATAGATCATATCTTGGGTCACAAATCAAGCCTTGGTAAATTTAAGAAAATTGAAATCTTATGAAGTATCTTTTCTGACCACAATGCTATGAGATTAGGTATCAATTACAGAAAAAATCTGTAAAATATACAAACACATGGAGGCTAAACAATACACTATTTAATAACCAAGTGATCACTGAAGAAATCAAAGCGGAAATGAAAAAAATACTAGAAATAAATGATAATGAAAACATGACGAAGGTGGGGGAGGGATAAATTGGGAATTTAGGAATGACACATACACACTACTATGTATAAAATAGGTATCTAATAAGAACCTACTGTATAGCACAGGGAACTCTACTCAATACTCTGTAATGACCTATATGGGGAAAGAATCTAATAAAGAGTTGATATATGTAAATGTATAACTGTCTCATTTTGCCTTAAACCTCAGTAGAACACAACACTGTAAATCAACTATACTCCAGTAAATTCTTTTTTAAAACTTACCTAAAAATATTCATAATTGAAATCTATGTTGGCATAAAATATATTTTAGTTTTATATATTTTGACTTCGAAGTGATTTTTAAAATTTTCTTGAGTAAGCATATGTGTATCAAAAGAATAAAGATGATCGTTTTCTTATTTGTCACACTTCAGTTCTCCAAAAAAAAAAAAAGAAAAAAAAAAGGAAGCACAAAATATGGTAGCCATGGTTCGAAACACCACTTATTACAATTAAAAATGAACTAAAAGTCCTAGTTAACAAAGATTTTCAGACCAGAACAAAAAAACCAAATCCAACTAAATGTGTTCATAAGTGCCACATGTAAATTAAAAGTACACAAAATGGGGCTTCCCTGGTGGCGCAGTGGTTGAGAGTCCGCCTGCCGATGCAGGGGACACGGGTTCGTGCCCCGGTCCGGGAAGATCCCACATGCCGCGGAGCGGCTGGGCCCGTGAGCCATGATCCCTGAGCCTGCGCGTCTGGAGCCTGTGCTCCGCAACGGGAGAGGCCACAACAGTGAGAGGCCCGTGTACCGCAAAAAAAAAAAAAAAAAGTACACAAAATGGTATATAGAATATTCATATACAGCAAATATAAACAAAATAAAGCTGGCTTGCCAATATCAATAATACATGAAATAGACTTTAAAGGAAAGGTATTATTAGATATAGAGAGGGCCACTGTATAAGAGTAAGAATTTCACCTTATCAGAAAGACATATCTAGAATACATACTGAGACTATATAATTATGTATCTAAAAATGCAGTGTCAAAATATATAAAGTAAAATTTGTCAGCTTGTGAAGAGAAATACACAAATAGACCACCTGAGTAAAATGTTTTCAAAATTCCTCCTACCAACTGATAGGTTGGTAGAAAAAACAAACAGCACAATACATAAAATTTTAAAATTTGAGATATACAACCAACTCACTCAAACTAATGCACCCAACAATTTCAGAACACAAAAGCTTTTCAAACACACAGGGAGCATTAACGACAGTGATACACTGAGCCTTATTGCAACTCTATAAATTTAAAAGGATTAGTATCATTAAATAAATTTATCCTAATACAATGTTGTTTTTATCTGTTATATTAAGATTATATGTGAGATCTTATTTTAAAAAATTCTAATCCAAAAAAAGGGATAGTTAAAGTAAATTACCATGTTGCATACTATTAAGGCATCTTAATGTTTCATTGAATAATCATGGCATAATTACTCTATTGTTTCTGATTTGGGTAATTTAAATTTTTTGCTACTATACATACCACTGTGACAAAGCTTCTATTATGTAGAAGTCATTGTAAGAGTCTAATTACTTTCTTAAGGGTATATTCCCAGTATTTGAATTGTTAGAACAAGTCTATGAATTATTAGACCTAAAATTCCCTGTAGGTGTTGCACAAAAGTTTTACTAATGTTATTCTGAGCAGCAGGATATGAGGATGTCTATTTTACAATACTTTTGACAAAACTGTCAGGAAAAATTGTAATCTTATCATTTTGATTCGCATATCTTTGATAACCAAGTTATTCATGATGTTGAATACAGTCCATAAATTTCTTGGCCATTTTATTTATTCTTATTATTTGTTTAATCATTCAATTATGTGCTTTGCTGCTTTTAAAAAATAAATTTAAAGAACAATTCAATCCCTTCGTGCCTGTTGAATATACTTAACCTTGTTAGTCATTTTTATCTTTTGATATTTGTTGTTAAAAATGTTCTTTTTGGGGTTTCCCTGGTGGCGCAGTTGTTGAGAGTCCGCCTGCTGATGCAGGGGACGCGGGTTCGTGCCCCGGTCCGGGAAGATCCCACATGCCGTGGGGCGGCTGGGCCCATGAGCCATGGCCGCTGAGCCTGCGCGTCCGGAGCCTGTGCTCCGCAATGGCAGAGGCCACAACAGTGAGAGGCCCTCATACCGCAAAAAAAAAAAGATGTTCTTTTTAATGTAGTCAAAATATTTTCTCTTGTGAGGACCATCTCTTTTTTAATAAAAAAATTCTTGGAAAACTGTCCTCTATCTAGAGATTAACCAGGAACTTTTCCACGTATCTTATGGTTTCATTTTTAATATAAACTCCCTAAATCATTATATAAAAATACACATATATGTGTATGTCTATATATATGTGTGTGTCTGTGTATATACATATATTTTTAATTTATTTAATTCAGGACCATTTGTCCTATCCATTGACTTGTCTGCTCATCTTAAGTTAGACCCATATTGTTTTTTATCCCCAGCTTTATTGTGATATAATTGTCAAACAAAACTTGTATATATTTCATGAGTACAACATGATGTTTTGATATACATATACACTGTGAAATGATTATCACAATCCAGCTAATTAACATATACATTGCCTTGCATAGTTACTTTTTTTTGTGTGGTAACACTTAAGACACACTATCATAGCAAATTTCAAGTATACAGTAGAGTATTATTAACTACAGTCACCATGATGTATACTACTTCTCCAGAATTTATTCATCCCACATAACTGAAACTTTGTAGTGTTTGACCAATACCTCCTCATTTCCCCCACTCCCCAGCCCTGGCAACCACCGTTCTACAATTTGCTTCTATGAATTAGACTTTTTTAGATGCCATACAGATCATGCAGTGTTTGTCTTTCTTTGGATTATTTCACTTAGTATAATGTCCTCCAGGTTCATCCATTTGTTGCAGATAGCAGGATTTCTTTCTTTATTACACCTGAATAATAATCCACTCTGTGTGTGTGTGTGTAATTTTCTTTATCCATTCATCCCATTGATGGACACTTAAGTTGTTGCCGTATCTTGCTTATGATGAATAATGCTGCAATGAACATCAGAGTACAGATATCTCTTCAGGCTATGATTGATTATCTCAAGATATTTTCTAATTTCACTTTTCTTTTTTGACCCATTGGTTGTTCAGGAGTATGTTGTTTAATTTCCACATAACTGTGAATTTTCCATTTTTCTTCCTGTTATTGATTTCTAGTTTTATACCATTGTGGTCAAAAAAGATACTTTTTTGTTAGTTATAGTTCAAGTTTTCCTACGCAGCACTGGTTTCTGCAGTAGTTACTGTTCATGAGTCTCTGCTCTGGTGAGCCATGACTCCTTTGTATTTGACTGTCTGTGTTTTCACTCTTTCTTCATCTCTCTTATGGATCCTTGAAGTGTTGTTGGTTTTTCAGTCTGTTCAGCTTTTTAGTTGTTATTAGGATGGAGTGGCAGCCTCCAAGCTCCTTACATGTGGAACTGGAAACTGGAAGTCTGTCTGTGATTTTTGACAATATAATGTGTCTCAGTGTCTCACTGAAGTTCAGCCTACTAGAGGTTCTTTGGGCATCATGGATATGAATGTTCATTTCCTTCCCCAGATTTGGGAAGCTTTTCCTCATTATTTCTTTAAATAAGGTTTCTGACCCTTTCTCATTCTCTATTCCTTCTGGTACTCCCTTAATGCATCTATTGGTTCTCCTGATGGTGCATCATAAGTCACCCAGGCTCTTTTTCACTCCTTTTCACTCTATTTTTCCCTCTAACTGGATAATTTCAAATGACTTGTCTTCAAGGTCATTGATTTTCTTCTGCATGTTCAAGTCTGCTTCAGGGACCACAGTCGTGTCCAATGTCTTAGGGCCTATTACCAGGGGTGACCATAGGCCTGGCTTCTGCCTAGTCCCTTGGATGGGTCTCTGGATGGGCAGGAATGCCTCAGATTACAGTAGAGCAGCATTGAAGTTAGGTTATAAGGCTGCTTCAAGGATTGCAGTCAGATCCCAGGACTGCATTACTCCCATTATCTCATCTTTGTAATTGTTTATTGCAAATATATTGACCACTTTTCCATTTTATGGTTTCTTCATCTAAATTAGATGTACTTATGAGATTAGATATCTACTTTCTGCCCCCTATAACTCACTCATTCTTCTATATATATATATATATATATATATATATATATATATATATATATAT
>NW_020838045.1:2636759-2932799 GCF_003676395.1 Aethalodelphis obliquidens | reverse complement strand
TATATATATATATATATATATATATATATATATATATATATATATATGTTTTTATTTTACTTTGCCTTCTGGAGACATTTCTTCATTTACTCATATAATTTGTTCAGCTTTCCTTTCAATGCAGCTTTTAGAGTCCTAGTTGCATTTGCTTTTCTTCTCATTCCTTTCTCATTTTAACAAGTTCTTTTGCATCTCTGCCCTTCATCATTAAATTTTCTCCCCAGGGCTCCCAGCTTTTTCTGATGTATCTGTGGGGAGGAAGGTGATCTCTGCGTCTTACTCTTCCACCATCTTCCCCCAACCGCCCCCCAGCTTTTTAATTAATAGTGATCATGTATTCTTATTTCTTTTTGAGGACACCAAGATACCCTCTAAACGTTTCACTTCTTTTAATGGAAACGTACTGTCAGAAATATGTTGCTACTTTGAACCTTCAGGAAAATCTTTCCTTTCTCTTATAATGCAGAATAATTTTAATAGATACCATTTAGAAAAGTTAGGTATAGACCCTTTTTCCAATGAGAAACGACTTATTCAGGCCTGGCATATGCCCAAAGTCAGTGGAGTGTTTTAGCACTCATGCTGGACAGTTCCCCAAATGGAAACATACTCACACAAGCACATCACACTGCATACCAGGGCATGTTTGTGTGTAACTATTTTAATGGGAAGTTATATCAGTCCCAACCCATCTGCTACAATGTGACCCTGGAAATTCTCTATTGATAAAGCTTTTACTCTTGTTCCCTTTGTGCTGTTCCCTTTGTCAAGGTGGAATGGTGACTGACATATTGCATGAATACAAGTGCATGTTTCACCATGTACTATTTCAATGAACACTAAGTAACTTTAATATGTTCCCAAATCCTTCACTAATATTTTGTCATTGCGAGAATGACATTTTACTACAATCATTAAGGAAAATAATTAATTGCCAGGGTCTTTCTTACTAAGTTGGTGGGGCCTACAAAAGTTTTTATTTTTTGCATCACAATTAATGTTTAGATGTTCAGCATTAGACAATCATTCCAACAACAATAATCCATGAACAACGAGGGGGTTAGGGGCATTGACCCTTCACAGAGTCAATAATTTGCATATAACTTTACAGTGGATTCTGCGTATCCATGGTTCTGCATCCACGGATTCAACCAACCACAGATTGTGTAGTACTGTCATACATATTTATTGAAAAAAATCTGTGTATAAGTGGATCTGCGTAGTTTAAACCTGTGTCGTTCAAGGCTCAACTGTACATTTATTTTTTTAAGAAAGGAGGGAAACACAATTCATACTGAAGTTTGGTCAGGCTCCTTGGTGAGGCTACCACTGATGAAGCTAGTTCATGTTGAGCTTGAGCTTCCTCTTCTCTGAATTCCTCGTATATTTAATTACGAAATACACAAGTTGGCCTATTGATGCATAAGGTCTTATTCTGCATTTTACATGTTTGCAACTCTTCTTTCCCTACACACTCCCTAAAAGAGAATGAACATTTAAAACCTTGAGAATATGGATCATGCATCTAATACATTTAATGTGCTTCCCTTGACCTCTCCCTGCAGGGTCCTAAAAAACAGTGAGTCCAAGGTGGATTTCACAAATATTCTATTCTTGGTTTATAATTCTGCATTAAAATTTGCAAATATACAAATAAAAGTAGTATAGGGGAAAATGTTATATAAGTTGTGATTGAAAAACAGTGCCAATAAAGGGCCTGGTTTTATTACTTTCTCATATGGTGTGAAGTGATAAAATCTGCTTCAAAATGAAAGATTCACATAAATCAGTTCACTTATAGCATACATTTGCCTTAAAACTAAAGTGAAGCACATTAAAGTAGGAATTAAAAGCCTTGGATTCAAGGCCCAGCTTTCCCATTTAATAGAGGTGACTCTTCAAAATATCAGATTCTTTAGCTTCCTCTTGTCTTCATTCATCAGACCTTGACATTTAGAATAACATTACTTTTGCTGACTTGATTGAAAACACAAACACAGATGTGGACACATACCATGCATCAGTACTTTCTGGTCAGCCAGATACTACAGAACACGTTTATACTATTTTTAAAATGATCATCAAAATAAAATATGTTATATCTAATATATAGATAATATTTTTCTGTAGGTATCTCATAACTCCCTGAGAATACACCCATGTACCCAGTTTAATACATAGTGATGTAAAGCAATTTAAAACCTGGCTCACAGACCAGAGCCAGTCTACAAATTGTTTTTATTGTTCTTTCATAAAAGAAGTATATAAAGTGAGGGTAAGCATTTAGTAACTTTTATAGCAACTGGATAATGTCGTCTGAATGAAACAATAAAAAATACTTGGCTACTTTTTATGTCTGTTTTTTTTTTATATTACTCTTTCTAGTTATTGATTTTTATGATATTTTACTGAAGTATTGGTCCTTAAGGAACTGAAAATTAAAGCAGAACAAAACACCTGGTACTTAACCTCAGGTAGTTTCAGAATCACTGGTATGTTTTATTGCTGCTAAAGTTATTATAATTTTAAAAGCTAAATTAATTTTTTTCTTTCTCATCTAAGAACCAAGCTTAGACATCACCAAGCTTGCTTTCTTAAGTCTCAGTTTCTCTATCACAATTTTTCTCTGATGAGTCTATTAGAAGCTATTTACTAGACATTTCCATGCCTATTTTCTTTCAATGATGCTTATACTGAGGCAAGCTGTTCAAATGAATGGGACAGTAATCTGTTCATGGCCTCCATTAAATCAAACACAGACAAACATATCTGTACACACAAGAACATGTGCATTTTTGGGATTTTCATTCATAAAATTTCCAATTACTATTCATGATCACATAACTGTTTACCATTAAGATGTATTGGAAGTCATTAAATTCCTTTTTTGATAGCAGAATTATATTCCCTTAACTACGAATACTTTTTTTTTTTTTTTTTTTTTTTGCAGTACGCGGGCCTCTCACTGTTGTGGCCTCTCCCGTTGCAGAGCAAAGGCTCCGGACGCGCAGGCTCAGCGACCATGGCTCACGGGCCCAGCCGCTCCACGGCATGTGGGATCTTCCCGGACCGGGGCACGAACCCGTGTCCCCTGCATCGGCAGGCGGACTCTCAACCACTGCACCACCAGGGAAGCCCTATGAATACTTTTTAAAGACACTTCCTTGATTCACTGTAATTCCAAACAACAATTTTAAAATGTTATGACAAAAAAAACTTTTAAAAGACATAAAATTGAGCATATATCTTATAACCACAACAGGGAATCCTTCTCTCTCTCTCCAAAACCATCAAACAACACCACCGCCATTCCCCTTATAAAACAGTTACTCACCGAACTATCTTTGATCAATCTTAGCTAAAGACTCTACCCTTTCTGGTCACCATCACAGTCTCAACAGTTAAAACATTTCATAAACTGAATACTGACACTTAGTAACATTTTGCAAAGCTGATAAAACTTAGAAGGATTGTTTGAAAGAACCTCACACTGACACACTGTCATTTCTAAATGTCAGGGACTTTGAGCTCAGCTCATAAAAATGAGCTCATGCTCAGAGACAACACTTACTTTTGAGATAAATCTCTTTTTAAGTCTTACGGTTGTTGGAGGTGTAGTCTCAACCCTAGTAAATGACCTCCAAAAGCAGCACCCATTTTTTAAGGTCATATGTACATTCCTGGAAGTAGAAGGCATGGAAGGGCTTAACAGGTGTCCAGACATAGCTTTACACTTGTGCTGGTTCTGCCCTAAAAAACATGTCCTCCAAACATCTGTCTCAAAAACACATGTGATGTATTAAGGAAAGATTTTCAGACCAAAGTCGTGTCAATATTTCCTATTCTACCTTCTTTTTCAATAGCCTCTGTACCTTTGAGATACATGCAGTCTAGTTGGAAAAGAGATACACTATTCTGGGTTAACTAATCATGAAAAGATTAGAAAATACTTAGAAATATTTGCCTTTCTTGAATCTAGGAATGAAGCTGTTTGTGTGTGCTTCTCGAAGTTTTAAACTAATATTCCAAAATACTTTTTTCTGAATAAAGTAATCTTTTTTAAACTAAATTTTAAACTACCTTGTGAAATTTATGCATTGCAAATATTTTGAAACAAAACTATATTGCTGATTTAGAGAGGGATTTCAACTGCTTTTATGTATAAGTGTGAGTGAGTGAGTGTGTGTGTGTGTGTGTGTGTGTGTGTGTGTGTGCGTGTGTGTATTTGGAGTATCAATCTCCTATAATGGGGAAAGAAACAGAGAGAATTAAAGATGGGTAAACTTTGTTGGAGGAAGTCATATGGTAATTCAAGGTGAATAATTAAATCATGAGAAACTAGGTGAGCCAGTGTCTGTTCACATTGGCTGGTCTTAGACCAGGTATAAAGAGGGTATGACAGGGAATAGGAGCTCTGCGTTAGTTTAGGTAACTTCTAGTTCAGGGACTGGTTGAGAGAATACTTGCTTTTGTGACTCTACCTGGAAGCATCTGATCCAGAGGGAGGTCATGGCTTAGTAATGTTCAGAATGACTGTACAGTGGAGTGCTAGATTGGGTCAGGGGTCACAAACTACTGTTCAAGTTCAAAGTCAATATTTATGGAGTCTCTCCTTGCTTCAAGTTGCTTTAGTAAAAATTCATTGAGTGCCCTCTACGCACAACACTCTTTCTTGGTGCTGTGAGGACACTGGCTAGAAGAGAAGATATGGCCTTCAAAACCCTTATGACCTAGTTATAGAGCCGAGATGTACAACAGCTCTAGGCAACCACCTCTGATAGGAAATGGTGTGTGTAGTGCACTCAGGGCTCTTCTTCTAGAGGGTTAATTGTTTTAAGAAATATTCCATGTGTCATAATATTTCCTTATTTATTTAATATTTCATTTGATTCTATTTAAGAATTCTTAAAATTATCCTATAATATTCCATAAAGCAATGCTTTTAAAAAAATATTTAAAAAAATATTCCTCAAAAACAAGCCTATACAACACTTTTCAGTAGAACTTTGTGATGGACGTGTTCCATATTTTGTCCAATATACTAGTAGCCACTAGCCACACATGGCTATTGAGCATTGGAAATGTACCTAGTGTGACTGAGGAACTAAATTTGTATACTATTTCATTTAAATTATTTTAAATTTAAATTTAACTACTCTCACTTTGTAAATGTATTATGCTCCAAAACTAACTTTGAAATTAGAAAAGTGAACCACTTGTAACACAATGCTTTTTGTATATAGCATGTTTCTAATATTCTGTTTAGTAAACGGTCTAATTGGTTTTACAAACCATAATATGGCATTCTAATGAATTAAGGAGACCTCACAAAAGTTCTTAACCCACAACAGTAGTAGCCAATTTTTATATGTAAGGAAAATACTACTAAGAAGTAAATTTTATAGGGGAAGTTTTAAAAGAGCTATTGATCAAATATAATTTCAGCAAAGCCCTTAAGGAGATTCAGTTCAGGAAAATTATAATGAAACAGCTGGTTTTATATTTCATAAAATATCCATAAAATGAGAGAGACAAGCAGCTCTGCTTCAATAGTATTGACTTTTAATTTTTCAACTAAATAATTCAATTTGAAATTAAGCAGCTAAAATCTAGTTATCTACATCAAAAGGGATAGTTTCAATATTACACAAAGGGGTTTTTTATTATGACAATAAACACTCTTTCTCCCATCATTCAAACTTTATCTTACCTCTAACAACAACTAAAAAAGCAAATATATAAACAGAACTTGAAGAATCTCTTTTTAAATATTTCTGAAACAAATATAAGGAATCAATACTAAAATGAAAATGAGAGTCTAGAGGCTGATAACAATTTTATCAAACAAGCAGTTCTGTGGCCTTCTAAAGTGAAATCTCTTTTTAATCATTCTGTGTTTAATTAAGAAGTAAATAACCATATTCTAAATAAGCCTGGCTCTCCCAGCCAACTTAGCTTCTTCAAAAGAAATGCCACAGAGCATCCCAGGAATTCTCCATTTGATCAGTCAGATTGTGAGACTTTCTCTGTGCGGAGCATTGTCATTCTTAGTGCAGTTAAATTAGGTTTTATGGTCTAAAATTGCCTTATTAACTTGGTGCTTCCTGCGTTTTCATTAACTCAAAACATATCTGATATCATGATAAGCTCCCCAAAATGAAACTTCACTTCTGGAATAAGTCATTCTATTATAGCGGATGCTTACCACACAACTTGGTTTTGAACATTACATTGCTTTAATGTGCTTCCCTATGAATTGATGCTTTGGATGAGGCTATATAACACTAGCAATTATAACCATATGCTGTGTTTTAGGCCAAGTTATTTCCCCTCTCCTCTACTGTAAAATTGTGAAGCAAACGATTTTTGAATTCCAAATTGCATTCTTTTCCAGGAGGAACTTCTGCCAAGTACCTAGATGTACCTGAAATTACCCTGCTCCCATACTAGAGCAGTGGTTCTGAACTTGGGAGATCTATCATCATCACCCAGGAGAACTTAAATAAAAGAGAGCCCTCGCCCATGACAGACCAACTAAATCAGAATTTCTGGCAAAGAGGCTCAGGCATGAGAAATTTTAAAAGCTTGGTAGATGATTAGAAAGTGCAACCGAGGTTGGGCAGTACAATAGATCTAGCACAATAGATCTCACAGTTTAGCAGAGGGTTTGCTCAAACAGATTTAAAGGTTCAGATTCTGCAAGTCCTGAGAATATGCATCTCTAACAAGTTCCCAGGTGGTGCTGATGTATGTATGGTCCAGGGACCATACTTTGAGAACCACTGCCCTAGGGCTCTAAGATTGAGTCACTCGCTTTGAATTCTCTTTGGAAATGATGCAAATTATCACAGGTCATCCTTGTCACTGCATTTGATACCACTCCTCTTCCTCTTGTAGGGATCTATCAAACAGAAGGACGAGGGAGCCTGAGGGAACAAGAAACACTCAGATTGATCCTATTGGTCCTCTGGTGGCTCCTTGGCAGTTAATATATTCAGAGTTGGATTTCACTAGGGTGGACCATTTTCTGGGTCTCTTACTTAAACAGAACAGCTCTCCCAAGTCAGCATATTACCAAGGACCTCAACCACATTAGAAAAGGTCACTTTGATTCTCCGTTTTTTAAAAGAAGAACTTTGACAGGTGGGAGTCCTCAATCCTTTATTAAACAAATTGGACTCCTACTATGCGCAAAGGCAAATAAAGTAGAGCAGAAGAGAGGCAAGATCCTTGATTTTACAGAATTTATATTATAGTCACAGTAGAAGGACAAAAACCAACCAATAAAATAAATAAGAAACTTCTAGTTGGTGAAAAACACCCTGGAGAATAGAAGGCAGGTATGGATGTAGAGAGTGCCTGACATGAGGTCTGGATATCAAAGAACCATACATGAATATCAGGGGCCAGAGCTTTCCAGGCAGAGGAAGGGTGAGTGCAAAGGTCCTGAGGATGGGTTATGTTGGTTTTCTGTTTGGAACAGGAGAAAACCCTATTTGGCCAGAGTCAGCAGGAAACTGGTGAAGATTTGAGAGGTCAGTGATTTTCTGGGAGATTTGTAGGCCACTGTTAGGGGTTTTGATTCATTCCATGAGTAAAAAGACAAGGCATAAGAGGGTTTTAACCAAAGGAGTGATATGATCTTTTTTTTTTTTCCTTGTCATTCAGTTACTGTGTTGACCAGAGAAGCAGAGCTAGAGTAGAAGAAAGGAGAGGTAGTAGGTAGAAAATGCAGCATTCTGGGTGAGAGTGGATGGAGGCTTGGACTGGAAGAATAGCAGCAGAGATGGTGAGTCAGAGCTCGTAGAAAGTGTTGATAGATTGGCTGTGGGGTATAAAGGATAAAGAGAATGGATAATGACTCTTAGGTATTTGGCTTGAATAATGGTAGGTGTGTTGTAAACATTAATTGTAATGGGGGAAAATGGTTGGGAAGCCATTTGGGGGACTGAGTAACTGGTATTTTTGCTGTGAATGTTATGGTTGAGTTGCCCACCAGAGTTTCAAAAGGACTTTTCTAGTAGTCATTTGGATATATGAGTCTTTGTTCAGCAGAATATGTAGGTAGTATGAGACTCAGTGATTCCACATGGGAGCGCTCAATCTCAGGTGGATTTATTCTCAACATTCTACCTGTAAAGAGATATAATGGAAAGTTCTATTGATTTCTAAAGCCTGCATATATAACTGATCCTAGGGAAACAACAGATCCAAGTATGTGAGTAGAGATGATCTTCCCGAGGGTAAAGGAATCAATATACTGACTAAAAGCAAACCACTTGATTCATTCACAGAGGGTTAACTGAAAGGTGGAAAGCAGACTAATATCATAAGGTATCCCTCCAATTGTATAGAGAAGGTTCCCTGAAATTTTACTTCTTAGTCTACTTCTTGACCTAGCTTTCAGGCAAGCACCAGAGCTTTTTCCCTAGGGCCCTGTTTTATGTTTTTAAACTTTTCTTTGGGAAAGAAATTTTAGAGCTCTCCTTCATCCAGGGAGTTCCTCTCTGGGCAGAGGCAGACATTTAATTTGTCCCTGTTTTCCTTCCAAACCTTTTTAAGAACTCAGCTGAGTTCCAGACTTGGTCTCCTTCACTAGCCAATCCTTTTCTTAAATATGAGAAACTTATGTGTCGCCAAAAAGAGTTAAAATTTGGAAGCGATTCCTTAGACACCTGTAGAATTTGCATTATTTGAGTATTTAATAATTTATATGGTTAAAATTTAAGACCATTTAAGTGACACAAACAAGGGACATTAGCTCAAATGACCTTGTTTTCTGTGATTCCTACTTCTACGATAATCAATAGATCACAGATATATCATCCATGATGACAGATACATCTGATCATCACCCTATCATCGTAGGAGTAGAAATATATATTAAAACACATGTGTAGAATATCTATGAAATGTTACATATTTCAATCAATATCTTCTTGGTGGAGATGTAACATTATAGCACAAATCTAATGAAAAAGTTATTATGTTATAATACTTAATAAATCAATATATAAAGCCATTATGTTACAGGAATGGTGGTAGACTTTAAAATTCACTTCCCTGTGAATTATGTATCTGTAAATTAACTTTGATTCATATCTAAGGTGGAGAGCATTTTTAGTTCCCTAGTCAAAAATTCACACTTATAAAAGGGTTATGTAAGAATTTCAAGTATCCTTATGAAAATCTACACTAGAGGTTTCATTAATTCAAGAAGAGGGATGCTCAGAATAATTATTCATTGATGAAATAAGTGGTGGTCAAGATGTTCAGATGGCTAGATAGATTTTATGGACCTTAACATGAATAATGCACAAGCCCTCAGCAAGGCCAGGAGCCTAATACCTTCAGATAAGTGCATTCAGTCTAGGTCTAAACTCCCTGCGGTCTGCCCTCTACTCTATTTCTTGGAAGATTCTATCCTCTGATCTGAACAGAAGGTTGGCCGATCTTCCTCATAATGAACCTTTCTTGCAAGGTGACTAGTAGAAGTTCCTGCAGCTTGAGAGTGAGAACTTAAAGGCCTAAGCTCAAGAACAGTTTTTGTGCTTATTTGCTACAAATGTTGGTACATTTGACAGAATTTGGTCAATTTGGTATCAGGCTTGTGTTAATTTTAGCATACCACCTGGTAGGTTGCCATGGATTTCCCACCTGTCTCTAAATGAAGGACTCTAACAAAGTTTACTCGAAGAGCCTGAAAATTGCTGAGTGGACAAATTGGTCTAGGTTAGTTTTTCTAACTGAAGTTTAAAACATTTAAAGCATCTACTTGGAGAAATAACAGATTGAGGTAAGTATGTTTTTAAACTATTTTTTGAACAGTATTAAAGTTTTGATAATTTACTTATACTTACTCTTTCAAAAATAATGCCTTCTTTCATTTTCAAGTACAGTTTTGAATTTCATTGATAAATTGGATGAGTTTGCTACAATTCCACAAAAATAGAAAATGAATGCAAAAGAAGCATGACCTGAACATACCATTCATAATGCACAGATGAAGTACACTAAAAATAAAGTTGTCTCTTTGTCAAATGTATATTTATACTTGTAAAAGCAGAATGTTAATCACTATTACTTCTGTTCTTCAGTCATTTAAATACACAGGCACAGAGAAGCATCAGCCCTATCCTCCCCTACTGCTAGTTAATCCACGGACTGGCAAGGGTAATTTCAACAGGACACAGCAGGTCCTCTAGGAGCAATAGCTCCATATTATATGTATTTTAATGAGGACAGGATCTCATGCTATGGAAAAAGATATAACTGTTCCAGTGCACAGCCTCCAATGCCGTATCCCCCCCCATGCTTTTTAATGAAGTGTTTTGTTGAAGTGTTTAGACAGTGTATTAATTCCAACATTGCATTTATTCATTCACTCACCAACTCTGTATTGAGCGCCTCCTGAGAGAATCAGTGGATCACTTTTGATCATGACGACTATTGTAAATATAATAATAAGTGTATTAAGTGTAATAATGTAATAAGAATAACTGTGACCCTGATTGAGAACGAAAATATTCACAAAATATTAAGTCTTTTGTTACTGCCACAGTAATTGCTCATTGTTATCACATTGCCAGGATCCCTACAATTGACCCTATACTAATAGATTAATCAGGGGAGTAGGTGAAAGGAAGGAAAGTAATTTAAAAAGAAAATCACCAAGAATGAGTTGTCTGAAAGGAAGTTGAGTTGAAGGAAGAAACAGATGATCTCATGCTAACCTGCTCAATCTGTTATGGTTTTGTGCATTCTGGCTCAAAGTAATACTGATAAATAAAACGCAATATAATGAGGAATATCAGAAAATGAAGCAGCTTATTGGACACTGCGTAAGAGAGGAGTATCTTCTGTTTCACTTCTCAGAGTCAGTGTCTCTGGATGGATAATGGTGCTGTAATTTCTCAGTGAAGGAGACAGCGTGCATTGTGAACGTGCATATGCACACACATTCATGTCTGAATACATGCATAATGAAACACGATGAATATATGTGGAATAAAATACATATGCTAAAAATTAAATTCAAGGTCTGTTCCTGTTTTTTCCTGTGTTACTGAATTAATAGAAACCATATTGGCTTTTAATTACATCGACTCTCTTATATTTTCCATTATCCACGAGAAGTGGAGAGTGTTCATCACGGGTACAATGAATGAGTATAGAATCACCAACCTGGAATTATTTAGAGAACACCCAGCTGAATCCCTTAATTTCTCCCATAAAGATGGAATAACATGTCCAAATTTACACAGTTAGCGGCAGAGCCAGGAAAAGGACCAGAATGCCATGGATATCCCCCCACCTGCCCTACAAGCAGATAATTTCTGAGCGGCTCCCAAATGGAAGCACTCCCTCTGGGTGCTTCCTTCCACCTATATCTCAGCTTCCTGGTATTCTAATGTTTGCCCTTTTCCCTTCTCAAAACATCCTTTTAGATCCTCAGAGCTTATACTCAAGTGGCTGGACGAGTTTAAAGTGTGAACCCTTCTAGAAGTATTTTTATCTTAACATGCATCAAAACGTAAACTAAAAAACTAAAACTCTAAACATGGACTTTCAGGTATAAGTGAGGATGGGCAGGTGGAGGTAAAAGGAAGTGATCAGATGCTTTCCAAAACCCTAGAAATCACAGCACGTGGTCAGTCATTTCCCTGGTCTCCTTATTTGGAAGACAATTCAAACATGATTTATATAACGCAAGACCTGTGAAACACTTCACCAAAATTAAATTCCACTGGTAGGAAATGTGTTTCTAATGAGCAGAAAAGCCTGATAACACTGAGTCAGTTTTACGGGAGGGAGTCCTTGTAGAGTGAGACAACTTGACAGTTTCATGAGATAAAAATATGACCCAGCAATCCCACTACTGGGCATATACCCTGAGAAAACCATAATTCAAAAAGAGTCATGTACCAAAATGTTCATTGCAGCTCTATTTACAATAGCCAGGAGACGGAAACAACCTAAGTGTCTATCATCGGATGAATGGATAAAGAAGATGTGGCACGTATATACAATGGAATATTACTCAGCCATAAAAAGAAACGAAATTGAGCTATTTGTAATGAGGTGGATGGACCTAGAGTCTGTCATACAGAGTGAAGTAAGTCAGAAAGAGAAAGACAAATACCGTATGCTAACACATATATATGGAATCTAAGGGAAAAAAAATGGTCATGAAGAACCTAGGGGTAAGAGAGGAATAAAGACACAGACCTACTAGAGAATGGACTTGAGGATATGGGGAGCCGGAAGGGTAAGCTGTGACAAAGTGAGAGAGTGGCATGGACATATATACACTACCAAACATAAAATAGATAGCTAGTGGGAAACAGCCGCATAGCACAGGGAGATCAGCTCGGTGCTTTGTGACCACCTAGAGGGGTGGGATAGGAAGGGTGGGAGGGAGGGAGACGCAAGAGGGAAGAGATATGGGAACATATGTATATGTATAACGGATTCACTTTGTTATAAAGCAGAAACTAACACACCATTGTAAAGCAATTATACTCCAATAAAGATGTTAAAAAAAATAATAAGGTTACAGTGGGAAAAAAATGTTTGAGAATCAATGCTTCAAAAAAATTGTTCAATACATGCCCTGAATTTTGACACATTAATATACGATCCATTCAGCAAATCTATATAGAGCATAAACTATGTTCCAGATTCTGACCTAGGATCTCAAGTATTGCACTAAGATAAGGACACTACTCTCCTGGAAATTATAAGGGGGTTCGGGGAAGGGGAAGGGATAATAACAAGGAAACAAACAAATAAGTAAATAAGTAATTTCAGATGGAGCTAACTGAAATGAAATAAATAGCACTGGGAGATATGATAGGGCTTGACTTGGGGCTACTTTGGGCTGGGTGGTCAGAGCTTTCTTCGGAGAGATGATATCTGGGCTGATACCTGAGCGATGAGAAGGCAGAAATCATGAAGCAGAGAAAGAGGTTTGCGGCAACTGAAGGAACAACAAGAACCAAGGCTCTGATGTGGGAACCAGCTTGGTATGCGACCAGAAAGGGACGTGACAGGAGATGAGATCAGAGAAGGAAGGCGGAGCCAGTTGATACAGGGACTAGCTAATTTGGACTTGATTCCAGGAAGTAATTGAGCAGTTTTAAGTAAGAAAGTGGTTCACTCCAATTTACTTTTGAGAAGTGGCTTTCACTGCTGTGTGGAGAATGGATTGTAGGGAACAGTGAGGAAGCTTGGAATAAGATGGTGACAGAAGACTTATGAACAGGTACAGGGCCAAATTTGAGACATAACCAATAGGACTCGACGGATTAGATGTCAGAGGTAAGAAAAAAGGAAAAACCAAGGATGGCACCAAGGTTCTTGGCTTTAAAAATATTCAGCGTCTAAGTTCTGTTTTGATTTTACTAGATACAGATAATGGGCAAATATCACTTTAAAAGCTAAATAAAATAATTTTATAAAACAAGTGATGTAGCCACTGCTAAAAAGCCACAGCACTATATAATGTTTTTAGTCATTTTGTTTTACCAGAGGTCTGACAATTTACATATATTGTTAAATTTAGTTACAAGCAAGATGTGTGATTAAACTGTAAGGATTCAAGACAATTTTTAGAAAGGATAATGGCATTAAGCACATATTTTATAGGCTGTAATAAGAGCCATGAATGTTTGAGACTTAGGCTTTAAATAAGAGGAATTAAAGAGACATTAAAAGGAAATAAACCTTCACAAAAACAGGGAAAGGGATGAAATGTTTTCTGAATAGCACCAAGTATATTGTTGTGATTCATGGTGAATCCTAGTGGTAACTTTTCCAAAGAAATCATATAAATTCACCAAATCATTAAAGAGCAACTTTATTTCCCTTAAAGAAACAAAAAGTCACCAAATATACGGCAGTGATAACATGTTTATGCTGACTGGATACTGCTTTAGCCTCATGAGCTATATACCTAAGAAAAATATGAGACAGAAGGAAATTCATCAGGAGTATTAGAAATGTTAATTCAATGGCTACCACATACAATCATTCTGCCCAAAGTCACTATCTATCTGTCTTTTTATGATCAGAAAACCTTGCATAATATTATTTTGCTGTTAAATACTGAGTTTGATTTGAGAAGCTCAAATACTTAATGGTATGTTTTTTTCTTAGATTCTTATTCTGAGCTGATAGCCAACCCCCAATCTCCAAGAACACCTTGAAAGATATATATATATAAAACTCAAAAGAAAGATGGAAAATAAATGAAAGGATTGTTTTCAATAGTTTGTTGAAAGCCTAGACAAATTAGAAGAATCACTTATCTGATGTCAAATGCAAACTATTACTCTGGAGGAAATAAGTTGCTTCAATCTGTTGAAAAAAAAGTTGTTTCATTTCAAACTATTGCCAGAAAGATACCAAAGAAATTTAATTTTTCCAAAGTTATCAATCACCCAGAACAAGATTATCCTTCTCTTCTATTTCCCGTGTACCTTAGAATAAAAAGTGGGAATTGAAACCTAGACTAAAGCTGGTTTAAAAGGAAGTCAAGTTTAATAGATACCAGTATCATATATAGATTTCTTAGTTGAATGAGTTCAGGGTTCATAACTGGGCAGTTTGCCCACTGCCTATGATTGCCCTCAGTTCGCTCTTTTAACAGTTGTTATTTTGGGGAATGTTGCTTAGTGACTTGGCATCATGAAATTCTACTCCAGCAATTTTGCACAAGCTTTAATAAAAAGAAAACTTTAAGGTGGACTAAACCTCATGTGAATATAATTTCTTCAAAAGCAACACCCAGACATACACAAAAGATAATTGCTCCTTTGTATTCAACACTAGAAAGCAACATCAATGTGGATTAAAACTCATGTGAATAGAATTCTTCAAAAAACAAACAAAGCATACCATTTGATGTTCCAGATTCACTGCTTTAAGCATATGCATAAATAACGAGACAAATGATACACCAATAAAAAGCTACAATAAATACATCCTGAATTGATTGATTATAAACTGAAGTTACCTAAATTATTTTTGTTTTTCTTCCTTCATCATAAATGTAGTTAATTATGGCAAGTTTATTAATGAAAACTGAAAGACTGGTCTTTTGTTTTAAATTTCTTTAGTGATTCAAAGCGTCAACATACCAAGCACGAATGTATCACGGATTTCTGATAAAGATTTTGGGTTGATCATTTAAGAACTGATGTCTAAAAAAACTGCAAAAGACTCAATTTCAAATTCAAGGAGATGAAGCAAAGGCAGTCTGACTGGCACAACCGAGAAATATCCTCATATTGAACTATTTTCATTCTTTTAATTTAAAATTATAATCAAGATTAGAACATATTATTCTCCCTAAGATACATGTAATCTGAAATTGGCACAGCAAGAGTTTGCCACAAATGCGAGAGGAGATAGAGACGGCTCATTTGCTTTTAAAATGGATGAATATAGCACATGTAGGGAAAAATTAACTAACTGGAACAAAATGTTTTTTGCAACCATTCCTCTCAGCTGGAAATCCTACTATCACTTTCTTTTTTAAAGATAATAAGTCCATAAACTGAAAATGCCTCTATTTTTAATCACTTAAATCCTATTTTAATTCTGAATTTGACAAAGCAGAACAGCTACTCATGATCCTTCATATTCACATATATTCTTCAAAAGTACAACCTTATTTTTTGCTAATCCTACAATGGAAAGACCTCTGATTCAATATGTTTTTAACAACAACAACAAAAAACCACTATTGCATTTTGAATATAAGATATATGTCTGTGTGTGACTACACAATGCAAGTGGGAATGCATCATACTTCACTCAATATATTGCATTAGAGAGTTACACAATGGGAAGTGTAGCGAGGGATGGTTCCCTTCCTAGATACAATGATTTTGGTTTTGGTATGATTTCTTCACTCTTTCTCAGGCTACACACCTCAAACTCATCTCATCCTCTCAGCACCCACATCCAATCAGGAAAATGTCTTCAAGGATAGCTTTCAGTTACTTCTCTTCTGATTCCTCCTTCCTGCCAATTACTTCCTTTCTTACTCACAGCTTCTCTCCCTGCCAATACCCAAAGCTTCCTAACGAACCTCTTGACTTTATTTGTTCCCACTGCTCATCAGAACTCTGCATTGCCGCTAGAGTTGCCTTTCCAATCACTCATATCCACCCCTGAAGCATTTACTACTCCTTACTGCCTATCATAAAAAGCTCCAGCTCTTTGAGAAGGAATAAAAAGCCTTTTCAAATCTCACTATCCACCTATTCTATCTTCCACATCTTCCTTGACTATACCTCATTTCCAACATATGCTTCAGTCAGAAATTTTAATAGATATAAAATCAACTTTCACATGTCTAGGTCTTTGCTTAGTCCATTTCCTCATCTTAGAATGTCTTTCCCTATTTCCTTTGTCAGATAAAACTCTACTTATTTTCCAAGAATAAGCTCAATGAACATTTCTGTGGGACCTTCACAGACTATCTCAGTCAGAATTAGTTCTGGCCAGTTTTTCCATATAGTGTGTACCTGCCTGTACTACAGCCCTAATCACACTGTATTTTAATTATTGCTATATTTTTATTTTGTATCCACCAGACTCTGCAGTTGGTACAGGACTAGGGAACATGTCCTATTCATACCTCTAGCATGAATTAGAGGAGAAGCATGTATTTCTGGCACAGAGTTGAATCTTGGTGAATGACTCCTCACTTAAACATGTGATATTCACACATGTAGGACCAGTAGGATATACAAAAGCTGTGTCGATTTCTTCTTTCCTTTCTATTTTCACACCTATAAAGACATGTATCTTTAAATGGAAGAACATGTTCAAAATTATCGTTTGTTTCAATGTAGCCTTTAAAATTGTACAGTGGTAAACTGGCCCATTTAAAACTGTAACTTCCACCACAGTTTACATATTCAATGTACATAATTGAGCAATAATAAAACTGAAAATGGTTCACTCAACTCTTTATAAAATAATCAATCAATCAATCAATCAGTCACCACATTGGTCAAATTTTAGGAATGCCATTTCTACATTGAAAGCCAAGAGGCGCCAAAACAATTGTGTCTACAGAGAGAAGCAGGTTTGCCAGGACCTGGAAAACTGGATAGGGAAGGTCCCTTCCAAAGGAGACAAGGATACTCAGCTTCAGCAGAGCACGAGTCTAATATTGCTAGATCTTCAGTTGTTCAAGAGGAAAAAATGGATGTGTACAGGAGACCTCTCAGTTTTAAATGTGGGCAGCCAGTTGACACAGAATGAGAAACAGTGTATGGCCTAAACAAAATAGTCTTCAAGTCACATAGGCCAGCAGCAGTCAGTTTTCAACTTCTTTTAAGGATGCTGAAGAAGTTCAAAATTAGTGACCTTTCAAGAGTTATGGGTCACTCTGCAAGACAGACTCGGATTCACTGGCACATTATATTACAACAACTATTTTGTTTTAAAGTACACTTAACAAGGGGTATAAGAATAAGTTTAGAAGTTCAGAATTCCACACACATACAAGTTTCTACCGTTCAACTGTAATAATATACTTTATCTAGGTTTTATGGGTTTTATTCAGGCATGAGGGAAGGAGAGGCCCCACACAAATCTGGTTTGGCGGCTGCCCTTCTATTTCTTGGCAGATCCTGATATTCTCCTTGTAGCACCTGAGGACTCACCACGTTTTTGCAGCTCCATCCTCTTTCCCTATGAACAAGATGCCTATTCTCTGTGGACTGACTTTGGCTTATACTTTGGACCAAAGCAAACAAATTAAACCAACTCACAACAAAATGAGAACTGTAGATAAAATGGCCTTAATGTATTATCATTTTCATGCATGTTGGAATATTTAAAAGAGGGCTATTAGCTGACAGACATAAATATATGATAGTCAGAAATTATTGGTGTGATTGCCAGATAAAGGACTAGAAATGAGGCCTGCGTAGGCCTCTTAAAAACTTATACATAGCAGAAAATTCTAGGCATCACCCAAGCATCATTATGCTTTTTAAAAATTCCTAGTAATCATTACAATTCTCTGAGCATGCAATGGATTATTTAATTTACTCTTTGTAAAAATGCCAGCATTTGTTGTCAACTCTCAAAACAAAACACTGATTGAGAATCTATAGCAGTTAGTTACTCATAGTCACTATGCAAACAGGATGGCTTCGCTGAGAATCAAGGATTCATGCCCTATTAAAATAATATTAATATTATTATGATTTATTGTGCTAGCATTTCATAATCTATCACATGAAAATAACATACGAGGAAGTGGTTTGTAATCTGCGAGACAATAGTCAGGTGATATTAACAACAACAACAACAATACAAATGTTATAAGATCTTTAATGGTCTGAGCCTAATTAGCACAGCAATTATGTTGCCTGATTTTCCCTTTATACTCTCCACATCATGGCAATGTGCTCTTACAACCTGTGTCAGGAGAAGCTTCCATTTGTTACTTTCATAATGTTAACATGGATCAAGGAAGTAGAAGGTTGACGGTAGAATAGAGGAGAAGGGTTGGTGATGGATTCTTCTACTCTACACGAAAATATCTTCTTTGTCCCATAAAAACCCAAGAAGCTCCATTAAGTCCCCATGGATATATGTAACCTCTGATTAAATCTTGACTCCAACTAATTGTTTCAAGTTTGACAAGACTGCAAATGAAATGTTAAGTGTCTAATTTATGCACACTAGATCACTTCACTTTTCATGCTATTTTGTACCATACTGGGGTAAAAATAATTCTTTTTTACCTACTTTTAAGAAATTGTAACACTTGCACTTATACACACATACACATATACAGTAAAAGGAAGATGGCTTTGATTAGATGTGAAAGACTATAGGATAAAATAGACAGAAACCTTTTTGACATTGGAGTTGAGAGGAATCTGTGCAGATTTTCAAAAATTAAAATAAAAAACCATTCAATTTAGTAAAAAACATATCTTTTATTAGTAAAAGCAGTAAAAGTATTTCTTTGGTATTTTGTTGCTTTCTTTTTCTAAATTTTTATATTTTTCAGTCATAAAATTAAGCTTTTTCTTAGGGCAAAAACAAACTAGTCCACTGAAGTCATTCATCATCTTATATTCAGTAATACTTGATAAAAGGCATCCTAAATTCTTCAGTATTATTTTCAATATTTGATGGAGATAAATAATTGTAGGGCTTCCCTGGTGGCACAGTGCTTCAGCATCTGCCTGCCAATGCAGGGGACATGGGTTTGAGCCCTAGTCCAGGAAGACCCCACATGCCGTGGAGCAACTAAGCCCGTGCGCCACAACTACTGAGCCAGTGTGCCACAACTACTGAAGCCTGTGTGCCTAGAGCCCGTGCTCCACAACAAGAGAAGCCACCGCAATGAGAAGCCTGTGCACTGCAACGAAGAGTAGCCCCCGGTTGCTGCAACTAGAGGAAACCCGCACGCAGCAATGAAGACCCAATGCAGCCAAAAATAAATAAATAAATCTATTTTTAAAAATTGTAAATTTAATAAATGTTACACACAAGAAATGAAAACCGCTATGAAACAAATGCACTATTTCCCTTCATTGTGACTGACTTCAGCGAAGCACTCAATAGTAAGTGAAATTAAGTATATTTTAAAGTTCAACAATCTTTTAGTGCTTTATTTAAGGAATGCTACTATAATTCCAATAGCTAAGAGGGAGCATGATGTAAAAAAGAGGGTGGACCTGGGAATAAGAAAACCTGGGTTCTAACTGGGTGCAACATCAAAGTGGTTGCGTGCTCTATGTAAGTCACTAAATACTTTTGAGCTTCAGAGTCCTATTGTGTAAAATGAGGCAACAGATTATATCTCAGGTGCTTTGCAGTCTACTCCTATATAGTTCTTACTCCAAGTATGTGTCCCATTTGGATATTTTCAGCAATCTAAGTTTTTTCAGCAGTTTGATAAATGCCCATCAATTTTATCACATACAGCTTCAAACCATGACTGTTCTCAAATGAATAATTTAAGCAGTTGCTTACTATCTTCTTACTCAATGTGTGGCCCATGGACCAGTAGCATCAGCATCACCTGAGAGCTTATTAGAAAGGCAGATTCTCAGGATCCACTCCAGATCTACCCAATAAGAATTTGTATTTTAACAAGATCTCCACGTGATTCACAGGAACAATCAAGTTTGGGAAGCAAGGCTTAGTACTAGATTCCTTCCCCCAAATTATTTCTCATATGCTATTTGAAATTTTTAATATCATCCTATAGTCTACATTTTATTATAAGATATAGATTTGGCTTAATACACTCACTTTTAAATTTTAAATATTTCTGGTTGAACCACATCTCAGTGTGTGGATTTTTGGCTCCTTTGCTGTTAGTATTACAGGTATGAAAGTGAAGAGGCTAAAAAAGGTGTTAAAGACAAGCACATAGAGTACTCCCATTGGAGGATTTTCTGGCATCAAATAATAGAATAGTAACCCTGGGTGACAGAGGATTATTGTAGGAGACACAAGTATTGGATGAAGGTGAAAGAAAGAAAGTGTATTCATTCATTTGTTCATTCAACAAAATGTTTTTTGAGCACTGTGGTAGATTAGAGGATACAGCAGGGCTTAATCTCTGCCCTCATGGAGTCTGTATTCTAGTGAAGGAGACTCCAAATTTGAAATGTTACCTCATAAGTCATCTCACCCAGGTAGAAATGCTTTACATTTTCAATCATGGCCTCAGAGAGCACAGTCATCTTAAGAGGACAATACATTTTTCCCCCCTGGCATTTCCTATTTTAGGTATTTTGAGATTGTTCCCTACATCCTGGTTTGGATGTGCAATGTTTGCTTCTCATACTTTATAAAGGAAGACAAAAATCTGGATTTTAATGTTGGCAAAATATTGGCAACAATGCACATGCTTTCAAATTACAATGCAGATTAAACAAAAAACATATGTGAGCAGTATGTGCTTGCTAGACATAGCTTATTAGTCTCTGTAAAAAATCTGCTGTAGGGACTTCCCCGGTGGCACAGTGGTTCAGAATCACCTGCCAATGCAGGGGACATGGGTTCTTCAAGCCCTGGTCCGGGAAGATCCCACAGGCTGTGGAGCAAATAAGCCAGTGCAACACAACTACTGAGCCTGCATGCCACAACTACTGAAGCCCGTGTGCCCTAGGGCCTGTGCGCCGCAACTACTGAGCCTGCACACAACAACTACTGAGCCCATGAGCTGCGACTACTGAAGCCTGTGTGCCTAGAGACCATGCTCTGCAATAAGAGAAGCCACTGCAATAAGAAGCCCATGCACTGCAACAAAGGGTAGCCCCCGCTTGCTGCAACTAGAGAAAGCCCATATGCACCAACAAAGACCCAATGCAGCCAAAAATACATAAATAAAATAAAAAAATTTTTTAATCTGCTGTATTAGTGATATTAACATCTTTTTCAAAGAATGTATATCTCATATATTTCATTTATATAAAGCATAATGGTACAAATGAAAACCTTTTACAAGATTAACTTATGCAATTCCTCTATTAAACATTGAAAATATACCAAGAATTAGAATAATGTAGATTTTCACAGCAGTCATTTTTAATAAGTAAAAAAAAATCAACAATATAATTTAACAGTATCAATTTTATTGAATATCTGGAAGAATATTTTTTAGTAAGGCCCTAACTCCCATTAGTATGTACTTCATTGAAAACTTTTTACAATTATTCTAGTTGTTATTTCTATCATGATTTATATGTTTCAAATTTTCAGGGGAAGAAAATGAGAAGAAGTTCAGGCTCTGTTAGTGATTTCCATTGTCACTGATTTCTTATAGATTTGCTAAGCCAATACATCTGGATTTCAAGCCACTCAAAATAAAGAGGAAAAAAATCAGAACCATCCAGTTCGACATGTCCATGTGATTCATGAATAATAAAATAAAAGGGCAATTTTTTCAACCATTCTTGCCTATAATTAAATATGAGTAACTATATTGTCAGTAATAGTTACCCAATCTGATACCAGTATAGATGAACAAAGTAGAACACAAAAGCTTCTCCTGTTTAGAAGAATGTAAACAATTTTGCCCTTGCTTTCAAGGCACATACCTTACACAGTAATTAGGTTTCAATATAGTTCTGCTGTTTTTAAACAACAGATGGCTGCTATCTTGTACACTTCCATTTTTATAGAAATATTTTATTATTGGCTGAAAAGGATTTTCATTTGTTATTCTGTCTGCATGTCTTTTGGTTTGTACAAGAGACTAGTTAAGGAAAAAATAAGATCTCAAACATGAGGGGTGAAAATTTGGTAGCTCTCCATTTCAGGATTTTTGTGTGATTAGTGTCAGGGTTAGGGAAGGAGCCAACAGTAGAGGTCAGGTAATTTTTAGACCAGGTGTGAGTCTTAAGACTCAATTAGCAATAAAGTAAAGCAAGCATGACCAAAGCCAAGAAAGAGTTTGGGGTTTTATTGTACCTGATCCCCAGTGAGTAATCAATCAGTATTTGTTGAATGAATAAATAAATTATAATCAATAACATCTTGTCTAAGATCATAAATCTTCAGTTTTCCTAATGTAAGTCTCTGAAAGCAAGCATTTAAAGCTGTCTGCTCTAGCACCAGACATCCAGCTATTAAGGGGCTTAAATGTGGTTGCTAAAAATGTTCATTTTTCAAAATCTGAGTGCCTGGCCTCATAGAGACAAAGCCTGAGTCTCTTTTATTTGATGACTTGGGTCATTATCAACTACCAATATTCTGAGGGTACCCCCAGCTGATCAAGTCTGGAATATAAACTTTTATTTCTAACTGTGGAAAATTATAAAAACAAGGCATAAAGGGAATGCAAAGGTGAATAAGACAAATTACTTGATTCATGGAATTTACAATCTAGTTTGGAGAGATGATAAATGACACAGTACAATGTAAGGCAGAGTGAAGTAAATGCTGAAGAGTGGGAGAGACAGGTGAAAGTGGTTTCCAGGAAATCAATAGGCTGGATAGAAGAAGAACTGTGACTGGTAATTAAGGGAGGAAGGGCATGCTGGCAGCGTTAAAGGCCCTGAGTGCCTGCTATTGTCAGGAAATAGCAAGGAGGTGCATGTGGCCAGAATGTGAAGAAAGGGGCAGGAGATGAGGAGAGATCTAGATCATATCAAGAGACCATATAGAGAGACTGGTTCAAGATGGCAGAGTAGAAGGATGTGCGCTCACTCGCTCTTGCGAGAGCACCAGAATCACAACTAACTGCTGAACAATCACTGACAGGAAGACACTGGAACTCCCCAAAAAGGATACCCCACATTCAAAGACAAAGGAGAAGCTGCAATGAGAGGGTAGGAGGGGTGCAATCACAATAAAATCAAATCCCGTAACCGCTGTGTGGGTGACTCACAAACTGGAAAACAATTATACTCCAGAAGTCCACCCACTGGAGTGAAGGTTCTGAGCCCCAGGTCAGGCTTCCCAACCTGGGGGTCTGGCAACAGGAGGAGGAATTTCCAGAGAATCAGACTTTGAAGTCTAGCAGGATTTGATTGCAGGACTTCAACAGGACTGGGGGAAACAAGGACTCCACTCTTTGAGAGCACACACAAAGTAGTGTGTGCATTAGGAGCCAGGGAGAAGGACCCCATAGGAGACTAAACCAGACCTACCTGCTAGTGTTGGAGGGTCTCCTGCAGAGGTGGGGGGGGGGCTGTGGCTCACTGCGGGGACACGGACACTGGCAGCAGAAGTTCTGGGAAGCACTCCTTGGCATGAGCCCTCCTGGCATCCACCATTAGTCCCATCAAAGAGCCTGCAGTCTCCAGTGATGGGTCGCCTCAGGCCAAACAACCAACAGGGAGGGAACTCAGCCCCACCCATCAGCAGACAAGCAGACTAAAGTTTTACTGAGCTCTGCCCACCAGAGCAACACCCAGCTCTATCCACCACCAGTTCCCCCATCAGGAAGCCTGCACAAGCCTCTTAGATAGCTTCATCCACCAGAGGACAGACAGCAGAAGCAAGAAGAACTACAGTTCTGCAGCCTGTGGAATGAAAACCACATTCACAGAAAGATAGAAAAAATGAAAAGGCAGAGGGCTATGTACCAGATGAAGGAACAAGATAAAATTCCAGAAAATCAACTAAATGAAGTGGAGATAGGCAACCTTCCAGAAAAAGAATTCAGAATAATGATAGTGAAGATGATCTAGGACCTCGGAAAAAGAATGGAGGCAAATATGGAGAAGATGCAAGAAATGTTTAACAAAGACCTAGAAGAATTAAAAAACAAACACCTAGAAGAATTAAAGAACAAACCATCAGAGATGAACAATACAACAACTGAAATGAAAAATACATTAGAAGGAATCAGTAGCAGAATAACTGAAGCAGAAGAACGCATAAGTGACCTGGAAGAAAGAATGGTGAAATTCCTTGCCGCAGAACAGGATAAAGAAAAAAGAATGAAAAGAAATGAAGACAGCATAAGAGACATCTGGGACAAGGTTAAACGCACCAACATTTGCATTAGAGGGGTCCCAGAAGGAGAAGAGAAAAAGAAAGGACCCGAGAAAATATTTGAAGAGATTCTAGTGGAAAAATTAGCTAACATGGGAAAGGAAATAGCCACCCAAGTCCAGGAAGCACAGAGAGTCCCAGGTAGGATGAACCCAAGGAGAAACACACCTAGACAAACAGTAATCAAATTGAAAAAATTAAAGACAAAGAAAAATTCTTGAAAGCAACAAGGGAAAAAAGACAAATAATATACAAGGGAACTCCCATAAGGTTAACAGCTGATTTCTCAGCAGAAACTCTACAAGCCAGAAGGGAGTGGCACGATATATTTAAAGTGATGAAAGGGAAGAACCTACAATCAACATTACTCTACGCAGCAAGGATCTCAATCAGATTTGACACAGAAATCAAAAGATTTACAGACAAGCAAAAGCTAAGAGAATTCAGCACCACCAAACCAGCTCTACAGCAAATGCTAAAGGAACTTCTCTAAGTGCGAAACAAAAGAGAAGAAAAGGACCTACAAAAACAAATGTTAATAGGAACATAAATATCGATATGTAAGAAAAGAAAGAAAATGGTAATAGGAACATAAATATCGATAATTACCTTAAATGTGAATGGGTTAAATGCTCCAACAACAGACACAGTCTCGCTGAATGGATACAAAAACAAGACCCATATATATGCTGTCTACAAGAGACCCACTTCAGACCTAGGGACACATACAGACTGAAAGGGAGGGGATGGAAAACGATATTCCATGTAAATGGAAATCAAAAGAAAGCTGGAGTAGCAATATTCATATCAGATAAAATAGACGTTAAAATGAAGAATGTTACAAGAGACAAGGAAGGACACTATATAATGATCAACGGATAAATCCAAGAGGAAGATATAACAATTATAAATATGCATGCACCCAACATAGGAGCACCTAAATACATAAGGCAAATGCTAACAGCTACAAAAGAGGAAATAGACAGTAACAATAATAGTGGGGGACTTTAACACCTCACTTACACCAATGGACAGATTATCCAGACAGAAAATTAATAAGGAAACACAAGCTTTAAATGACACAATAGACCAGACAGATTTAATTGATATTTATAGGACATTCCATCCAAAAACAACAGAATACACATTCCTCTCAAGTGCTCATGGAACATTCTCCAGGATAGATCATATCTTGGGTCACAAATCAAGCCTTAGTAAATTTAAGAAAATTGAAGTCATATCAAGCATCTTTTCTGACCACAATGCTATGAGATTAGAAATGAATTACAGGGGAAAAAAATAGAAAACACAAATACATGAAGGCTAAACAATACGTTACTAAATAACCAAGAGATCACTGAAGTAGTCAAAGAAGAAATAAAAAAATACCTAGAGACAAATGACAACAAAAACATGATGATCCAAAACCTATGGGAGGCAGCAAAAGCAGTCATAAGAGGGAGTTTACAGCAATACAATCCTACCTCAAGAAACATGAAAAATCTCAAATAAACAATCTAACCTTACAACTAAAGGAACTAGAGAAAGAAGAACAAACAAAACCCAAAGTTAGTAGAAGGAAAGGAATCATAAACATCAGAGCAGAAATAAATGAAACAGAAACAAATAAAACAATAGCAAAGGGCTTCCCTGGTGGCGCAGTGGTTGAGAGTCCACCTGCCAATGCAGGGGACAAGGGTTCGTGCCCCGGTCCGGGAAGATCCCACATGCCACGGAGCGGCTGGGCCCGTGAGCCATGGCCGCTGAGCCTGGGCGTCCGGAGCCTGTGCTCCACAACAGGAGAGGCCACAACAGTGAGAGGCCCGTGTACCGCAGAAAAACAAACAAACAAACAAAACAATAGCAAAGATCAATAAAACTAAAAGCTTATTCTTTGAGAAGATAAACAAAATTGATAAACCTTTGGCCAGACTCATCAAGAAAAATAGGGAGAGGACTCAGACCAATAAAATTAGAGATGAAAAAGGAGAAGTGACAATGGACATCACAGAAATACAAAGCATCCTAAGAGAATACTACAAGCAACTCTATGCTAATAAAATGGACAACCTGGAAGAAATGGACAAATTCTTAGAAAGGTATAACCTTCCAAGACTGAACCAGGAAGAAACAGACAATATGAACAGACAAGTCACAAGCACTGACGTTGAAACTGTGATTAAAAATATTCCAACAAACAAAATCCAGGACCAGACGGCTTCACAGGTGAATTCTATCAAACATTTAGAGAAGAGCTAACACCCATCTTTCTCAAACTCTTCCAAACAATTGCAGAGGAAGGAACACTCCTAAACTCATTCTGTGAGGCCACCATTATTACCCTGATACCAAAACCAAAGACACTACAA
Source organism: Aethalodelphis obliquidens (assembly GCF_003676395.1). NCBI lineage: Eukaryota > Metazoa > Chordata > Mammalia > Artiodactyla > Delphinidae > Aethalodelphis > Aethalodelphis obliquidens. The sequence continues at coordinate 2,905,929 of NW_020838045.1, read as the reverse complement.
TAAAAGAAAATTACAGACCAGTATCACTGATAAACACAGATGCAAAAATCCTGAACAAAATAGTAGCAAACAGAATCCAACAGCACATTAAAAGGATCATACACCATGACCAAGTGGGATTTATCTCAGCAATGCAAGGATGCTTAAATATATGCAAATCAATCAATGTGACACACCACAATAACAAATTAAGGGAAAAAAAGACATATGATCATCTCAATAGATGCAGAAAAAGCTTTTGACAGCATTCAACACCCATCTATGATAAAAACTCTTCAGAAAATGGGCACAGAGGGAATCTACCTCACCATAATAAAGGCCATATATGACAAACCCAAAGCAAGCATCATACTCAATGGTAAGAAACTGAAAGCATTTCCACTAAGATCAGGAACAAGAAAAGAATGTCTACTCTGGCCACTCTTATTCAACATAGTTTTGGAAGTCCTAGCCCCAGCAGTCAGAGAAGAAAAAGAAATACAAATTGGAAAAGAAGAAACAACTGTCTCTGTTTGCCAATGACATGTTACTATACATAGAAAATCCTAAAGATACCACCAGAAAACTACTAGAGCTAATGAGTGAATCTGGTAAGGTGCGGGATACAAAATTAATGCACAGAAATCTCTTGCATTCCTATACACTAACAACAAAAGATCAGAAATAGAAATTAAGGAAACACTCCCATTCACCATTGCAACAAAAAGAATAAAATACCTAGGAGTAAAGCTGCCTAAGGAGGTAAAACACCTACAGTCAGAAAACTATAAGACACTGATGAAAGAACTCAAAGATGACACAAACAGATGGAGAGATATACCATGTTCTTGGAGTGGAAGAGTCAAAATTGTGAAAATGACTATACTACCTAAAGCAATCTACAGATGCAATGCAATCCCTATCAAATTACCAATGGCGTTTTTTACAGAACTACAACAAAAAATCTTAGAATTTGTATGGAGACACAAGACTCCGAATAACCAATGCAATCTTGAGGGAAAAAAACGGAGCTGGAGGAATCAGACTCCCTGACTTCAAACTATACTACAAAGCTACAGTACTCAAGACAATATGGTACTGGCACAAAAAACAGAAATATACATCAATGGAACAGGATAGACAGCCCAGAGATAAACCCACACACCTATGGTCAACTAATCTATGATAAAGGAGGCAAGGATATACAATGGAGAAAAGACAATCTCTTCAATAAATGGTGCTAGGAAAACTGCACAGCTACATGTAAAAGAATGAAATTAGAACAATCCCTAATACCATACACAAAAATAAACTCCAAATGGATTAAAGACCTAAATGTAAGACCAGACACTATAAACCTCTTCGAGGAAAACATAGGAAGAACACTCATTGACACAAATCACAGCAAGACCCTTTTTGACCCACCTCCTAGAGTAATGGAAATAAAAACAAAAATAAAAAAATGGGACCTAATGAAACTTCAAAGCTTTTGCACAGCAAAGGAAACCATAAACCAGACGAAAAGACAACCCTCAGAATGGGAGAAAATATTTGCAAACGAATCAACGGACAAAGGATTAATCTCCAAAATATATAAACAGCTCATGTAGGTCAATATTAAAAAAAACAAACAACCCAGTCAAAAATTGGGCAGAAGACCTAAACAGACATTTCTCCAAAGAAGATATACACATGCCAAGAGGCACATGAAAAGCTGCTCAACATCACTAATTATTAGAGAAATGCAAATCAAAACTACAGTGAGGTATCACCTCACACCAGTTAGAATGGGCATCATCAGAAAATCTACAAACAACAAATGCTGGAGAGGGTGTGGAGAAAAGGGAACCCTCTTGCACTGTTGGTGGGAATGTAAATTGATACAGCCACTATGGAGAACAGTATGGATGTTCCTTAAAAAACTAAAAATAGAATTACCATATGACCCAGCAATCCCACTACTGGGCATATACCCTGAGAAAACCATAATCCAAAAAGACACATACACCCCAATATTTATTGCAGCACTATTTACAATAGCCAGGTCATGGAAGCAACCTAAATGCCCATCGACAGACAAATGGATAAAGAAGATGTCATACATATATACAGTGGAATATTACTCAGCCATAAAAAGGAACAATATTGGGTCATTTGTAGAGATGTGGGTGGACCTAGAGATTGTCATACAGAGCGAAGTAAGTCAGGAAGAGGAAAACAAATATCGTATATTAACGCATATATGTGGAACCTAGAAAAATGGTACAGATGAACTGGTTTGCAAGGCAGAAACAGAGACACAGACGTAGAGAACAAACGTATGGACACCAAGGGGGGAAAGTGGCGGGGGTGCTGGTGGTGGTGGTGGGATGAATTGGGAGAGTGGGATTGACATGTATACACTAATATGTATATAATGGATAACTAATAAGAACCTGGTGTATAAAACAATAAATAAAAGTAAAAAAAAAAGAGAGCATATAGAGATGATGCTCTTACTATGTAGGCAGGGCTATGTCATTCAACAGGTTTGTGGAGAGGATTTCATGATCAAATATTTATGACAGTCAATTTTGGGGGAAGTGAGAAAGCAACAAGTTCATCAATAAGTGATTGAGATGTGAATTAATTTGAGCATGAAGTGCAGGAGAAGGGATCGAGGGGGATTTGGAGATAGGAAAGGAAAGAATTGTTGATCAAATGGATATGGTGAGTAGTAAGGGTAAAGAAGATGCAGGGGTGGCAAAGAAGGTAGGCTCCAAAATCACTCTTAGTCTTTGGCTTTGTAACTGGAAGGATGCTGATTTCATCACATTATTCATGGAAGACCAAAGAAGGAGCATGTCTTATACACATAAAATACCACATCCACTCCTCAGCTTAATACTTGCTATTCCCTTGATCAGGAACACTGTTCCCATCCCTCAACACACAAGTTAACTCCCACTCATCATTCAGTTCTCAGCTAAAACATTATTTTCTCAGAGAAGTCTTCCCTCAGCACTGAGATCATAATAGGTGCCCTTATCACAGGTTCTCATTTTACACTCTACTTCTTTTTAGCACTTAAGATGTTTGCTTCTTTATTCTACGCCTGTTATTCCAGTAGACTGAAAGCTCCCGGCAGGTCTTGTTCATCAGTGAATGCCCTTTACCTAGGACACTGTATTCATACAATCTTGTTCAGGAAATACTCAGTAAGTGAATGAATACCTGGTGAGTTTCTTTGTGAGCAATGGCATATGACCTGTCTGTGTTTCCCTTTTGCTTCTCACAGGTAAGTATTTCCACCCCAAGCACATCACATGAAAGCACACCATTTCTCCCAACTTCTTCTTTTCCCTCTTTGCTTGTCTAATCATCACAGGAGATTTGTCTCTTTCAGCTCTAACTCACTTGTAACCTCCCAAACGACCCCAATGATGAGTAAGTGTAGGAGTAATGAAAGTAACAACAAGGAAATGGAAAGTGAATTAGGATATAATGACCCTCAAGCTCAAGGCCTTTGAAAATGCCCTAATCGTCTGTGTATAATTCCCACCAAAATCTTCACTGGCCTCCTGTCTCTCTAATTAGATGTGCTCTCCTTAAGCATCATGCTCAAGGCATAAAATAAAAATCCTACTCAGTGATGTTTAGGTTTCAATTACCCTTATTTTATCCCACTGTTTCTGTTATTTTCTTTTTTTCTAGTTCATTCATTTCATTTCTTAAATTTTTGTTTTATAGTGGTAAGAATATTTAATATGAGACCTACTCTGTTAAATTTTTAAGTGTACAATATTGTTGACTATAGGTACAATGTTGTACAGCAAACCTAGAGAACTCATTCATCTTAATTAACTGAAACTTTATGTCCTTTGATTAGTGACTCCTCATTTTCTCCTTCCTCCAGTCCCCGGCAACTAGCATTCCACTTTTATTTTTTCAAACAAAAGGAATTTATCTTCTCACAGTTCTAGAGGCTGCAAGCCTGACATGAAGGTTCCTTCAGGGTTAGTTTCTGGTGAGATGTCAGAAGATACAATTTAAAACCACACCAGGGCTTCCCTGGTGGCGCAGTGGTTGAGAGTCCGCCTGCCGATGCAGGGGACACGGGTTCGTGCCCCAGTCCGGGAAGATCCCACATGCCACGGAGTGGATAGGCCCGTGAGCCATGGCCGCTAGGCCTGCGCTCCGCAACGGGAGAGGCTACGTCAGTGAGAGGCCCGCGTACCGCAAAAAAACAAACAAACAAAAAAAACACACCGAAGTGGAGCTACTTGGTGTGAAGTCAAGCCATTGAAAGACACCTACCATAGCCTCCATGTCTTCCCAGCACAAGCACCTCACTAGTACTTGGTGGAGAAGTTTGAACTACATTATCTCTATAGGAACACATATCTAGTTCAAAACTTCTGACACGAAAATTTATAACAAGCAATTCTTTGTTTAGTGGGGGATTTATATGTATAAAGAATTATATCCACTAAAACCTTATAAATTAGAATTTTAACTAGATGGAGAGAAAAATAAACAGTTGCCACCTTAGCATGATACTCATGTATATTTTTAAATTCCTATTATTGTTGCTTTAACGTTGTTTATGAAAGGGACTTATTCAAGTCTTTCACTATTATTCACTTTTTCCCCCAGCTTTATGAGAAATAACTGACATATTATTATGTGAGTTTAAGGTGTATAATCTGTTGATTTGACACATATATTGCAATATGTATTAATCACTTCTTTGCCTAATTATATACGAAGATCACAAAGCTGCCTAGACTTCTTTGAGATGCTGTATATGTTCCTGCTTCTGATGTTGTTGTGAACATAATGACAAATGGAAGATTTCCATTGATAATAAAACGCCTTATATGCACAGATCGGTCCCCCATAGCCCTGCAAGCACAGTTATTACTTAGAACAAAATACCTTTACAAAGTCCATTTTTCCTCTAAAAAGGAACAGTTTAGACGTTATTTATCTGACTAAGCCATTATTTTTTTGTAACAAAGATAGAAACGGAGGGTGGGAAGTAGCAAGCAAAACAGGAAGGAAGGAGAGAAGGAAGAGAAGGTGGGGAGAGATAGGGAAGGAGATACTACCGAACGCTATCTATAAATTCTGGGTTCTCATATTTGGAAACCTATAATTACTACAATGTTACAAGTACCGTATACATATATGTGTGTGTGTTGTGTGTATAATGTTCCATGTATATGCATATGTTGTACGTTCATGAGGCACAAAATTAGGAGACCACAAATGTACCATCTTATTTTTTTTAACATCTTTATTGGAGTATAATTGCTTTACAATGGTGTGTTAATTTCTGCTGTATAACAGAGTGAATCTGCTATACATAAACATATGTCCCCATATCTCCTCCCCCTTGTGTCTCCCTCCCACCCTCCCTATCCCACCCCTCCAGGCGGACACATAGCAACGAGCTGATCTCCCTGTGCTATGTGGCTGCTTCCCACTAGCTATCTATTTTACATTTGGTAGTGTATATATGTCCAGGCCACTCTCTCACTTCGTCCCAGCTTCCCCTTTCCCTTCCCCTTCCCCATGTCTTCAGGTCCATTCTCTACATCTGCGTCTTCATTCCTGTCCTGCCCCTAGGTTCTTCAGAACATTTTTTTTTTAGATTCCATATATATGTATTAGCATGCAGTATTTCTCTATTTCTGACTTACTTCACTCGGTATGACAGTATCTAGGTCCCTCCACCTCACTACAAATAACTCAATTTTGTTTCTTTTTATGGCTCAATAATATTCCATTGTATATATGTGCCACATCTTCTTTATCCATTTATTTGTCGATGGACACCTAGCTTGCTTCCATGTCCTGGCTATTGTAAATAGAGCTGCAATGAACATTGTGGTACATGACTCTTATTGAATTATGGTTTTCTCAGGGAATATGCCCAGTGGTGGGACTTCTGGGTCATATGGTAGCTCTATTTTTAGTTTTTTAAGGAACCTCCATAGTGGCTGTATCAATTTACATTTCCACCAGCAGTGCAAGAAGGTTCCCTTTTCTCCACACCCTCTACAGCATTTACTGTTCGTAGATTTTTTTGACGATGGCCATTCTGACTGGTGTGAGGTGATAACTCATTGTAGTTTTGATTTGCATTTCTCTAATGATTAGTGATGTTGAGAATTCTTTCATGTGTTTGTTGGCAATCTGTATATCTTCTTTGGAGAAATGTCTATTTAGGTCTTCTGCCCATTTTTGGATTGGGTTGTTTGTTTTTTTGATATTGAGCTGCATGAGCTGCTTTTATATTTTGGAGATTAACCCTTTGTCAGTTGCTTTGTTTGCAAATATTTTCTCCCATTCTGAGGGTTGTCTTTTCGTCTGGTTTATGGTTTCCTTTGCTGTGCAAAAGCTTTGAAGTTTCATTAGGTCCCATTTGTTTATTTTTGTTTTTATTTCCATTTGTCTAGGAGGTGGGTCAAAAAGGACCTTGCTGTGATGTATGTCATAAGAGTGTTCAGCCTATGTTTTCCTCTAAGACTTTTATAGTGTCTGGCCTTGCATTTAGGTCTTTAGTCCATTTTGAGTTCATTTTTGTGTATGGTGTTAGGGAGTGTTCTAATTTCATTCTTTTACATGTAGCTGTTCAGTTTTCCCAGCACCACTTATTGAAGAGGCTGTCTTTTCTCCACTGTATATTCGTCCCTTCTTTATCAAAGATAATGTGACATCCTGTTCCACTGATCTATATTTCTGTTTTTGTACCAGTACCATACTGTCTTGATTACTGTAGCTTTGTAATATAGTCTGAAGTCATGGAGCCTGATTCCTCCAGTCCATTTTTCTTTCTCAACATTGCATTGGCTATTTGGGGTCTTTTGTGTTTTCATACAAATTGTGAATTTTTTTGTTCTAGTTCTGTGAAAAATGCCATTGGTTGTTTGATAGGGATTGCATTGAATCTGTAGATTGCTTAGAGTAGTACAGTCATTTTCACAATGTTAATTCTTCCAGTCCAAGAAAATGGTATATCTCTCCCTCTGTTTGTATCATATTAAATTTCTTTCATCAGTGTCTTATAGTTTTCTGCATATAGGTCTTTCATCTCCTTAGGTAGGTTTATTCCTAGGTATTTTATTCTTTTTGTGGCAATGGTAAATGGCAGTGTTTCCTTAATTTCTCTTTCAGATTGTTCATCATCAGTGTATAGGAATGAAAGAGATTTCTGTGCCTTAATTTTGTATCCTGCTACTTTACCAAATTCATTGATTAGCTCTAGTAGTTTTCTGGTAGCATCTTTGGGATTGTCTATGTATAGTATCATGTCATCTGCAAACAGTGACAGCTTTACTACTTCTTTTCCAATTTGTATTCCTTTTATTTCTTTTTCTTCTCTGATTGCTGTGGCTAAAACTTCCAAAACTATGTTGAATAACAGTGGTGAGAGTGGGCAACCTTGTCTTGTTCCTGATCTTAGTGGAAATGGTTTCAGTTTTTCACCATGAGAACGATGTTGGCTGTGGGTTTGTCATATATGGCCTTTATTATGTTGAGGTAAGTTCTCTCTATGCCTACTTTCTGGAGGGTTTTTTTAATCATAAATGGGTGTTGAATTTTTTTGAATGCTTTTTTTGCATCTATTGAGATGATCATATCATTTCTCTCCTTCAGTTTGTTAATATGGTGTATCACACTGATTGATTTGCATATATTGAAGAATCCTTGCATTCCTGGAATAACCCCACTTGACCATAGTGTATGATCCTTTTAATGTGCTGTTGGATTCTGTTTGCTAGTATTTTGTTGAGGATTTTTGCATCTATGTTCATCAGTGATACTGGTCTGTAGTGTTATTTTTTTGTAACATCTTTGTCTGGTTTTGGTAACAGGGAGATCATGGCCTTGTAGAATGAGTTTGGGAGTGTTCCTCCCTCTGCTATATTTTGGAAGAGTTTGAGAAGGATAGGTGTTAGCTCTTCTCTAAACGTTTGATAGAATTCGCCTGTGAAGCCATCTGGTCCTGGGCTCTTGTTTGTTGGAAGATTTTTTAATCACAGTTTCAATTTCAGTGCTTGTGATTGGTCTGTTCATATTTTCCATGTCTTCCTGATTCAGTCTTGGCAGGTTGTGCATTTCTAAGAATTTGTCCATTTCTTCCAGGTTGTCCATTTTATTGGCATAGAGTTGCTTGTAGTAATCTCTCATGATCCTTTGTATTTATGCAGTGCCAGTTGTTACTTCTCTTCTTTCATTTCTAATTCTATTGGTCTGAGTCTTCTCCCTGTTTGTCTTGATGTGTCTGGCTAGTGGTTTATCAATTTTGTTTATCTTCTCAAAGAACCAGCTTTTAGTTTTATTGATCTTTGCTACTGTTTCCTTCATTTCTTTTTCATTTATTTCTGATCTGATCTTTATGATTTCTTTCCTTCTGCTACCTTCGGGGTTTTTTTGTTATTATTTCTCTAACTGCTTTAGGTATAAGGTTAGGTTGTTTGAGATTTTTCATGTTTCTTGAAGTAGGATTGTATTGCTATAAACTTCCCTCTTAGAACTGCTTTTGCTGCATCCCATAGGTTTTGGGTCGTCGTGTTTTCATTGTCATTTGTTTCTAGGTATTTGTTGATTTCCTCTATGATATCTTCAGTGATCCCTTGGTTATTTAGTAGTGTATTGTTTAGTTTTGATGTGTTTGTATTTTTTTTTACAGATTTTTTCCTGTAATTGATATCTAGTCTCGTAGAATTGTGGTCAGAAAAGATACTTGATACGATTTCAATTTTCTTAAATTTACCGAGGCTTGATTTGTGACCCAAGATATGATCTATCCTGGAGAATGTTCCATGAGCACTTGAGAAGAAAGTATATTCTGTTGTTTTTGGATGGAATATCCTGTAAAAACCAATTAAGTCCATCCTGTTTAATGTATCATTTAAAGCTTGTGTTTCCTTATTTATTTTCATTTTGGATGATCTGTCTGTTGGTGATAGTGGGGTGTTAAAGTCCCCTATTATGATTGTGTTACTGTCACTTTCCCCTTTTATGGCTGTTAGCATTTGCCTTATATATTGATGTGCTCCTATTTTGGGTGCATAAATATTTACAATTCTTCTTCTTGGATTGATCCCTTGATCATTATGTAGTGTCCTTCTTTGTCTCTTATAATAATCTTTATTTTAAAGTCTATTTTGTCTGACATGAGAATTCCTACTCCAGCTTTGTTTTGGTTTCCATTTGCATGGAATATCTTTTTCCATCCCCTCACTTTCAGTCTGTATGTGTCCCTAGGTCTGAAGTGGGTCTCTCGTTGACAACATATATACGTGTCTCTTTTTTTGTATCCATTCAGCCATTCTATGTCCTTTGATTGGAGCATTTAATCCATTTACATTTAAGGTAGTTGGCGATATGTGTTTTCCTGTTACCATTTTCTTAATTGTTTGGGGTTTGTTATTGTAATTGTTTTCCTTCTCTTGTGTTTTTTTGCCTAGAGAAGTTCCTTTAGCATTTGTTGTAAAGCTGGTTTGGTTTTGCTGAATTCTCTTAGCTTTTGCTTGTCTGTAAAGGTGTTAATTTTTCCATCTGATCTGAATGAGATCCTAGCTGGGTAGAGTAATCTTGGTTGTAGGTTTTCCCCTTTCATCACTTTAAATATGTCCTGCCACTCCCTTCTGGCTTGCAGAGTTTCGGCTGAAAGATCAACTGTTAACCTTATGGGGATTCCCTTGTATGTTATTTTTTGCTTTTCCCTTGCTGCTTTTAATATTTTTTCTTTGTATTTAATTTTTGATAGTTTGATTAATATGTGTCTTGGTGTGTTTCTCTTTGGATTTATCCTGTATGGGACTCTCTGTGCTTCTTGGACTTGATTAACTATTTCCTTTCCCGTATTAGGGAAGTTTTCAACTATAAACTCCTCAAATATTTTCTCAGTCCTTTTTTTTCTCTTCTCCTTCTGGGACTCTTATAATTCAAATGTTGGTACGTTTAATGTTGTCCCAGCAGTCTCTGAGACTGTCCTGAATTCTTTTCATTCTTTTTTCTTTATTCTGCTCTGCAGTAGTTATTTCCACTACTTTATCTTCCAGGCCACTTATCTGTTCTTCTGCCTCAGTTATTCTGCTATTGACCCCTTCTAGAGAATTTTTAATTTCATTTAATGTGTTGTTCATCATTGTTTGTTTGCTGTTTAGTTCTTGTAGGTCCTTGTTAAATGTCTATTGTATTTTCTCCATTTGATTTCCAAGATTTTGGATCACCTTTACTATCATCACTGAATTCTTTTTCAGGTAGACTGCCTATTTCCTCTGCATTTGTTTGGTCTGGTGGGTTTTTTTTTTACCTTGCTCCTTCATCTGCTGTGTATTTCTCTGTCTTCTTATTTTGCTTAACTTACTGTGTTTGGGGTCTTCTTTTCACAGGCTGCAGGTTCGTAGTTTCCATTGTTTTTGGTGTCTGTCCCCAGTGGCTAAGGTTGGTTCAGTGGGTTGTGTCGGCTTCCTGGTGGAGGGGACTGGTGCCTGTGTTCTGGTGGATGAGGCTGGATCTTGTCTTTCTGGTGGGCAGGTCCACGTCCGGTGGTGTGTTTTGGGCTGTCTGTGACCTTCTTATGATTTTAGGCAGCCTCTCTGCTAATGGGTGGCATTGTTCCTGTCTTGCTAGTTGTTTGGCACAGGGTGTGCAGCACTGTAGCTTGCTGGTCGTTGAGTGGAGCTGGGTCTTGGCGTTGAGATGGATATCTCTGAGAGATCTTTTGCCGTTTGATATTTATGGAGCTGGGAGGTCTCTGGTGGACCAATGTCCTGAACTCGGCTCTTCCACCTCAGAGGCTCAGGCTTGACACCTGTCCAGAGCACCAAGAGCCTGTCAGCCACACAGCCATTTAAAATATAAATTAGTCCACCTGCCCCAAGTCTTGGATGTGGGTAAAATAACGAGTGATGCACCTCTAGTAGTGATCTAAATGCTTCATCCAGAATAAATATCACAAGAGAGCAATATCCAGAGGTTATTTTTATCTCCTTTCTCTAATTTAGATGATTGCTGCATTCAAGTCTTGCTGCGGTCGCCAGGCGAGGAGTCTGAGCAGGGAGCGTTGCTGGAGTTGGCTGGGCGAGAGTCCAGCCCTGGCTGCAGTTTCCCTTTGGTGTGAGCCGAGCCGCCGCTGCCGCCACCACCCCCATCCCCGAGCGCAGGGCCAAGGGGCCACCGCTGCGCCAAGGGCCCTGAGTACCAGGGCACTTGGCCAGAGAAGCTGGGCAGCCTCCGCCTCGGTCTCAGTGAGCGGTGCGAGCAACAATTTAGTTTGAACTTTCCAGCTCCAGTCCCAGCAAATACACACTCACGCCCACACACGAGCATGCCAGTACAACCTCTCAGAGGCGCGTGAACAGGCACCGGGGGCTCTCTGGCCAGGTCTTTCTCTCTCCCTCACTCTTATTCCAAATGTACCCTCTAACATCATCTACTTTATCATTTTAGGTCAGGCCTTGTAGGTATATTTTTAATTAGGTTATTTGTCCAGGCCCTTGCATAGCAAGATATACACGTGAGCACATGTGCATGTGTGCATGCAAACACACACACACACACACACACACAAGGCATTTACTAACCCAGATGAAGTATAAAGATGTTTATGTCATCATTAGCCTATACCCTTTCTGAAGATTAGCTCAGACAAAAGTCAGGTCTGCATTGTTATTTTGCTACAGCCTGCAACTCTGAAAAAGCACTGATGTCCAAGGTAATGACAAAGGTGAATTCAATGAGACACAATTTAATAACGACACATATGAATTGAGCTGTGCTGTATCAAAATATTAAATTTAAATTAAACTCTTTCTTAAGTAGTTGGATTCATAATTAAGTTATAAGCTTTAATCTCTAACTCTAAATGCAATTATGCTAAATGTAGTACACAGTGACAGATAAAAGATCCTCATACATAAACTCAAAGGCAAATTTCTGAGCTACAGAAACACGTGGGTGCAGACAGAGAAGCAATGGTAGTTCAGCACACCCAGTTCTTGAATAAGTAATGAAAACTCATGCCACCGCTAAAAACTAGCAGAAAAAAGTAGTGGGAGCACAGTTAAAGAGTCTTTATCCTCAGTGCCATCTCTAGGTGCATGTAGACAACCAACTCAGAAAGGAAACTATTACTTAGGGACAAACATTAGGAATGAAACTCTTTGCCTTACTAGCCTTGGAATATTTCCTCACAATTTCAAGTGAAGTTGTATGGTAAGAGTTAATTGTGTATTTACTTGTAGTTGCCTCCACTAGCATTACTTCAAATTCTCACATTTTGAGCAGAAAAAGAAATTTTTCCCCTTGTAATATTATCAACTCTCTCTTCCATGTGATTTAAAACAAAAACAAAAACAAAAAAACCCTAGAAACAGTACTGAATAGGTAGCAAGGCGTAAAGCTACTCTAAGACTATAGCATCCTTGCAGGATCCTTTAAAGGAGTTCATGAGGAAATGATAATAACAGTGACCCACAGGGATTTCCCACAAATGGAGAAGAGTACTGCTTTCTCTCTGTAACCGTGTTGGGAATAAAAGTGGAAGGTGCCTAGTTATCAAGGGCTAAAGCAAGAGGAGGAGAAACTAATCAGCATTTGATTTCACTGTTAACCCCCTTTTTCCCTCCTCCCCTCCAATGGACAATAGTAATTAACTTCTACCCATTATATTGAACAAAAAACATTTAAAATGTAAACTTGAAATGAAATAAACAAACCAGTACTGTTTGAATTTAGTATAAAGCACAGTAATGAAGTTAAGGGCTTTCCTTGACATTGACTCTGATCACAGACCTCAGAACTTCAAATAAAAAGATCAGAAGGACACTTAGAGAACTTCAGCATCCTTCACAAAGCTTGGCACATACACAAACACATACACATACGTCCAGATGTACACACAAAGAACACTCATAAATGGTTCGTAAGGGTGATGCAGTCATTAATATATGATATTAATATGTATCTCCTTTATGGATGAACAGATACTGTCTGAGAAGATTCTGTCACATCATAGTTATCTCATCATAATAATTATATAATAAAATTGACAAAGAATTAATTTTATATTTTAAAAGGCAAGGGTGAAATTACTTTTCAAGGATGGAAAAAACCAGTACTTCGATGTGGTCTAAGTCAGAAATACCGTGTTGCATTTTTCTCTTAAAAATGGAGCTGGAATTGATGGTAGAAGCAAACAGATAAATAGCACAGGTTAAAGTGGTTTGCTTTGTACTATTTATTCAAGCCGTTATGGTTTCTTATGATTTTCCAAACAGTGACCCCAAACGAAGAGCAGGTGAGAAAAGAGACATTTATTTTTTCTTACGTTTTCCTTCCTGTAATGGGAATTCAAACAACAGAGAAGCCCTACCAAATATCTTATCTACTACAAAGCCTTGACTGATTTCATGTGAAGATATATTGTCAATGACAGGGTTTAAATCTACAAAACTTGGAAGAATTACCTTTTCCTCCCTTTTATTTAGAGAAAACTCATTCAGTACAACCTTCTTTATTTGAAATGATATAGCAATATTTTCTTTTGAAAAACATGGTACATTGTTGGAAGGAAATGTAGTGAACCAAAAACTATGACCTATGATACACAGTCATGCTCACCCATGTCCATCAAAGGTGGACATATATTTTTTGGACACAATTTTATTTCTGAAAACTCACATACTCTCCTGCTTCAAATATTTTAAACTTGGAGGTGATACTCATGGTAGCATAAAACCTTAGAACCCGTAAGGTCATCATTCTTTTTCAGGGAAAAGATATGGCAGGCACATACAGTTACAGTCTGAAGAACATTCTCAGGAAACAATAATTTGCTTGAGCTATGAATGTTTAAGCGGAATTACCACGCCATACAGCCCTCCATCCTGATTCCATTCTGTGGAAATCCTCAATAAATTCTACTCTCCCACAAAACAAGATGTAAGTCAATAGTTTGCGAGTGCATGGAAATGCCCTTCAGATATCCATAGTATGGACCTGCAAATTTGAATCAGGAAATTAGATATTGGAGACATGTACTTAATTTTGCATACAAAATGCTACAGTGTGTGAAGTTGGCAAGTGTTACACAAACACATTTAAAGTTCCTAATAAGATAATGGTGGTCAAAGAAACCATTTTAGCAGGATAGAGTAGTTAAAAAGTACACACTCTCGAGCCAGCCTGCCTAGATCCGAATTCCAGCTCTGTCACTTATTAGCTCTGACACTTACTCTTGGTGAGCCTTCATTTCCTCATCTGCGCGATATGGAGAACAACAGCATCTACCTCATAGGCTTATAATAATCATGTAAAGGACTTAAAATAGTGTCTGGCATATAGTGAGCATTAAATAAATGTAATGTCCTATACAGTTTTATACGTGACAAAATGTGTCTCATATCAGGTTTCCTAACTGGTATGCACTTTAGCTTTCTCATTATACCATTTGTTCCTTACACTGAAAAATAAGTTGGAAGGAAGAATTTTGTTTATTTTCTTTTATTTTGATGTGGGAATGGAGGAAGTCAGGAAGAAAGAGAGACGCACCAAATTTCAGTTTCAACCTTGGTACTAGACCAAAACCTGTTATTTGGTTTCACATTGGGCTCTGGAAGGCTAAATGGCCACATGCCTCCAATTTTACTTCTGGAATCTCTCAGACTGTGCTTCACCAATGATTGTGTAGTTGCTATCCAGCATAATAATGTCAGTCACATAAAGAGGCATGTTATTAGGTTTTATTGTTAAATACTGAATATCTACTTTCAAATATGGCCAAATATTTCAGATGTAACTTGACGTGAAAATCTCTTTATATGCTTTGTGTGCTTCAATTTTATCAGTCAGTTGAAATATAAAGGTATACTTACTGGGAAGGTAAAATGTGTAACCACTTTGAAAAAGTTTGCAGTTCCTCAAAAATATGACCCAGCAATTCTACCCATAATATAAGACCAAGAAAATGGAAAACATGTGTCCACACAAAAATGTGTGCATGAATGTTCATGGCAGCATTATTCAAAATAGTCAAAAAGAAGAGAAAACCTAAATATCTATCAGTTAGGTAAGGAAAATGTGGAATAGCCATACAATGGAATATCACTCAGCAATAAAAGGAAGTAAATTACTGACATATGCTACCACATGGATGATAGAACCCTGAAAACATTATCTTAAATGAAAGAATCAAAACACAAAAGGTCACACACTGTAGGATTCTATTTCTATGAAATGTCCAGAGTGGCAAAGTCACAGAGACAGAAAGCAGATTAGTGGTTGCAAGGGGCAGGGGGATGAGGGAATGGGGAGTGACTGGTAAGGTACATGCATTCTTTCCAGTGTGTTGGCAGACAGACCGGAAGGAGGCTGTATTGGACACCATGCTAAACAGATGAAGGGGGCCTGAGCAGCAGTGGTTCTGTGACCTGTCTATAAACAAAAACATCCGCTACTAAAATTCAGACTAGCTACTGAATTCACAAGAGACGGGTACGAGAGCTTGTTCGTGCTGTCTTTCAGATTAACTAATATTTATAAAGCCCTTAAAGCAGTGCCTCGAGTATGTCGAGTGCTCTGTATGAGTGCCTGTTAAATAACAAAAATAAAAAAGACTCTTTAAAGATAAAAGTTTAGAAAAAAGAGAGAGAATGAAATACAACATAACTTTTCTGTCTAATATAAAATTAACATTTGTTACTCGGAAAATACAATCACTAAGCAAAAGTAAGCATACATAGGAAGACAGAGACCACATTCTGTACTCTATATACAGCTGATTGAAATTGATCTCCAGTTTTGTTATTGAACTCCAGTAAAATACTAGGCACGCACAACGGCCTGGCAGGCTTTGCACACAGGTTTATGAATCCTAGTGATCATGGATGTCAAGTGTGCAATCTGTTAGTCAATCAATACTAACTGGTAGCAAGAAAGAGGAGGGCACTGGACTAACACTATAGCCCTGAGCTGTGCACTGAGTGGTGAAAAGAGAACCGAGCTCATTGTACATTCATTTTTTGTTTGAAAAGGCAAAATGAAAAGCTTATATTCAGCAATTTTCTTTCAGCTTAAAATGCAATTGAGAAAGCTTATTAATCAGAAGATTCATGAAGTTAGAATCACTGAATCTAAAATAGTTTTTCATTCCTAGGTTACTGAATTCTAAAAGAAGATCCATCATAACACTTGTCATAATAATAGAAAAAATAAGTATAATTTTTAAAGAGTTATAGTTAAACCTTGTATACTATTTGCCTGAGGTCATGAAGTAGAAAAATCAAATTTTTTAGAATGGTGAATAAAGGCTTGGAAGTCTTGATAAATATAATGGAGGTTTTCTTTTTTTAATTTAGAACTATTAAACAATAAACTTAGCAGAGAGATTTATCACATTTGTAATGATCTAATTCAAGATGAAGAATCACGCAAAGATGTGTTTTAAAAGCAGTCTTATTTGCCTCAGTTCTCTTCTTAATTACTTTAATGTTGTACAATGTTTAAAAGATCAGACACCAGAAGTTTATGGGCACAGTTTTGATCAATGGAAAATTTTCCTATTTATGAGCCACCATTATCTTGTTGTCCTTGAAATCACACGTACACTTATGTAAATGATTATTACTAAAGTCAACATTAACTCTTGCCCATTTTGGACAACTGGTACTGCATTAGCCTTAAAAAATCAATCATTATATAAATTTCAGACAATATAGACTTATTTCCTATACCATTTAGTTAGCAAGTAATGCTAAACTGCCTTGTAACATATGTTGCATCTTTATTTTAAACTTTATTCAATTGTTATACTGATTTCCCCCATGTTTCCTTTTCCTTTCAGCATTTATATTATAATTTCCTTTGCAATAGTAACACTTCATACTTTTCTTCATATTAGGATATTTTAATCAATAGCATTATTAAGAGCTAAGAGAATACCTTGCCACAAGTAAACTGAAACACCCTCCAAATGAGTGAGGGGGAAACATCTTGTGGTGTTACAGCTAAAAGAACAAAGGACTTGACAAGGGAGGAAACAAGGTTGTGGAGGAACCAAAGTTGACAAGGGCCAACTATAAGTTATAAGTAGATTTTGGACTTCACAGAGGGTCAGCGCCCCTAAGTCCACTGTTGTTCAAGGGTCAACAGTATTTACAAGTGAAGTATCATGACATCTTCAAGTAACTCTAAAATGGTTCTGGGAAAATTATATATGTATAAAGAATGAAAGAAAAAAGAGAAAAGAAAGAAAGGGAATGAGAAAGAAAGAAAGAAAGAAAGAAAGAAAGGGAGAAAGACAGTATAAATGTTAGCAATTGATTCTGGGTGAAGGGCATATGGTTGCTCATTGTACTAGTCTTGCAATTTTTGCAGGCTGAAATTTTTCAAAAAAATCTGTGGAAAAATGGGAATCTTTCAATATGCCTGCGATAAGCAAAATAAACTCGTATTGATCATAGCTGCGCTTATGCAAAGTATCACAAAAAAACAATGTGTGTCCTCGTTTTAAACAGCTATATCTCAATGACAGTGCATTTGCTAAGCCCATTCACAAGGGTGCCTTTGAATACTACTAAGTGCAAAAACATTATGCTGAGCCTAAGCAATATTCAGAATACTTCTGTATTAGCCAAATGGGTATTAAACATGTAATTAAAAACGTATGATTATTATTACTTTGCATTCAAGTTTACTGTTGCTGTACTGAATATTTTAATAACTTCTTTCCCACAAATAGCACACGGAGTGTTACTGCAAGCAAATTCATTTTAATTAGTAATGTTATAAATTATACCAATGGCAATGCCCTGGCAGTCTAAGAGCTGGGAGAATACAGCCTCTACATTCACACGTAAATAACGAGGCATGACAACTGCAGAGCCATTGATTAAAAAAAAAAAAAAAAAAAAAAAGGGCAGAGAACCACTGCTGTTAACTTCACGCCTAAAAGTAATTGAGTGCTGAGTTGTACCTGTTAAAAAAAGGAAAACCGCTTTGAAGCCAAGGAAGAAAACTCTTCCTTTACTTGCCTGTTTTATTCCTCTTGAGAACAAAGGCTATAATGAATGTATCATATAACCCACTGCATGAAACAAAGGAAGCACAAAGGATGATTTTCTTTCGCTTTGCTGTCACTTGAGTGAGTGGAGGGCTCATTTATAGTAATAGAAATTTTAATTAGTTTCCAGTTGATACTCTTGTTCTCCTTGAGTATCTCATTCTCCAGCAGGCTGTTGAGCTCTGTTCAGAGGTATGAGCTGACTTGGCCAGGGAGAGTAAATCCACTTCTTGATGGCAGAAGGACCATAAAATGGACTCTCTCACTGTGACAGGCCTCTGAGTGAAAAAAAAAAAAAAAAAAAAGTGTGCTCCTACCATTGGGTGCAGCCCAGAACAGGGGCCTACCTGCCAACACACGTTTGTTTGGTTTTTTTTTTTTTTTTTTTTCGTTTGTTTGTTTTTTTCTATTTTAATACTACAGCTAAATGTGGAATACACCATATGAGTTGGACAAAGAAAATGTCTTTTTTAAACCAGGCAAATATATTAAAGAAAAAAGGTACCAATGTGTGTCCGGTGCTTCCAACTTCCCTTTTTTGTGTCCTCCAGCTCTAACTCATGCTGAAGGCTGGGAAACCCTCTGCCTTATTGCTCTGCGTATAGACTGACCCTTAAAAATGACTCGATATCAACAATTCAGATTAAGAAAGGTGACCATCTCATCAGAGTCATGTGAATTTTACTACTTGCACCTTTTTGCAAGCTGGAAAGTCTGTCTCCTAGGAAAAGCCAGTAAGGGTGCTTCTTCCTTAAAACCACTTGGGTGCTCATTATTACTCAGAGACAAAGAGAAAGCAGTCCTCTGCATATACAATTCTTTCTCACAGGTACACCCATATCTTATTTTCTCCGCATATAAAAATGAAAACAACACTTGAGGACATTAAGCCCTTTTAAAAGTAGCCGTGGTGTTTTGTATGTGTGTTGCCTTACACACTGGAACAGGTTTTTCTCCAAAGTTTGTGTCAGTGAAAAATCCCTACACCTTCAACACGGAAAAGAATTATGCAAATAATTTTTTAATACTAGCAAAGTTTAAATTTGATTTTGTTTTCTACCTCATTTATAACATGCTTTGAGGGCCTTTATATATTAAAACTATCATTTACATAATTCGATCATGTTAATTGTAGAGACATTTACAGTTCTGTATTTCCTTTTTTCATGTATTCACTAAAGACACGTTAAATGTGTGTATTTCCTTTGAGAAATAATGCTATTATGTATATATAGTGGTAAACTTATCATTTGTAATATTCCTCCTTTTTCATTCCAATATTTGTGTAAAGTTTACAGTGTATATAGTATTATGTACAGTTATTCTGAAGAAATAAAACTTGGTGGCTTCTTTGTTACTACTTTCATTTTACAAAATTAGAAATTATCTTGATACCATGTCCTGAGACAGAGAGAAATGTAGCACACATTACTTTTTTGTTTGGTTCATTGTCTAGGTTGAACGGACTAGAAATATTATACTTATTACTGTCTTTTTAGTCCTCACATCAATAGACAGAAGTCAGAAGTGAATTAAAATTTAAGAATGTCAATTCAAACAACATTTAATGTTATAGTTATTAAAAATCACAATAATTTCTTTTATATATATTATGTTATACTCTTATTATGAGTGTTTTTATTTTGATGATATTAGACAATTCCTGAGCTCATGGTCATCTTTTATAATAAAAAGCATAAATACTGCCACAATGAATTTGTTTCTGCTCTACTTCAAGAATCAGAAAAGATAGATTATTTGCAATAAAAATAAAATCCACAACACTAGTCCTTAAAACAATATTTACATATTTTATTTGCATAACTCCTAATATTGTACAAAAGATATTCAAGACTGATGTAATATTCTTCAAAGCCAAGAGAGGGTAAGAGGGACATTTGAAACCATCACACTAAAGCTAGAAGAACAAAGATCACTGACCTCCCCTAAGTAATTTATATTATTAAAATGCTCTCTCATATTACCAGGATGGGTTGATTTAATCAGTTTAGAGAAAAGGGAGTTTTGCTTTAAAAAAATCTTTTTCTCATCACTTTAGGGTTTGGTCTTGAAGCTCTGAGCAATGACATATGGGTTATTTTTCTCAGTGAGACACACTCCCTTGTGACAGTTTCTGACAAACAACGTCAGGATAACTAGGTGTGCAGGAGTGACACTGAGGGATGATAACGCGTTCAGTGTAGCCTTCTGAGAGATTACCTGATTCCAATTAAATTGTGCTCGTACTGAATATCCAGAAAGGCAGGTCAGAAATTGACCTTCATTGTCCATCTTTATCTGGAAGTGAAACCCCTGCTAACTGTTTCATAATTACCATCAAAGCAAAATTCATATCAGTTGCTAAGCTTCATACATGCTTCAATTTCCTGGACAGTAGAGTAACCAAAACTCTTGCTTTGTTTTGTTTACCACTATATTGCAACATAATAAAGTAATAAATGGACACTAATTACCAAACTTAAATCACCAATAACATTAAACATAGATTTCTCTCCCTTTTTTTTTTTTCCTATTTGAGGCTCATTTTTAAAATCACCTTTGGGGACTTCCCTGGTGACGCAGTGGTAAAGAATCCACCTGCCAATTCAGGGGACATGGGTTCGAGCCCTGGTCCGGGAAGATCCCACATGCCGCAGAGCAACTAAGCCCGTGTGTCACAACTACTGAACCTGTGCTCTTCAACTTGCGAGCCACAACTACTGCGCCCATGTGCCACAACTACTGAAGCCCATGCACCTAGAGCCTGTGCTCCGCAACAAGAGAAGCCACAGCAATGAGAAGCCTGCGCGCCACAACGAGTAACCCTCGCTTGCCGCAACTAGAGAAAGCCCGCATGCAGCAACAAAGACCCAACGCAGCCAAAAAAAATCATAAAAATCATCTTTGATTTTCAATGACATGCCTTCAAATATGCTTCTTAATTAGCATTTTTCTTTTGTGCAGATGAATCATCTCAATAGTTTATCTTCTAAAGAATCCTTTTACTCAAATTCAAGGAGTAATTTTTCAAAAGAGATACATTTCATAGAAATGTTTTTGATAAGTTTTTTTCCTTTATAAAATACCAAACTATTTGTCCTAGAAGACAGCTACTGACAATAGAAAGAGACTTTAGTTTTCTTTAAGAAGCAGGGTTAGCACTTATAATATCATGGGGAGCCTGGTTTTCCTTTTGTATCTCCACTGCACACTGACTTGCATTTGAATGCATGCCTAAATTCTAAGTAATTGTTTTGACCATTTGAAAAGTCGTTTTTTTTCAAAGCTCTGAGAAATTTGAGCAGATTTGGTCAATTTCAATTTGTTCCTATAATTAATTACATATTTAGATTGGCCATCAACAGCATATTTTCTAATCAAGTGGAAGAAAAACAGAAACAAGTGTTCATGAAAGCAATTTCTCTTGCGCTCAAATACAGACAGGGGGATGTTACTGTTTTCTCAAGATTGGGTTCAGTGCCTGAGAAACTTTCCAAGTCAAATTGCTTGAAACCTACATTTGAGGATGTATTACTGTAATTTTTTGAAAAATAATTGTAATAAAAATAAATTTAGGCTGTTAGATGTGTTTACTACTAAACTATAAGATTAACAAACAGTGAAACAGATGTGAGAAAATTATGTACATGAAATTAAATACATAAAATTGACAACTAGGGAAATAGTAATAACTAACTTTTGGCAGGGGGACTTAGGTGGTGCCAGGCAAGGTTCTAAAGGTTTCTCATGCGTTAATCATTTAATCCTCACAGTAAAACTTTGCTTTGGCACCATTCATATGTCTGTTTCACAAATGAGAAGTAAGTGGAGCACAAATAGGTTAAATTATTTACCCAGAGTTACTCAGCTAACAAGTGGCCACTTTGGCTTTCAAACTGGGCAGCCTGGTTCTACAGCTGGGTTTTTGATCAATATTCAATAGTGCTGATAATTACTTCTTTTAGAGTCAATAAAAATGCAGCCAAATCAAGGCTGGCCTTACACACAGATGCGTGTCTACGTGGCGTGATTTGGGGAACGCTGGCAAGGGGCTCGTCTCCCAAATTGTTTTCTTTTACCTTTTGCCTGAAATTCTACCTTTAGAGATTGTTTTTAGGGAGGAAGGACTGGGATTAGGGAATACTGCCTAAGAAAAAGATCCTCTGATATTGTTTAATGGGCAAGAGTTTCAGTTGGGGTGTTGAAAAGTTCTGAAGATGGATGGTGGTGATGGGTGCACAACAATGTGAATGTACTTAATGCTAATGAACTGTACACTTTAAAATGGTAAACATTTATGTTATGTATATTTTACAACAAAAAACAGCCTCTGATTTCAGAGTCTGAATTCTAACTCTAGATCCAAAACTCATTAGAAATGTATATATAAGCAACATAGTTTCTCTACGTTTCAGTGTTTTCTTCTACAAAGTGGGAAGAATAAAGGAACTTATATCCCAGGGTGGTTTTGAGTATTAAATAAGAAATCTGTGTATAGTTTATCACAATGCCTGAGATGATTGGTTTACAAAGGTTATTTTTACTGCTTCTGTGGGATGAATGACTGATGATCATAACACCTTGGTGTACAACTCCCACCCCTTTTTTTTTGGACAAGTAAAGTGGGAATAGCAGGAGAATACTGAATGGGGGAGCGATGTTAGAATGCCAATTCGTCTAACTCTCCCTTACCTAGGACGGGCCAGGTGCCCAGTATTCCTCAAAATCTAAACATGTAAGGACCTAAATCAATCTCTGCAGTTTCAGTGAAATCACCTGGAGAGTTTGTTTAAAAATGTAGATTCCAGGACCCACCCACAAATACTCTGATCAGCTGGGGCCCCATTTCTGCATTAAGAGTTACAGGTGAGTTCAATGGAATTCAGGGGTAGACAATTTAAAAAATTAAGTTAAACTTTTTACTTTGAAATAACTGTAGATTCATGCAGTTGTAAGAGATAGTACAGAGAAATTCCATTCCATGCACCTAGTTTTCCTCAGTAGTAACCTGTTACAAAACCACAGTGCAATAACATAACCAGGAATATTAGCACGACACAATTCACCAATGCTAAGCAAACTGTATTTTGACAACTGATCTAATAATCACTAATGCCCTGGCTGCACATTAGAGAGCTTTATAAAAAATATCCAGGACCCAGATCCAGAGCATTTAATTCAGAATCACTGAGAGTGACTGGACAACCCCCGCCCCAGTGATTCTAATATGTAGCCTAGGTAAGAGCCGCTGCTGTACCGTGACACTCAGTGTCTTCCTGGCTAGTTTCAGAGCAGAAGCCAGGCTTGCAAGCTGCAAGTCACCCCAAGTACTAAGGGTGAAGACAGCCCTTTAAGTCTTTGTCTTAGAAATGCGTGCTTTGCCCATTTTCAAGATTTAGCAAGTGCAGCTAACTGAAAATCTAGAAACAGAGGCATGTAAGCTGCTACAGTGGTGAAAGAACTGGCCATTACCCCAGTGGAAATGATGGATTTCCCAATAAACACTATGTACAGACCACTGTGCTCAATATAAAGGGTTTAGCAAGAACCTTGGAATAGCCTCTTTTTAATTATATATCAATTATTCTACCACTGGGTGGAAAATAACCCTTTTTGAAAATATTTAAATGTGATCATTGAAAACCTATCCTTCATTCCTTTTATATTTCAGGGAAGTAAGCTTTTCTATTCATTGTGCTACATGTATTTCAAGCTGTGTGCCTAATATGGTACCTAGCATTTACAATCAAGAAAATCAGGAACTATGGTTAATAAAATATGATTCCTGCCATCATTTGTAGCAACTATAATGTTTTTCCAGTACAAACTACTGCAAGTGTTTTTTTCCTTCATTTTAGTACTTTGCAATATACTGACATACAGTACATACTGAGTAAATATGGTGGCAGTGTTGGTCTAATTAGATAATCCTAGTGACCTCTGAGGAAAAGAAATGTGGTGCAGTGCAAGGCAGCCCTGTAAGCCATTTAAGCATGTGTTCTATCAATAATAACCATTTCAAAAAGGCAATATTATCATCAACCACAAAGGGCAATATTAAATCTATGAAAGAATTATTTTTTCAGGTTATATGTCAAATATTGAAATCCCCAATAGCTTAAAAGACATTACGACAATCACATATATAGCCATTAAATTGCAGCACTGATTAAAACAATAATGACAACAATTATACTTTTAGTGTCTGAAGGTAATATGAAGAGAGCTAGGTGGTTTTCTGAAATGCCACATCCTCAAAATAAGTTACGACCCACTGAAGCCTAATTAACTCTTCATGACACTCGTGTCCAATGTAATTATATTTCTTTACTGTCCTTTAGTTTATCTTTGGTCTCTAGGGTAGTTGTTAAGATAGCTCAAAGATGGACACTTTGTGCCTATTAACCCCAGAGTAATTTCCATGGCGCAGGTAATTCTCAGGCCGTTTAACCTTTGCATTAGTCCCAGAGGAAAACATTGTTGGTTTGCTCTCTTAATAAGTAACAGTAATTACTTTCAGGACAACTGTGACATAGTTTTCTTGTTTTGTTTCGTTTTCTGTACTGATAATGGCAAATATTTCACACTTGTGTAAATGGATGATAGAAGATTTGCATTTCCATTTTCAGTTTCCTTCCTCCCTTCCTTCCACCCCTCCCTCTCTCTCATTCCCATCCCTTTTTCTATTTTTCTTGCCATATTCTGTAATGTAATTTTCATGTATTCTTTACAATCTCTTAAATTGGAGGACAGGAAAGTTTTTGGACAGTATCAACCTTAAACAATTTTCATTAATTTGGAAGAGTCTTAAGAACAACAAGTAATCCCATCAGACAAAAAAATGAAAGTGATAGATTAAGTTAAATTTAAATCTTTGGCAGTTCCTTGATCTTTGGAGGGAAAGCCTACTTGATGAATAGCTAGATATTTGAGAAAGAGATAGGCAAAGAAAATAAATAATAATATATGTCCCACTATTTGGGGTTACCACTTCCTCTGCTTCCTGCATTCATTTTTCTTTTTTTGCGGTACGAGGGCCTCTCACTGTTGTGGCTTCTCCCGCTGAGGAGCACCGGACGCGCAGGTTCAGCGGCCATGGCTCACGGGCCCAGCCGCTCTGCGGCATGTGGGATCTTCCCGGACCGGGGCACGGACCGGGGCACGAACCCGTGTCCCCTGCATCGGCAGGCAGACTCTCAACCACTGCGCCACCAGGGAAGCCCCCCTCCATTCATTTTATTAATCAAAATGATTGCATTTTTTCTCACTCCCTTCTGCTATCTTCCATGGTTACAAACACGTTGAGAAAAGAAAAAGCTCTTTATTTCTCACCCTATTCTGCTTCCTAATATTGAAACCAAGCAGGACCTTGTGGGGCTCCTCGGCACAAAGTTCTTTCTGTGTCCCTCGTTTCTTGTTTGCAGGAAATAGGCTTCATTCAGCCTTCCTGACCTTCCCTGAGTTTCAAAGGGCAGGTTCAAACAGTTGCTACTCAGGGTAGGGAGGGGATGCGGAGACAAGGGAGGAGGAGTTGAGAAACGAGTGTAGCCTTGGGGCAGGGTCCTGGTTCCTTCTCAAGGGATACCCATAACAATGTCTTTGAGCTGTTTTGCAGATACTGAAACCTCCACCAAATAGGAGATGTAAACTACTTAATGAAGCATTCTTCCCAGAGAGAAGGTCACAGTTTGACAACCTTGAGAACAACAGAAGCCCCTCACTGCTATTAATTGGAGGAATGAAGGCCCTGAAGGCACCCTGATCCTTATCAACAACCCTGACTATAAAACTCCTCACTGTCCTTCCACATCCGGGCTGGGACACACAGTTTCCAGGGCATGAGCCTGCTGTGGCCCCCTTTGCCTGGCAAAGCAATAAAGCCATTCTTTTCTACTTCATCCAAAACTCTGTTGTCCAAAATGAAGCACTGTAAGTGCTTCTGTAAGTCCAAAGTGCTTCTGTAAGTCCACTGTAAGTGCTTCTGTAAGTCCAAAGTGAAAGCACTGTCAGGGACATGCTTCCTCTGAAACCCATAGGGGAATCCTTCCTTGCCTCTTCTTAGCTTCTGGTGTTTTGCCAGCAATCCTTGGCATTCCTCGGCTTGCACCTGTGTAAATCCAATCTCTGCCTCCATCATCACATGGCTTTCTCTCTGTGTGTCTGTGTGTCTTTTCTCTTCTTATAAGGACAGTAGTCTTAGTGGATTAAGGGCCCACTGTACTCCATTGTAACCTCATGTTAACTGATTACATCTGCAATGACCCTATTTCCAAATAAGGTCACATTCTGAGGTACTGAGGGTTAGGATTTCAACATATTATTTCAAATGAAATAATTCAGCCCTTAACAAGTTATAAAAGTAATAAGTGCTTATTTAACATACCTCAAGCAGCGCAAAAGTCTGCGAAGTAACAAATGAAGGTAAGACTCTCACCCTTCCCCCAATCTCTGGAAATAATCATAGTTAAAAGTCTAATGTGTAGTGGTTGAGAGTCCGCCTGCCGATGCAGGGGACACGGGTGCGTGCCCCGGTCCGGGAAGATCCCACATGCCGCGGAGCAGCTGAGCCCGTGAACCATGGCCGCTGAGCCTGCGTGTCCGGAGCCTGTGCTCCACAACGGGAGAGGCCACAGCAGTGAGAGGCCCGCATCCCGCAAAAAAAAAAAAAAAAAAAGTCTAATGTGTATACTCCCAAATATTCCCTATATATAGACATAGAGATAAACTATGTACTTTTTTTTTTTTTTTTCGCAAAAGGTAACTGAGGGCTTCCCTGGTGGCGCAGTGGTTGAGAGTCCGCCTGCTGATGCAGGGGACGTGGGTTCGTGCCCCGGTCCGGGAAGATGCCACATGCCGCGGAGCGGCTGGGCCCATGAGCCATGGCCGCTGAGCCTGCGCGTCCGGAGCCTGTGCTCCGCAACGGGAGAGGCCACAACAGTGAGAGGCCCACATACCGCAAAAACAAAAAAAGGTAATTGAGGTTCTACGTACTGTTCTCCAAGTTGCTTTTTTCACTTAATTACATGCCACGGACATCTTACCACGTTAGTACAGGAGGAAATAATAATGACTGATATTCACTGAGGGTCCGATATATGACAGGTTTCTTTTAACTGCTTACCATGAATGATTTTATTTAATATTTGAAGCAGCCCTATGATGTAGGTCTGATTACTATTCCCATTTTATAGACCAGTAAACCAAAGCACAGAGAGGTTAAATAATTTGTCCGAGGCTACACGGATAGTAAGTGGAAGACTTGGGTTTTCATCCTGTAGTCTGATGTTAAAGCCTATGATCTTAACCCCTTCCCCATATTAGCCACATGGCATTTCATTTTATAGTTGTCTTTTTTTTTTTTTTTTTTTTTTTTTTTTGCGGTACGCGGGCCTCTCACTGCTGTGGCTTCTCCCGCTGCGGAGCACAGGCTCCGGACGCGCAGGCTCAGCGGCCATGGCTCACGGGCCCAGCCGCTCCGCGGCACGTGGGATCTTCCCGGACTGGGGCACGAACCCGTGTCCCCTGCATCGGCAGGCGGACTCTCAACCACTGCACCACCAGGGAAGCCCTATAGTTGTCTTTTATTTGAAGGAACTTAAAAATAACAGACAAATTTGTCACTTTGCGATGTCACTCAAAGAAGATTGCCTTTCGTACCCTAACTAAAGTAAATGCAATGCTCAGATGTTAGATTATTTGATGTTAATATCCCCAGGGGATACTATGTTTCCAGATTAATTTCATGTACTTAATATCTGTCATTTCATTTATTTTTAAACACTTGTTATTTTACATTTAATGAGCACTTTCTTTGGAATGACAACCTACCAGAGAGTGAAAATACAAACTGCAATTCTGCTTTCAATGTCCTGGTGGAGGAGAAAGCTAGATGAACAAATAATTTAAAAATAATGTTAGATGTACAGTGTGAGTAATAAAAAGACAGAGTAATCAACTTTGGGGTGGCTTGGTCAGGGAAATCGTCTCTGAGGAACTGAAGTCTTTTTTTTTTTTAAACATCTTTATTGGAGTAATAATTGTTTTACAATGGAACTGAAGTCTTGATGATTGAGATGAGTCTTCAAAAATTTGCACAAGTGTTGTGAGGTGGATGCAGGTGGAGGAAGTTAGGGTTGGAGGACGTGGAAGGCAGCTTCTGAAATGGCTCCCAACAATCCCAATTCCTGGTGTTCATATCTTTGTGTAATCTCCTCACCTCCAGTGTAGGCTGAACCTACTGACTTGCTTCTACCCAATATAATAAGGTGATGGATGTCACTTATATGATAAGGTTGCATAAGATTGTGACTCTTTTCCTGTTGGCTTTGATGAATTTCTATTTGTAAAGGAGTGGCCTATGAGCAAGCCTATGAGGCAAGGAACCCGAGGGAAGTCTTCAGACAACAGCCAGTTAGAATTTAAGCCTCAATGAATTAAACTGTCAGAACTACTGAATGAGCTTGGAAGTAGATCCTTCCCCAGCAGAGCCTTCAGCTGAGACCCTAGTCCTGACTGACACCTTAATTACAGCTTTCAAGACATCCTGAAGCAGAGGACCCAGCAGGGCCTCACCTGGATTCCTAATCTACAGAAATTGTGAGATAATAAATGTGTGTTGTTTTAAGTCTAAGTTTGTGGTAATTTTTGGTATAGCAATGGATAACTAATACAGTAGACTTTATAAGCTGAGAGAACTGTGTAAAACACACAACAGAGAGAGAGAGACACAGTGTGATACATCTTGCTATGCCTTGGTACTCTGTTATACTTGTTGAAACTTAGAACATAAAGGTGTTCAGGCTAAAGATTGAGTCTGGAAAGGCAGATTGAGTCTGGAAAGGCAGACCGAGATGTAACCAAAAAGGCTACTCATGCCATGCTAATGAGCTTGGCCCTCAGGCGGTGTGGTATTATTGAAGGCTGGAAATCACATAATCAGTTCAGTTTTGCGGCGGGGGGGGGGGGGGGGGGCCCCCCTGGAAGCCAGGATTAGAGATGTGCAAGCATGCAGGCAGGGAGCCTTTGGGGATAGTGATGGTGCATAGCTGAGGGGAACACAGACCTGAGCAGTGGGGAGAGAAGACCCAGAATAGAGTTGAGCAGTGTTTAAGAGCTTGACTTAACAGGTTTCAATGAATGGGAATGTGAGTGAAGACAAGATACTCTAGGATGATTCCTGGGAATTTTGCCACATGACTGCATGGATTTTGGAGCCACAGATTAGGAAAAGCCAGTTTGGGGTGTAAGAGAGTGAGATTACACAGGTTGAATTTCAGTTATCAGTGGGAGATGTCTCATGGTCTGTTGATATATGGGCCTGGAGGTAAAGAAAGAGATCATGCCTGGAGACTATCTGGGGGAGCAGTAAACACACACAAAGACATACAATTTTCAAGGGAAGCAACTAAAATGAAAAAAAGAAGAGAACACGAGAGAAATCATGGAATCAACAACATTTAATGGAGGAATAGAATACAAAGGACCAGCCAAGGAAACTGAGAAATAATAGAGAAAAAGTTGGAGAACCAAGAGAGTGTGGGAGAACATGTCAAGAGGACAGTGGCGAACAGTGTTAAATGCTTTCATGAAGCCATTGTCTCTGCTGACTTCAGTGAGTTCAGTGACAGTCTACTTACCTTCTTATACATTTCCTTAAAGTTGCACAATTATTTCAGCATTGTCAGAATTTCAAATGCCTTAGGATTGTGATAAGAGTGATCATTTTTAAATGACTCTCTCCCCTTGGTCACAGATATTATTATTAGGCATTGGTCCTGGTACCAATCATTGGGCCTAGAATAAATAACATCATTCCATGCTGGGAAATGGCCTTATTCTTCTGATAGCTTGACAAGTTTTTAATCAGTATTGCACCATGCAGAGCCGGAAATAATAATTTGATTTACAGGCAGCCTATAAGTGACATTAGATAACAAATAGTTCTCAGTGGGAGAGAAATATGGTAGGCCTTTCAGTAGCTAAATATTACAGCTTGTCACACAAAAGGCTGTCCTTTGTTGAAGTAATACTACAAAAGTTGATTTTAGTAAATTACATCCCAAACTGGTTATTTGAATAGAAAGGCAAGTCACTGAGATAGATTAAGGTCATTAAATGTTGGGCGGGCATATGCCTACATCAGTTTTCCATGTCTCTGTAGGGCATGCCAATTATTTTAAGATGACATAAACTCAAGTACATGTTTATTAGGAGCGATGACAAATAAACAATGAAGTGCATGCCTCTGAGAAACACCTGCTTGAATGAGGTATTAATGGTATCAAATTATTCTACGTGTTCTTGACTGATAAATAACTTTTGTGATTTCCATGTTTTTACTTACCACTTATTTTTAAATGACTAGAATGTTTTAGGCAGATTAAGTCATTTTACCCAGAATTACCTGATTTTCAGTTAACTGTCCCTCTATTCAACTATGACACAAAGCACACATTTTAATTTACCTTCTCTTTGTATGGTATTCCTCTCTTTACAGGGCCTCATTTTATGAAGCCCCAACCTTACAGGCACTAGATCAACGATGCTAATGGAAAATATATATTGGACTATTATAGATTTCATTGTATACCTTAACTGATCTGTTTGAGGTCACTCCGTAAAGCTAACTGTTTGATTTTCAGTTCTTTTTCCCTTAGAAACACATAAAAGATGCTATCAATGACATATTTAAACTGGTTAATTTTATTATCTGTCCTCTGTATTATTTCTAAACCAACTGGCGGAGAGATTACAACTACTGTAAAATACCTGAGGACGTAAAACAAACTCTAAAGTGTGAAAGGACCATGGAAGCAAAATTACTCAGGGAAGGGTTGATTCAACATTCAAAGAAAACATGAACATCCACTCCCTTGCCTTCAAGTATTCCCAAAGGAATGAGCCCCAGTGAATGGGAATCTTACCTAATTAGAGGAGCGGATTTGATGATTTCCCTCAGTAAACCTTCTAACAATTAGCAAGTCTTAATATCACAATATTTTTGATATCTGATTCCAGTAATGCTTATTTACAATAAAAGCATACAAAAATATTTTTGACCTATGGAACAAGTTTACATATATACATTCATATTCATATTTTTTCCATATTTTTGAAATTGCATGATCAAAAATAAAATCACTTGTTAGAAAGTTTAATCTTTACTTCAAAGCATGTATTACTTTATGTTATTTTAAAATATATTTTCAACCGTAAGTTATTATGGTAGATTTCATTTTAGAGGGTGAATACCCTACCATATTCTGAAGCATATTTATCCTTAGAGTTTTTTTCCAAATTGTTTTTGCAAGAACATCAGAGATCCAGTAATGATAATCATCTATTTATTTTGGCAAGTGCATGATGATTTATTTAAAGCCAATCTCCATTGTACACTGAATACTTTAGAAGGGATCATGTCTAATTTGATTATATCTCTATCAACAGTTTGTGACCACATAGGTTTTTAGTTAATACTTCCCGAAATATTAACTAGAATCTAGTTTTAAATTCTCACTTGCTCTGACAGAACCACATACTCATGTTATATTGCTTAAAAAAATATACACACATATATATAAAACTATGATTTTTAGAATGAAGTAAGGGCTTGACTTTATATATAGCAATAAGCAGAGACTAGAGTTGAGGAGTTCGATTACTTTACCTCTCCATGTATAGCTTTCAATAAACAGTGGACTTCTAATGATCTAAAGTCATAGCTCGAGAACTGAATCTAAGCATACCTATGATGCTCAGTGATCTATTCTGGACAGCCTTTGTCACCCTTTTTTCCACCGAGTCACATGAGATGAACGGCATGCACATATGCTTCAATTTCATGGCCTACTAGATAAGCTAGCCTGTGGCTCTAATTCCATCTCTCAAACACATGAAAAATGACACATAACAGACTGAAAATGTAATTATAGGAATAATTTTTAAAAGATTCTATTTGGTTAAAAAATAAATGGTTTACAAAAACAAACTTCAATTATTTGTGGCAAATTCTAAGTGTCACATTTCATTACAGATATAGATATGTTAATATCTAATGAGAGAAAGATGGGTGACCTAGTAAAATATGGAACCACCCTTCAATAGTTCAAAACAGTGGATCCTTTATGAGGCTCATATTCTTTTCTCTCTTAGTGAGACCATTGATAATTGTTTGTAATGAGTAAAAGATGATTTTCCTCAAAACTGTACTATAGCCATCTGTATTTTAACACATAAAATTGAAATATCTTTTGAAATACAACCTATTATTATTACTAATTATTCTCAATAATTTGTTTCCTAAACATCTGAGTTCAAAGCCATGGACTTGCTTTCTGAAAAAAAAAGTGGGGAACAGGACAGAGGATGCAAATACAAAACACCTTGTCTCTAACAGATTGCCCATCTGCTTCTTGATGTGTCATGTTAAGTTACCCAGCTTCTCTTAAAATAGAAACATGGATAAGAGGTTTTTCACCTTGGATGGAAAGTAGCTACAAGTTTTCTGAGAATCAAAAGATAATTTTGAAAGGAAAATGACACATAAAGGAGGCTTTTTGTTGCTTCTTACACTTCCCTAGATAAAGGATGCTTCAATTAGAATGAGGGGATGGAATACTGAGGTGCCGCAAGGAAAGAATGCACCAGTTGCTTCTCTGAGAAGATTCTGGATGTGCTCAAGAAAAGATGCAGTTAACCCCAAAACTAAACAAAACCAAACAAAGTGAAAGACAGAAGCTAGAAAGCCCAACTCCAAAGTCAGGAAAAGGGGCTCTACTACAGGATATCTGGGGATAAGAATGAGGACAGAAGTCCAGTGGCTTTGGAGACAGGAAGATTCCACGTATTACCATATGGATTACACGGGAGTTAGATGGAGCACTACTCATGATAAATAAGCTTCCAAGAGACTGGAACATTACAGTGTCTCGGTCACCACATGCAACTTTCAAACTTAATATTAGCTGATGGTGTTTTCTGTTCACCACAATGATTTCTAAACATTGTACTGAATACTTTTAATGAAGATCTGGCTATTTGAAAGCTACATGAAGTCTTAAGCGAAGTGAGATTTTATTGTTGGTGGGGGTGGTAGTTGTGGTTGCGGTGTCTTGTTTGCTTTCTTTTCCTTTATCATGGGTATTTCTGACACAAAAGATTACACATGGTGCATATGACTTGGGGGCTTCAATAAGAACATTTTAATTTTTTAAAGTATTGAAACTTTTAACATAAAATTACTTAATACCTTATTTCAAAGAGAGTTTATATAAATTACGTGAAAGGAATACACTTAGACCATTCAGTATTCAAACAGCTTATTTAGAGTAAAATGTTTTCCTTGGTCTATAGCATGTGGCTGATTGATTCAACACTGTACTGCACTTTAAAAGTGGTGACAAAATTTAAAGCCTATAATTTTCATTGACAGCTTAAATTGTACTTTGACCTGGCTCGGAAGTCAGTATAATTTTCAGAGTGACTGTAACAATACTCCTAAGGGATCCCATGGAATAAGGCCCAAATCCTATTTCATGGCCTACCAGACCACTCTGAATCAGGGCTCCTACCTTTACAATCTCATTCCCTCACTGCCTCTGCCGTGCCCCCTATCTAGCAATTCAGACTTTGGGAAATTTCCCACCTGTGTCTCATCTCTTTCATTTCTTCCTGATTTTGCTCATAATATTTCCTTTGCTAAAAGTTCTCTATCTTCTCTCTATAATTGATAAAGTCATCATTCTATTTTGGCTTTTAACTCAGATATGAACTTGTCTCTGACCCTTTCCCTTATGACGCCAAAAGAAAACAGACAGGCAGTGTGGTCTGGGGATCAAGAGTATTGGCTTTGGACCCACGCTTCCTGAGTTCAAATCCTAGCCACACTGTCTATTAGCTTTATGGCCTTGGGCAAGATGCATCATCATTTAGGGTCTAAAAACATGGAGATAACATCCACTCACTCTTACTTCTGGTAGTGTATGTAAAGCACTTAAAAGAGAATGTGGGGCTTCCCTGGTGGCGCAGTGGTTGGGAGTCCGCCTGCCGATTCATGGGACACGGGTTCGTGCCCCGGTCGGGGAAGATCCCACATGCCGCGGAGCGGCTGGGCCCGCAAGCCATGGCCGCTGAGCCTGCGCGTTCGGAGCCTGTGCTCCGCAGCGGGAGGGGCCGCAACAGTGAGAGGCCCGAGTATCGCAAAAAAAAAAAAAAAAAAAAAAAAAAAGAGAATGTGACCCATGGTAATTACTCAGTTAATATTAGCTGTTATATTTATTACTTCCCCCCAAAATTAATGGCATTGTGAACTGTTCCAATGCACTAATTGCATAGTTCTATTATTGTACATTTTATTGGAACATAGTTGGATATGTTCATGTCTAGTCCTCTTGTGACTTTTAAACTCTGCTGTGTGTGCCCAGAAAGATTTTGGAGTCTGGAATATATTTGGTGATCAAATGTGTTTACTGAGTGATCTGTTCATTATGCTAGCTGCCACGGACAATATCTTTTTAAGAAAAATAAAGGAAAAAGGATACCTTCATGAAGGTTAGAGGCATGCTGCTATTCAACAAACACTCTGGAACATGACTGATATTGTGAGCAGTGAAACTAAAGGCATCTAGTGCTCCACACTGTATTACAGTTGTTGATTCTGGCTTTAGAAGTGTCCCAAGAGTGCATGACAGTAATGAACTGGGGAAGTAGCAGAGACAAGGATTATCAGTCATTAGTAATCAAGTCTTGATATGTTAAATTGTAAAATCTGACATTAAAATATTCATGAAGTCTCTTCAGATTGGGGAAAAAAAAACAAGCGCTGTAGCACTAAATTCTGAAATGGCCTAATTTCTTTTGTAAGGTGTCACATTTGCCAGTGAAGTCAAATATGGAGATAAATGCTCACAATAAGACACCTAGATACCTTTATTCTTTAAATGTCTTCTATATCACACAAAATGGCTTGATAATTAATTTATTATTTTCTTTCTTAAAGCCATTATTTCCCCTTTTTAAAATTAGAAGTGATTGAGAAATTATTTGGAAAATCAACGTGTTACTGTATTTTTTATCCATTAGTTTCCAATTCCTAAAAGGTAACTGAAACCCCATGAAGAAAGATTGTTTACCAAAAATCTTTGTACACAGAATTTGTGTTGAAATGAAGT
This sequence comes from Aethalodelphis obliquidens, assembly GCF_003676395.1. NCBI lineage: Eukaryota > Metazoa > Chordata > Mammalia > Artiodactyla > Delphinidae > Aethalodelphis > Aethalodelphis obliquidens. The sequence continues at coordinate 2,870,721 of NW_020838045.1, read as the reverse complement.
CATTTCAGAGTGACTCCATTGTTACTTCATGAAATCTTCCTAATGAGTTGGTACACTGCACATGGCATAGACAGCTCAGTGTGTTCAATAAGGACCCCCTTGGTGAAGAAATAAATATGCATTATTGCCTTCATGGACAAGCCAATGGAATAATGGTACTTGAAATTTCATTGGCATAGTATTTGGAATTTACTGTTAATTGGTATGAAACATTATCACTATATGAAACACTGGCATTCACTACATATTTATAATACCTGCTCCATGCCTAATTAGACTGCCTCTGCTCCAAAAATCCACAGTGGAGTAACAGCAAAAAGCCCATGGCCATCCAAGTAGCCCAGTGGCCAAAGCTTCAGGATGTCTGAGTCCCTTCATACCCTTTCAACTCTGGAATAGACACATAATTAAGGCCAGCATTATGTGCTTGATTAGCCAGTAGCTTCCATCCAACAATTCACTTCAGCCTTTGTGTATGGAGACTAATCAGATGGCTATTTCAACAATTATTTATTGAGGTCCTACTATGTTCCATGCCCTGTTATGGTGCTTTGGCTATATCAGTGAACAAAACCAACCTAATGACTTATTGTTGTTTACTTTAAAAAGTAATGTCATGATTAATAAATAATAGCCTTTCTCCTGCACTCTCTTATTAAATGTTTCACAAAGAGCCATTCAATGTATTATCAAATATAATATAAAACTTCAAAGATTCTAAGAATAGTTTTTGGTAATCCCTTGGCTTCTTCTCCTCCCAAGTTTTGGATTCTTTTAGCAGAAACTTGCTCCATGCGTACACAGAGAGAACAATTTTTTTTATTACAAAGAAATGATGACTCACCACAGAAAATTATTCATTAGATTATGCTTATTATCAACTTTTAAACTTTTCTTATAATAAAATTATTTCTCTAAATGATATGTTTTTCTAAAGTATTAATATTTCAAAGTTCTCTGTGTACTGAGCAAAAATTCCTTAAAGATGTAGTACTATAATTTCTTAGAAAATTATTAGGATTTGAAGAATAGAAGCATTTTAACAATACGCTATTTGGAAATTTACATACGGCCAGTTGGTTCCACAAGTGCCAAAACATGCTACCATCATTTTTTATGTAGGGAATTCACGTTATAAAAAGAAAAGTAGGTCAAGAAACATACATTTGTCCTTTGTGCTAATGTGACATAAAATAATAGACTAGGGGGCTTCCCTGGTGGCACAGCGGTTGCGAGTCCGCCTGCCGATGCGGGGGACACGGGTTCGTGCCCCGGTCCGGGAAGATCCCACATGCCGCGGAGCGGCTGGGCCCGTGAGCCATGGCCGCTGAGCCTCCGTGTCCGGAGCCTGTGCTCCGCAACGGGAGAGGCCACAGCAGTGAGAGGCCTGCATACCCCCCCAAAAAATAATAATAATAATAATAATAGACTAGGAATTTTGGTGCCCTCAAATAATGTGTTTCTTAATAATGATAGGGTGTCAATAGGAAGAAATCATGACGAATACGGTAGTTACTACCTGAGAACTAAAGTAACCCAATGGTGACCAAAACCCACATTGGCATGGCAAAGAGCAGAGACCTTCGCTTTGTGCATACATTTAAAATAGGATTTATACTCCTCATTGGCAGTCAACTTAAGTATGTCCCTGTAGTAACACTAGTGAAGACCAAAGCTATCGGAAACTCAGAGAAGACAGAGAAGGTCATTTTCCCCCTGCTACTCATTCTCACAGAGCCACTGGTTGTCCAACTAATAACATGCTTGCTTTCAGATGTCACACATGGAATCCCCTTTATGAGAATGATCTTCAGAGAATGAGGGAATGGAATTTGGAGGCACTAATTTATTCTTGGGATTCAGCACTTTTGTTGTTTAATGATAGTGCCCTGTTGACCATGAGAACTTCTGTTCAGGCAAGAATACATCCACCAAATACCCATCTTATGCAGTTAAGGTTTTCAAAAGGTGATGGACTCAAGACCATTACCTGTTTAGCCTCCATATAAATGGAGAAGTTATGATGATCTTATCTTTACATTAAAGAAATAGGATGACATCTCATGGTAATGCAAATGCGATGATCTGTGGCTTCCTTTTCATACTAGAGATTTCCCTAACAACTTCTAATTCATATTTGTATAGGCACCTTGATTTCTGGTCAATAATTCCAAGTTGCATTTTACCTTTAGTCTACTGCATCTGATTGTACCTCAGTGACCCTTGTCCTCATTTTCAATTTATTTCTACCATAAATTATTTCATTCAAGTAATACTTTCAGATTTCAAAGTTTAAGAAAAATGAGTCATTTTTAATCACTGTGCAGCAAAAATAGATCACTGTGAATATGCTGAGGTAAAGTGGCTTTTATTTATTATATAATTAAATTACTTACATAATTAAGCTTTGCTGAGTTGAAGAAATCTGCATTGGCTAATTCAATCAGCCTGACCAGAAACGGTGAAAAACTAAATAGCAAATCACATATAAACCTAGCTTCTTAGTCCAACATGATTTCATAGTGATAATTACCAAGGGAATATAAATATGAATCAAGGAATACTTTCGAAATTCTGTAGTTAAAACAAAGAAGACAATTAAGATGTTTGCTTTCAATGTAGACTAGAGTGTAAAAACAATTGTAAGTGATGAAAAAGGCTTAGAAGTATAGACAGGGTAATGGCACAGATTTGTATTCTAAGATGCTAGTTTCACATCCATTCAGAGCTGAACTTGGTAGGTCTTTTTCTCTCTGGAATGAGCACAAACTATTTAAAAGTTTTCAGACTTTTCTGCATCAGACTTAACACTGTCACAAGGGGAAAAAGAAATAATAGCAATCAAACAAAATATCAGTGTGAGTTTGCACTAGAAAACACACAAGGACTGCTATTGTTTCCTCAAGCTAATACCCATATATTTTTTTCTAATTAATGGAAGGTTATGCTCCGATTCAGCTTATTGCAAACAAGCTCAATTGTTGGAAAAAATCAGTTAATGCTGAAGAGAAAAAACAGGACTGAGGAAGTGATGGGGCTGTTTGATGAGATAATGTATGGAACGTCTGTGCCTGTAATTTTGTTCATTCATTCATGCACTTGCAGTAATAAGAAAAGCTGTACTATTACCTTCCAGAAAAAGAACTTCACCACTGGCTCCATTCTCCTCACTGCACTATGTCTATGTGTGTGCTTGGTGGCAATTTGTTCCAGGGGAAAATTAATGCTTACCTAATATAATAGCATAGAAGTCAAGCCAGGTATTGAAAACAAAGTTGAAAACAGAGAGATCATCTCATCAATGGCTTCTTCTAAAGTAAATTATTTTAGAAGCCAGCTGCATTCAATGTGCCTATAGTCTAATAATATTGATTAAGAAGCTTTTGATTGTAATGTTCCCAGTGAACATAATAATTAATACAGTACTCTTCTATGACCCCCCCCACATTACATAGGTATGTATAGACATATTACTTACATATATGCTTTGTCATGTGTATTTGGTCACAGAAGAATACTGCAATTGTATATATATATAAAATATTATATAACTATTATTATATATTTAAACTAATATACATGTATTTGTGTTAATATACATTGTATTATATTAATATAGAATATATAAGGAGTTTATCTTAAGTATTGTTATATTACATATGTATTATTTATATATGTCATATATACGTCCTATATATATAAAATGATCATTTATAAATTGTTACTTTTCCACTTTCAGGTAAAGGGATAGGAGTTAGAGAAGTTAGTTGATGTGATCAAGGTCACACAGCTAGGAAAGGGCAGAACTGGAACTGGAACCTAAATCTGAGATTCTTTAAGACCTCTGGTCTTCCTCCATGCCACAACCTCTTTTCTTGTCAAATCCAGAAAAAAAATGGGAAAGATACAGAGTGGTTTTATATATTAGTAACCCAGACTGAATATTCATATTTTAATTGTGATGACAATGTTTATGATTACTGACCATCAAAAGTTGGGTATTCAGTTGGTTGCAATACTGACCCAATCTGTATGTTTCATTAGTTCAATGCATAACTTTGATGTTTTTTCCATTCTGCTCTGTTTTATAGAAAGCCATTGCAACAAACCTAACCACTGTAAGACATGTGTTTTGCTATTTAAGGTTTTTTTAAAAAAAATAATCAGTCTTTTTTTTTTTAATCATACACCTTGTAACACAAAAGAGTTGGTGAATTAGTTTAGGAGTACCAACTATGGCCATAGCCAGGTTTTTCTTCTGGTCCAAACAGAATTTAACTCTGATCGTAGCTCCATTTACACCATAGTTTGGCCACCAATTCCAGTAGCTAATATGTTTTTTAAGGGTCTAAAGGTAAATGACCTGAATAGAAATTCAGTACTTATTCACCTATGGTCCTCTTTCTTTTTCTCTAGTCATTACAAATTCATTTACCTGAGTTTTCATTATAATTTAGGTGTTTTTTTTTTACATCTTTATTGAGTATAATTGCTTTACAATGGTGTGTTAGTTTCTGCTTTATAACAAAGTGAATCAGTTATACATATACATACGTTCCCATATCTCTTCCCTCTTGCGTCTCCCTCCCTCCCACCCTCCCTATCCCACCCCTCTAGATGGTCACAGAGCACCGAGCTGATCTCCCTGTGCTATGCGGCTGCTTCCTACTAGCTATCTATTTTACATTTGGTAGTGTATATATGTCCATGCCACTCTCTCGCTCTGTCACAGCTGACGCTTTCCCCTCCCCATATCCTCAAGTCCATTCTCTAGTAGGTCTGTGTCTTTATTCCTGTCTTACACCGAGGTTCTTCATGACATTTTTTTCCTTAAATTCCATATATGTGTGTTAGCATACGGTATTTGTCTTTCTCTTTCTGACTTACTTCACTCTGTATGACAGACTCTAGGTCCATCCACCTCATTACAAATAGCTCAATTTCGTTTCTTTTTATGGCTGAGTAATATTCCATTGTATATATGTGCCACATCTTCTTTATCCATTCATCCGATGATGGACACTTAGGTTGTTTCCATCTCTGGGCTATTGTAAATAGAGCTGCAATGAACATTTTGGTACATGACTCTTTGAATTATGGTTTTCTCAGGGTATATGCCCAGTAGTGGGATTGCTGGGTCATATGGTAGTTCTATTTGTAGTTTTTTAAGGAACCTCCATACTGTTCTCCATAGTGTCTGTACCAATTCACATTCCCACCAGCAGTGCAAGAGTGTTCCCTTTTCTACACACCCTCTCCAGCATTTATCGTTTCTAGATTTTTTGATGATGGCCATTCTGACTGGTGTGAGATGATATCTCATTGTAGTTTTGATCTGCATTTCTCTAATGATTAATGATGTTGAGCATTCTTTCATGTGTTTGTTGGCAGTCTGTATATCTTCTTTGGAGAAATGTCTATTTAGGTCTTCTGCCCATTTTTGGATTGGGTTGTTGGTTTTTTTGTTATTGAGCTGCATGAGCTGCTTGTAAATTTTGGAGATTAATCCTTTGTCAGTTGCTTCATTTGCAAATATTTTCTCCCATTCTGAGGGTTGTCTTTTGGTCTTGTTTATGGCTTCCTTTGCTGTGCAAAAGCTTTTACGTTTCATTAGGTCCCATTTGTTTATTTTTGTTTTTATTTTCATTTCTCTAGAAGGTGGGTCAAAAAGGATCTTGCTGTGATTTATGTCATAGAGTGTTTTGCCTATGTTTTCCTCTAAGAGTTTGATAGTTTCTGGCCTTACATTTAGGTCTTTAATCCATTTTGAGCTTATTTTTGTGTATGGTGTTAGGGAGTGATCTAGTCTCATACTTTTCAGACAGAAGCGTCAAAGGCACCATTTTATTTTAGCACACACATGATTTTCCTCATTCCCAAATAATGTTTATAGCTCTTGCATGAGGATATTTTTCCTACTAGCTTCCTAATAATATGCAAGCACCCGGGTATGAACTCAGGAATCTGTTTGGTCCATCAATCTCTCTGGGAAAAGTAAAATGATTTCAAAATAGAAATGCAGTTTTGTGAGATGGCTGAAATGCAACAACATTGTGCTAATTAAAAGCTTGTAGGTGGCCAGAAAAGAGACATGAGTTTTTCCTCCTTGGACCTGCGACTGCAGAAAAGTCCCAAAGAGGTGAGAAGCTTCCAGAGTCACTCTCAGTTAAGAATCCCTCACTTTCAAGATTACTATGCCAGACCCTAGATCTCTGCTTCATTTTTATAACAGCTGGAGGACAAAAATATTGAAGTCAACCTACCTATCATTGCTTAAAATGATGGCCATAAGGCCAGTTGTGTGCTCAAGGGAATGTTGGCTGGATTGACAATATTATTTATTTATTTTTGCGGTACGCGGGCCTCTCACTGTTGTGGCCTCTCCCATTGTGGAGCACAGGCTCCAGATGCGCAGGCTCAGCGGCCATGGCTCACGGGCCCAGCCGCTCCGCGCCATGTGGGATCTTCCCAGACCGGGGCACGAACCCGTGTCCCCTGCATCGGCAGGCGGACTCTCAACCACTGCGCCACCAGGGAAGAGCTGGATTGACAATATTAGATCTCTCTTTAATTCCCAAATTAAAACTTTTCTAATGATTGTTGACCTGAACATAACTGAAAAGTTTCCTTTATGGCAAAACATGGAATGTTAATTTTACTTTTGGAAAACTACCCAGGTTCCAGAAGAATAATCAAAGTGATATAAATGAATTGTTTGAAATTATCAAATTTTATAAATTAAACTAATATATAAACCTATACCTTCTTATTTCAAACAAAAGCTGATTTAGTAGCGACATAACACAGATATAAGAAGGCTAATGTTTAGAATATGTCTCTTTTTCTTTCTTTAGACTATCTTTGTATAGTATCTCTTTTCCCCCAAAGATCCATGTAACTACCAACAACGGAAAATTGAGTGCTGTCAACGCACAAATCATAAGTAAAGAACCAGAAGGGACATGAGGATAGCGTGTGGGCAAGGAGCTTCGTTCAGCTCTCATCATGTCGGGGAGCAATGTAGGTGTTGGAGTGGTGGTTTTGGGGAGATTAGGGGTATAGGCAAACTGTTGACTTAGAGATAACCATGGAGTAGTTTGGAAGGCAGACAAAAGGAGGAGAGCGAGGGAAAGGGAGGCTGGTAAAGTCACTATAGTGTAGGCCCAGCAAGGTAATGAGGGTGGCAATGGAAATGGAAAGGCCATTAGAAGCTCAGAATAATTTATAGGACATAGGACATGAGAGAAAATGAGAAAAAAAAAAAAGACTATAGCCTCACAAAAGTTCAAGCCTGAGTAACTAAGAGAACGATCAGATTGAATACTGAAATAACGAAGTTCTAAAAGAGCTTAATTCTGGGGGAAAGATAACGAGTTTGATTTTAGACAAGTTGAATTGGAGGAGACAGTGGGACATCCAGTTGGTTATTTCTCCTAGGAAACTAGAGATGAGGAACTAAAGCTCTGGATACTTGTCTAGGCCATAGAATCTGACTTAAGAGTAAATTTTAGGTGAAAGATTAAATTCTGAGATTATATCAGATCTCCAACAGAGAAAGCACTTACTATATCACATTGGACTTTTAATGTGTTATGTGAACTGGGACAAGGGGCATAATTTGATGCACGGTGCGTGCAAGTTGGCTGAAGATATTTTCCTATGGAATTAATATTTACAGCTGGCTCAGAGCAAGGTGCTCTACATTTGTAACATGTCACTTCCTAATACCAGGATACAAGAAAGGTTGGCACTTTATGTAGCTATGACCACAGAGGTGTGAGAAGATGGCTTAAAAGCAAACACAGCTGTGTGACTTTAACAAGTAAATATTCAAATAAATACACTTCATATATTTATTGCATCTTGTGAGTAATCGTATTTAAGGAAGTGTGACATATAGCACAAGCATTTCCAAGGCGACTGCTGGTTAAAATAAAGAGAGTTACAACTTCAGCAGAGAGAATCAATCTTAAGGATTGTGATAGCCAAAGGGGGAAAATATTTAATGGAAAAAACTAATGAAGAAACAATATCTAAGGAAAAGTTATGTTTTTCCAAAAATTATTAGTATCAAAAAGTTTTGAATATTTTTAGTCATAGATGGCAATAAAATTGAGATAAATGCCAACATCTTAAATGTATGATCTGTCTGTTATCCACCATTTGGGCAGAATTAATAACAATAGCATTATCAACCTAATAATCCAGTTAGAATGGGCAGCATAATGTAGAAGAACTAAAAAGGAATTTGGACTATGGGACTGTTAATTTGGACTATGGGACATGTATTTTACCATGTGCCCTTCAGCACATCAATTAACCTCTCAGAAATTTCCTTCCTGGTCTATGAAGTGGGGAAATACTACCTAACTGGGTTTCTCTGATCTGTGAGGATGAAATGTGATAACATGGAAGAACCGCATCAATGTTCAGGTCAGCTGTTATTCTTTTTAGATTATCTGACCAAATACTTTGTTCTTTGGTGCAATCCAAAACATTATCTCTAAAGCAACTACTGATGTGATACCGCCTGGAGGAAACACCTGCAGGAACTTCTGCCAGAGCATTTTACCAGGGAAGAAGAGTTTATCTTTCTGTCCCAGAACATAGAATGTACTACTCTTCATGTGAACCCTGTTCAAATTCCCATGATTCTCCGCATTAGGACCAAGAGCTGGAGGAAAGTATTAATGGTAATAAAATGACACGGACTTACAAGAATGGCTTGTAGGGCCATTCTGCCCCAGAATCCTTTAAAATGATCTCAGGCTTCACTGATGGCTTTAATCAGGCATTATGAGCCTTTCCCATGCTCCACTGAGCACCACAGAAGCTGCTGCTATGGGTAGGTTGCTAGTCCCGGGTCAGTGAATCTATTTAATGCAGACAAAAATCTTGTCTGGGAAGGTGAGCTTGGGGCAGAAGGAAGGAAAAAGGTTTTTTCTCCTTTGTGATCTGAAATTGATTCCCAAAGCAGCTGGAAGAATGAAAAACATTAAACAAACGATGAGTGCATCAGAGAGCTTGCCTGGGAGTGCTAAAAGGGAACAGGAAATGGATAATATTCACTTTGAAATTTAAATCTCTTAGCTTCTGTGATCTTAAAGACAGCATTCTGAAGGATGCCTCTGTGTTGTGTTGGAACAGAAGTTATGAAAATCTCGTAACCCATAAAATAATCAACCTTCACAGGATGGAGCACTTTGTAGCTGAAATTCTCTAGTTGTTTGCTGCAAAATGCATAGTTACATACTTTGTAAAGTTAATAAAAAATAGCTGAATGCAAGATCACTGTGTCCAGAAGGGAGAACTACTGATTATTAGAAGGACTCATTGTATGCTAGCTGTAGCTAAGTTGCCAATTAAATCCACTTCATAGAAAATTTTGATTGATATTTTAATGTTGGAATGAATATATTTCTGAGATGCTTCATGGCTCAGAGTAATAGGAAGGACTTATTTTGCTATAACCTTCGCAGCAGTTCATTTTCTAAGCAATGAAAACAAAGAGGATATTTAAAATTTAAAGGATCTCACTGAGACCTTTATGACTTATTTTCTTTTTCAAATAAGTCATGGACCCTATTAAAGGATAGAAGTACCACCCAAAGGTCAGTATAAGACTTAAGTTCCTGGCAGTGCCAGATCTGGACAAACTCACAGCTTAGTGTAAGCATGTCCTGTGACCTATACTGGAGCTCCCTCATACATCCTCTTTTGATGACCTTTTAAACTTTCCTCCATGTCGAACCTTTTCTTTGCTATTCACTGCCTCCCTCCGAAAGCTCTGTCCTGTAGAAAAGCAGTCTACAAACAATTTGATAATGCAGCCTTATCCATAAAACAAATGTTAATACATATACTCAGTATATGTGTACATATTTATAAAGTACAAACATAGCCTATTGTACTCATATATTACAAATGTAAGATATGCACTGAATAGAAATTTAAACAGAGGTGAAGAAGAAATAAGTATTAATGCAAAATGATTTAATTTCTGTAATTTTATTTATTGCATTAATTTTTATTTACTGTATTCATTCAGAATGCAAAAAAAAAAATTTCTGCTCAAAATTGAATGTGTCAGATCTGACCAGATGGGAATTTTTTGTGATTGATGAACAGAGTACTCGAGGTTAGAGAAACATCATTTTTTTCTATTTGCTTGCTATTCACCCATGTTCATCTTATTAGTATTATCTTCATACATAGCTTCTTAAAGGAATCTTTAAACACTTACCTATTTTTAAGCTACTTGTCCATTTTGTGCGGGTTAACTTACTTAAAACAAGACAGTATAACCATCAATCCACTTAGTGGTTTCATGAGTATTGCAATTAGTCACACTAAGGTAACAGCATATGAGTGACCATACCTTGGTCAACCTCTCTGCAGGGTGGGACTCCCACTCTTTCTCAAACAAATGTTTTAATTTATGTGATATGTAAGTGGCTAAAGTGCAAACCAAATGATCATGAGAGTGTCAATTTGTATTTTAAGTATTAGTAAAGCTTAAGTTCTTTTTTTAAAGTAGAGATATGGGTATAGAAATGCTTACATTGTCTTCCCATTCTCCAATGGGTTAGATTGAGTAATTTTGAGGGTGAATACCCTCCACTTTAGAATCAACTCTTCGTGGACACAGAGTTAAGTGTCAATGTTCTTATAGGCTTCCTTTCTCCTTATGATCTAGCTGACCACAATAGTTTCACTGGTTTTGCAGCACAGTTGCCAAATACCTACCAATTTAGCCCTATGTCCAGAACCAGCCCTACACTGTCTGCTATACCTTTGTACTTTTACATTGCTTTTTTTACCCTTTATTTTAAAGCAACATATTCTGCCTGATGGCTATCTGTTTGCAGTCTCTGTTTCTATAACTAATTTTCTAGTGGGCGCAAATATGTAACTGACAATGACTCCAACAGTTATCAAAAAATTCTAAGAAAATGAAGACATCCTGGTGGAACTTTTATAAATGAGATCCCTGATTAAATTCTTAGGCTTGAAGAGACAAAGATCACAAGCCTAGAGCGCCTTGCAAACGCTACCTCTGTAGAGCTTGGAATGGCAGCAACCTTTAGCCTCCTGAACTGCCACTGCCTACTCCCACTCCATACTGAATGAGTGAAGGACTCCAGTTGAAAAAATTCACAAATGAGGAGGAGTGGCCCCTAGATTGAGGTCTGTCCATTTGAGTAGAAGGTAATTCTTCCAGAAGATGCTGCTTTAGGTAGAATATGCCCCCCCCCAAAGATGTCCATGTCCTAATCTGTTGAACCTGTGAATATATTATGTTACACGGCAAGGATGGATTAAGGTAGCAGATGGGTTTGAGGGTGCAAATCAGCTAACTTTAAAAGAGAGAAATTATCCTAGATTACCTGAGTGAGCTCAATGTAATTATAAGGATCCTTATAAGAGGAAGGAGGAAGCAGGAGAGTCAGTGTGCGGGGGATGCAGCATGAGACAGACTAACCTGGCCATTGCTGGCTTTAAACATAGGAGTCATAAGCCAAGGAATGTGGGCTGCCTCTAGAAGCTGAAAAAGGCAAGTAAACCAACCCTCGCTAGACCCTACAGAAAGGAATGCAGCCATGTCAATACTCTGATTTGAGTCTAGTGAGATCTATTCCAGACTTGACCTTCAGAACTGTAAAATAATAAGTTGGTATTGTTTTAAATCACTGAGTTTGGGGTAACTGTTATAGCAGCAATAGAAAACTAATATTCACTTTAGAAGAATGATTTAATTGTAAGGAATGTGAAACAAGAGGAGAAAATAAGGATGCAATCTAAAGGAGGCCCCTTGAGAAAGGTGTAAGATAGGTGCTTTCCCCAAGGAATCTGGGGGCCAAAATGGTCATATTTATCACACAACCTTGGGTTTTACCTCCTTCAGTTATAATCTCTACCCTGCCCTCCAGTTTTTGATGGTGCTGAGACCAAGAAGAAAAATACAAAGGAGGTGTGACTTGCCCTTATCTGGCTGAAACAGCTGATATTTTGAGAACACTGGACACTAAACTGAAAGGAGGTGTTTCCGAGTTAAGTCATTGATGAGATATCTTGTCAAGAAAATTATGCATCTTTGAAAGGACTACAATTATTGACTAGATTAGGAAGTAAATTTCCAGATACCATCAGCTGCAGATATTGATGACTTTTCCTGTTCTTTGAGTGAATCTCGGCAAGGCAGCATGTCAGCAAGGTGGGGAGCTGGAACTAGCTGAAGAGGTCGTACTGTCTAACACTCTGTTCTGGTGTCTGGTCACTTTTGGTGACTACTGTGAGATCATTACAATTTACCTGGATGCAGCTCTGACCCACAAGTGCATGTGCTTATGCGTGTGAATGTATGGGTATGTAACGCACATCTGTGTGAATACTTAATTCACTTTCTTTCACTTGTCTCTTTATTTAAATGACAATGTGTCCATGACTGTTTGAAGAAACTGTCAAATCCGTCTATTCTCCCAACTTCATGAACAATGTGTAAGGTTCTCCATTCTCCAGTTAAAAACACTCTCTTCTTTCTTCCTGTGCCTATGACTTTTCCAAATAACAGAGAGAAAATCAGAATCAATAATAATTTCTTCAGACTATTTTGTTTCTATTTTAACATTTCAAAGGACATTTCAGGCAATTGCCCTAGCAATGACCTGGCAGATTTAAATGAATAAATGTTCTCGTGGTCAAACTTGTTTCAACTTGCAAATAAAGGAAGTTTGTACCAGCCCTGTGCTCACTGGGATATACATATTGTAGAATTTCATCATCTATTAAAGAGAATGAATATAATTAGCTGTTATACCGATGTAGCTGATTTACCATTAAATTCAAATAAAGCCCTGGTATGTATCAATGTTGATGATTCTGCTTAGAGAAATAATCCAGGATAGAGATAATACAATGGCTTCCTAATTCTCCTTTGATGTATGGTGTTATTTATAGGATGATACAAACTTTGAGAAAAGATTTTCAGACTTTAATATTCATGAATAGATTTACTTAAAAAGAGCATATGCTATGAAGGTATAATTGTGTTTTGTGCTGCCCCAATGGGATCTTATCCTATTTCATGGAGAGATTTTTAATTATATTTAATATGATCTTATTTGTATTAAACCTGCTGGTTATTTGCTAAAAGTCAGTTGGAGACAAGTACAATGAAAAATATGACTGTGACTAGTCACATATAAAGTTCTGAAGGTCAGAAGTCTGATTCAGAGAATGAATCTCAATCTTGAACAGAACTCCAATTAGTTAAATCAATTTATGTGATTGGATTAAATCTCTGGAGCTACTTTTCAGCTACTGTTCACTCAATAAACATATATCGAGCCGTTACTTGAGCCAGGAGCAGAGCCAGAAGCTGGGAATACCAAGAAAAGTAAGAAGTAATCACTGTTTTTAACAAATTTGCAGTCAGGTAGGAGGAAAGAAATCCAAGAAAATGAACAATTGACACATCGTGATATAAATGCTACAATATAGGCTTCTTTCAAGTGCTAGGAGAATTCAGAGGGAAAATTATTAACTTTTCCAGGTGAAAGAATCATAAGTAAACTACCTTTTGAGTTTGGATTCTTTCCCCTATCCCCTTCCTTCCCTTCCTAGCCACCTTGTTCCAGAAAGTAGTTCCATAAAATGATACATTAAAGGCAAAATACCAAATTTGAAAGTAAAAGAAAAGCAAAGTTCAGCTCATAAAATGTAGTAAGGAATGTAGTTGGAAAAATTCATATTGTTGAATGTAGATGGGCTACAATTTTGGCTTGGAAAGTTCTGGTGACCACTGTTAAAAGGGAAAACGGGTGGGTGTCACTATTGAGTATTGAGCCCACAAATACAAACCAATTGTTTCGGTGAGGTAAAACTGCTCTGAGCCTGAGATCAGCTGAGGAGACATTTTCCAAGGTCGATTCATAAAGATGTGGCAGAAAGACATGATACAGTCCATAACAAGAGTCCGGCAGAAGGAGAAGTAAGTCAGATGGAACTTCCAGGACACGTAATGGTTTATTAGTAAAAGCAAAGGAAATGTACATTCCCCTAAAGGAAGGAGCATGTGCCATTTGTTGAAAGTCCACAGCATTTTTCAGTTAGTCTGGGAGAGTTAGGGCAGAGATGGGGTAGATCAAAGGGAAGTACCCATGAGTTTATGCTTGAGAGGAAGACTAAGGTGATATTGTGATATGTGTACATTTGTCTGAATGTACAAATGGAACTTGACCTTATACTGTAGCAAATTTTGAGATAAGGACTGAAAACCAGTAAAGTTATGGTCAGAAAAATGATTTTACCCCATATTGCCTGGTTCTAGCTACCATAACAGTTACAATTGTTTGGGGGGAGGGCAAGTGGAGGAAAAACTATGACAACTAACAAAATCCTCCTCGTCTGTCTTTCCACCACACAGTAGCACTCCATTAGTGGAATATGTTATTTTAAGCCTTTTCAGGCCATTTCTTGCTCCTTGTCCTTCTAAGTTTGCCAGTCATTTTGAGGATAGTATATATCCTTTTTTAAAAAAGAATATGCCACTCAAATTTAGTAGAGTAAGGAAAATAAAATCCCCTGACCTCTTGAGGTCATTAGCTGGCTGAAGGAAGTAAAGGACCCTCTACTGACTAAAAGCATGAGCTTTCTTTGCTGAGAAAGAAAGAATTCATGTCTGCAGTTCTAGTGTTTCCAGGTTCCGCTTTGAGGTTCTGCTTGAGACCTTTGGAAGAAATTCCTTTCTAGACAATGTTCCTTCCTCAGCCCTTGCTCTCTACATGAGTTGCAGGAAAAAGTTGCTGAAAAGTGTTCAGCTTAATGTTTCTCAAGCATGCTAAGAACGTGTAGAAGACGGGCTTCCCCTTCAGCTCCCAGCTGGGGGGTGAAACACTAGTTTTGTTGTCAGAGGACATACTAGCTGACCCCAGTTGCCAAAAACAAAAGGTCAGTTCCAACCTCTTTTCCTGAGAAAGGTAAGTTTATTAGATTTACGTGAAAGGTCAAAGGCAGGAGCATCCCACTTTCACCCCGCACTGTGTTTGCTTCCTGGGAGCTCCCTCACTGAGACTGCCATGGAGACACCTGGACCAGAGTCACTGTCTTTCCGATCCTGAGTGAGGAGTAGATCTCCACATCAGATGTCTTTGATATGTGCCCTAATCTATGGGATTCTGTCACAGATTCTGAAGATGGCTACACTGTACTTAGGGACTTTTCCACATTGGGTGGGTCTCCTCATGAGCTACTGTAGAATTGGGAACACAATCCACTATTGCTGGAGTTATAATCTTTGCTGAGGGGGCAAAGCTCCTCCATCACCCAGGCATGGTGAGACTAAAAGGAAGGTTATATGATGACCAGCAGACCTGACCTCATTCTCTTCCCTTTTGTCTTTTGGCCAAAAGACATACCAGTTTCCCTGTCAACATGGGCTCACCTGCTCAATAAGTACAGAGGGCAGGAAAGTACGTGTTGGTAGCAAATGAATGAGAACATGGAAAGCTCTCTTGACCAATGTACCCGCTCATTATAGGAGATCTAGAAATTTAAAGATAGCTTTGAGGTGACAGAAGTATAAATCACAGGGGTGTGGAAGTGTAGGACAGAATAAAACACTCAGGATATGGTGATGGACAAAGGCACAAATTCTGATATGAACGCAGCATTGTGGAATGGTCACTAAACTAGGAGCCAGGAGGGTTGGGTTATAGCCTCACTGTGTCATTGCAGATCTTTGGGAATATGGCTTTGCCTACCTGGGTCCCAATTTCCTAACAGGAAAAATGAGGCAATTGCACGAGGAGACCCTAAAGGCCCTCCCATGTTGAGGTGGCAGCAAGTTCGCTCCTGGTATTTGTAGCATAGCAACCATGACCACTGGGCTTAAATACTTGGCCCTGAGGACCATTATTCTCTCTCAGAAAATTTGGCCACCGTACCATCTTCACTCAAACAACAGGAGTAAGCCCTATAAAACTATACTTGATATATGCCCCTGTGCTAATGACCTGGAATTCAGGAATGTTCCAGGCAGTTACATTTGTATTTGTAGGAAGGAGCCATCAATAGTTTTCATTTCACAAGAAAACCTGGAAGGAATCAGAAAACCACAGAGTTTGTTTGAGAAACAGGAAGTAAGTCGTGTACTTACTGGGAGAGTAGGGGAAGACGGCAAAGAAGGCTGCTTGTATGTTCAGCATTAGGGAGGCAAGGCTGTGGAGGGAAAGGAGATGGAAAGCAAATGCCAGATGTCTCTAAGGAAGGCTGACTAATGTAGTGCTTCTGTTCAGCTGTACCGTTCAGCACAGCTGCGTGCTGTGGGTCTCACTCCCAAAAGCCCCCTGAAAGAACCGTGTCATTTTGACACATGTGATAAGTTTGGCCAAATGGGGATAGAGTTCAAAATCATGACTGCCAGTTAGCTAAATCCCAGTGAAGCTTTGACTTTCCCTGAAGAAACCTCAAGTGCATCAACTCTCCTTCTAAATAACACTGTGATTATTCCTCCATAAATCAGTATGGAACCTCAATTCTCAAGGCCCCCTTTATTTGTCTCCAGATTGGTTGGACTCCAAAGCTTAACCCACAAAGGCAAAAACAGCTCAAGGTTTCATTATAGTGCAAACTAAAACCTTGTCAGCTAAGAAGCACACCTTGGCTATTTTTTCCCCCTACTTTCCGGTTGGATAGAAGGCAGACCTAGAGACAGGTCATAAGTGAGATGTCTGGGAAGCATATCCACAGGTCTACAGAGCTTTATGCATGCAATTCTGCCACAGAAAGAAGAACTAATATATGCCAGTCACTGTGCTAGAGCTGGAGCAAATATTGACAAGAATCCACAAGAAATGTGTTATATTTTAGTAGGAGGAATACATTAGAGTTTGGGGGTACAGGGGTAGTAGAGGGAGGAGTAAAGGTGCTCACTGTAGTTGGAATGTTCCAGAATGTATGCCTTTCCCCTTTCCTCCTGTCCCTTCCTCACATTAATTCTTCTTTGTTATTTCCAAATTCTCTCCTATTGAGGTGGGGATTTTAAAAATGGGATGGGGCTTCCCTGGTGGCACAGTGGTTGAGAGTCTGCCTGCCGATGCACGGGACACGGGTTCGTGCCCCGGTCCGGGAGGATCCCACATGCCGCGGAGCGGCTGGGCCCGTGAGCCATGGCCGCTGAGCCTGCACGTCCAGAGCCTGTTGCTCCGCTACAGGAGAGGCCACAACAGTGAGAGGCCCGCGTACCACAAAAAAAAAATAAAATAAAAAATGGGATGAAGTCAGGATCAATGAGGTAAGAGCAGTATGTGGAGAAAAGAGGATTCTCCCTACCCACCCCCTTAAATATGCCACAGTTCTCTACATTGACATATCCTTCTTACAGGATAGCCTGGCAGAAGTAGGAGAACATAGGAAAATGATGGGGAAAAAATGGAGTATTAAGCAGCAAAAGACCTCAAGGTGGGGATGGCATTCAGAAGGAAGAAGGGGTGAGAGGCAGACTTTACTCCTTTGTGAATGGACTTTGGTACTAGGTAGACCTACATTCAAGCCCCAGATGTTCACCTATGAGCTAAGCAGCCTCCATCCCTACTTAGAGAGTTGGAGTCTATTTCCCCTCCGGGTGATATTTGACTGTTTCCACCCATAGAAAAAAAAGTAGAAATGACACTGTGCCAGTTTCCGAGCTCAGCATTTAATAGACTTGGAAGTTCCACTTCTTGTCTTTGGGAACACTTGCTCTAGTCTAGGGAATGCCAGTCACCATGTACTAAGCCTGATTATGCTGAGGCCACCATGCTGGTGGGAGTAACTCAGGTGCATGGGCTTCTCATTGTGGTGGCTTCTCTTGCTGCGGAGCATGGGCTCTAGGTGCACGGGCTTCAGTAGTTGTGGCTCACGGGCTCTACAGTGCAGGCTCAGTAGTTGTGGCGCACGGACTTAGTTGCTCTGCGGCATGTGGGATCTTCCCAGACCAGGGCTCAAACCCGTGTCCCCTGCATTGGCAGGCAGATTCTGAACCACTGCGCCACCAGGGAAGTCACACAAAGAGGCCACATGGAGAGTGAGATGCCTGATCAGCCCTGAGGTGTTTCAGCTGAGGGACAGATAGTGTGAGCAAAGATGCCTCTAGATGATTCCATTCCCAGCTTCTGACAGTAGCCACATGTCGAGAACCATTCTGCTGAACCCGGACAAACCACAGAAATGTGCGTGATAACAACAAAATGTTGTTTTCAGCTGCCCAATTTCAGGGATGTTGGTTACGTAACAGTAGATAACTGGAAGAGTGACCTTGAGCAACTTGTTTCACCTCTCTAATCCTTAGTTTCCTCAGCTAAAAACTGCAAGGTCTATCTCCGATAGAGGCTGTGAGCCTTCATTGAGATAAAGTTTGTAAAGCAGTTAGCACAATGCCTCACACAGTAGTAAGAAAAGCATATAGGATAGATACTGTCTGTTCCAATATTCAAGATTTTCTGTTCCAAAATTCAGAATTTTTCATATCTATGGAAAGCTACATTATACATATTCTGTAAGACCCTGCTGAGGGGTCCCTCCACAGGGTCCTCAACAGTCCCGTGGATCAAATGTGCTAAAATTTCTGCAGTGAAGCATGTGAATAGTTACATCAAGGGAAGTAAAGAGAAGTAAAGATAAATAATTCACAGTAGATCAGGTAAGGCTTAGCCACCAAATCCATCCAAGTCAGGTTGAATGAGTTACCACAAAGACACTAAATCTTCCATAGCTATTTTTGATCATATATAAGGAATTGTGTGTAAGGGATAGTAGACTCATATTCATATACGTTTCTATCACATGCTTCTGCATTCATTTCTCTTTTCCCTATTCTTATGACATAATAGAGGCTAGCTTTTCATACCAATTTACAAATAAAAAATCACCTATATATTGATTTTTTGATTGCACACTTGCTAATTGCTTGTAAAAAGTCTTCCCAACAGTCTTTTGGTTTTGGCAGCTGAAATTCACAATCACCTGTTTGTTTTTTCAGATGAGCATATGAAAGAGAAATTCAGCACCAAGGGAAAGGTAGGGCTGATCAAAGGAAATGCTATTTAGCAAGACGTACTGTCTGCAAGTCAAGATTCATCTGTTCTTTCTCCTACAGAGACTCTGTCTCACATTTTAATGACCCCATGGCATCCCAAAGCATGGTAGTATCCCAGGTAACTGGGAATAAGACTCACAAAATCATCAAATAGATGGGATAGAGGACTCTGTCATAGTTAATTCACTTTTGCTAAATCCTCCAAGTGTTAATTTACCCAAAGGGCTTTTCCCCTCCACAGTGAAATGAAACACAGTAGGAAGATGCCTCCTTTTCCATATCCTTCACAATTATGACCATCTGAAGCATCTGGCACTGTCTATATCATACGCAGAATATGCTGAAGGTAACACTTCTCCCTGATGGAAAGCCAGACGAGAACTGCTACAGGGAGGGAGGAGTAAAACTTTTTAAAGCTTCTTCCTCAATGTGAACAGAGATAAATCCTCAAATACACTTTTTTTCCTGAAATTAAGAGCAGACTCATACAAAACCCCATTATTATGAGACATTTTCTTTTGCCTGAAAGTAACCAGATAGCTCATGGCCAAACTATAGAGCAGGGACAATAGTTATTTAGTTCTGAATAATACAGCACTGCAAAGCACTGTGAACCCAGAGCCAGAGAGAATGTAGTAATCATCAATGACTGTGTACCACCTTCGACATGTCAAAGGTGCTCACTGCAATGAACGCATCATTTCAGTCTAAACTCAAAACGTCAACCCGCCTCTGAATTCCTTCTCGTTGTTTTCTTTTTTTCCTCACACACTCCTTTTCAGTGGAGGTCTTCTTTCCTTCCTTCCTTCCTTCCTTCCTTCCTTCCTTCCTTCCTTCCTTCCTTCCTTCCTCCCTCCCTCCCTCCCTTCCTCCCTTCCTCCCTCCCTCCTTTCCTTCCTCCCTCCCTCCCTTCCTCCCTCCCTCCCTTCCTTCCTTCCTTTTTTAGGAAATGTAAAACAAATATCTTTAAAGCCTCTCTATGTAAGTATTTGAGATCAACTTCTTGATCCCTTTCTGTACTTTGTAAAGCACCATTTATATGTTCAACGCTACGTAAAAATCACTAGAGCCAAAAGAGGAGACTAGGCCGGTCTCACCATGTTCTTTGAGTTTGGGTCCAGAATCACCCCAATAATTCTTCAGACTAGTGCAGCTGATTGAGCACAGATGCCAGTTTTACATTATAAATTCAGAAATTGGATCAAACGGTATCTAGAGAACCCTTCCAAAATCTATTATTATCCCAACATGTCCCTCAATGTTTTTTATTTTCCATTTGTGCTACTGTATCAATATTTTGTGCATTCACGCCAATACTAGTAGTCACAAACCCACCATCAATAAGTATGGAGAAATTTTGCCAGTCATGAAGAGAAAACACACTGATTATTTACATTTGTTCCAAATATCAGGTGAGGTGCTGGTGAGTCACAAATGAATGAGAAATAATCTCTACTTTGGAACATTTCACAATCTACCCTAGCTGGGGTGGAACAAAATTTGCCATATAAATTTTGTGAGACAGTCTAGTGTATAGATACATACATGGGTAAAGATGGAAATATACACTCATGCATACATATGCACACACATACACACACGCATATCTACAGACAGTGAATTCTATCTAGCTGGATGCTGCCAAGGGGCTTGTTGCGGGCTTACAGTGGCAGAACAAGTTGGCCCAATGGAGGACGCTGGGGCTGGATCACTGGCCAGAAGGCTGCACAGAAAACATAGCAGAGACTTGGGGGTCTGGAGTCACTCCAATATAAAAGGAATCCAGGTAAAACAGAGAATGATGTTGGATACTAATTAATCCAGTTAGGAGACTGATTATGCATTCAACCAGCTGACAAGTTCATCAATGGCTAGAGAATAAGGGATATTATCTCAGAAATCAAGGAACATTATGCCCACGGGCACTGATTCTTCCTCGTAAACGTTTGGGCCTAGGAAGCCTCCCCTTTACCCCATATATCTGAGCAACATCTTATTTGCAATAAGCAGAAGTAGAGAAAAGCTGAATGAGAGACTGGGCCTTCCTACCTCTGAGAGATTGTACCCTAAATAAAAAGCTTAAATAAGAGTGAGAATTTATTTATCTTCTATTACATAATGGATGAGGACTCATGAAGGAGACCAAATCAGTTTAAGATGAAATAAAGGAGCAACATTTTTCTCAACACTTCTTTTTTTAAATTAGTTATCTATTTTATACATATTAGTGTATATATGTCAATCCCAGTCTCCCAATTCAACACTTCTTATACCATAGGATTGACTTGTGTCTCTAGTACATACTATAGAGATAGATAAATAGATAGGTAGATATAGATACCTTCACATATGTAAAGGTATATAAATATATAGATATTTATATTTATAAATAGATATTTATATTTAAATAAAGGTATATAAATATATATATTTATTTATAGATATATAGATATAGATATATAGATAGATATATAGATATCAGTCAAACAATTGACTGTTTTCCTCACTCTAAATATAAGATTTTCATAAAAATTCTTTTCAAAATTAATTTCCAGGAAAACAGTTATTTAGAATTTCACTCCTATCTGAATAATCATCTATATTCCTTAAAAATATTCTTTAAAATATTCTTTTATACTTTAATTAAAACAACCTGGAAATTAGCAAAGGTAAACATAACAATATATAATATTATGGAATGTATCAGGTGTTAGGCTAAAACTTGTATATAGATATAATCTCATTTATCATCAAAACAACCATATTCAGTAGGTTCTATAATTATCCTAATTTTTCTGACAGGAAGTGGAGGCTTAAGGAGTTAGAGACATCTGCTCCTTGGTGAGCTGTTTAGAAGTGGTGGAGTCAGGATTTGAATCAAGGTCAAACTCCAGAGTCAAAATAATTAAATATTACATGGACGGCATTGCAGCAAGTTTATTTGCATTTTCTTTCCAAAAACAGGTGGACAAGCATGTGAATCAGGTAGACAAGATATTCTTATCCCCATCTGATACTCTGATGAGGCAGAGAAAGGTTCAGTTTTATTCCCAGGAGCATGCTGGCTTTGTACTTGTCAATGTATTTCTTTGTAACAATTCTAAAGTGTGTCGTCTAGGTAAATTTGATCTCCCTGGATTTCATTTCCTGCAATTAGACTGGAAAGTCTAATTAGAGAGCTGGAAGTATAGCTTACAATTTATTTCTACTGACGTCTGGTGCGTATGTAGCTCCAGAGATTTCCTGAGGGGGTGTTCAATGGTCTTCAGATATCTGTCAGGGGGAAAATTTGAGCAAGGGTACAGCGAAGAGAATAGGGGAATAAATGGATCCATGTTTGATTTGTAACTTTTATGTCAACCCCAGGGAGGGTGTCATTCACGCATATCAATATCTTCATATTAATTAATAGTAAATACATATTACACTGCTTGCTTGACTCAGAAAACTTGAAATACCAACATAATGAAAACGAAGTTTATTTACTTCATTATTTCCTACTTGCTGGTTGCTAAATTATCTAGAACACATGAATTATCTCATTTGGAAGGTATAGCTTTCTAAAAACTGATGGTCAATTCTAGCATTAATCATATTACTTTTCATTTTTCCTTTGATCTATCAGCCACAGATAGGAGGCAAAATATTCACAAAAAGGAATGCAGAGATATATGGAAAGCTCTCAGGAATAACTCATTATCAAAGGAAATACTGTTTAAAAATCCTTGGGAATGTAAAAGAACATGCAAGCATGCTAATGTTCTATTTACAGTCACATTGAAATCAGCAGGATCCTCATTCCTTCCAATCTGATGAAATATTTTAAAATAAATAAAGATATATAAAGCTATAGTTTCCTTGTACACCCAGCAATAAAAGTTAGAAATATGGTTCCAAAAATTCCATTTATGATAGTAACAAAGTTATAAAATAAATAAGAATAAATTTAATAAGAAATGTGCAAGATCTACATTAAGAAAACTATAACAATTCACAGTGAGAAATTTTTAAAGGACTTGGAGAAACAGAGAAAGCATATGCTCTGTATGGAAAGTTAATATGGGAAAACTGCCAATTATTCCTAAATTAATAAAAATATTTGAATGCATTCTCAACAAAAATCCCCAAGGCATTTTGAAATTCTTGCCAAAAGTATGGACGAATTAAATGCAAGAATAACCAAGAAAGTTTTGTTAGGCTTGAAGTGGCAAACTTCAAAATGTAAATCAAAGGTATGATAATTAAAAGAACATTCCTGATGTGCTACTGGTGCAAGAACAGAGATGTCAAGCATAAGAGAAAGTAGAGAAACAGGCCAAACATACGTAAGAACTTATTAAACACTACATATAGCACCTCGCATCGATGGGGATTTACCACTCAAATAAGGTGAAACTCATGTGGGAAAATAATAAAGAAGAAAAACAATCCAGACACAAAAAAATTCAGATATATGACAAGTAATTTTAAAAGCACTGGAAGAAAACATAGGTGTTTATTTGTCTCATCTAGAGGTAAAAACAAGCTTTCTAAACAGATATTCAAAGGCCAAATTTATCTAAAAAATATAGATTTAATTTTTAAAAGTAAACTTTAAAAGCAAAAGACAAATAAAAAATCTTTGTAATGGACTGCTGATACCATTGAAATATAAAATATTTATATAAATCAATAAGAATGAGCATGCCAACAGAAAAGTGGGCAAAAAGATAGTAACAGGCAATTTACAAATTAAATAAACATTCATATTAATCAATCAATATAACCTATGAAAAACTAAAATTTTTATCCAAAGGAAACAAAATCACTATCTCAAAAGGATATCTGCACTGCCATATTCACAGCAGCATAATTCACAACAGTCAGGATATGGAAACAACCCAAATGTCCAATGACAGATGAATGGACACAGTGGAATATTATTCAGCCATAAAAAGAAGGAAATTCTGCCATTTGCGATGAGGTAGATGGACCTTGAGGGCATTAAGCTAAGTAAACTAAGTCAGACACAGAAAGACAAATACAGTATGATCTCACTTACATGTAGAATCTGAAAAACAGCAACAACCAGAACAACAAAAATGAGCTCATAGATACTAAGAACAGATTTGTGGTTGCTAGAGATGGTGGGTTGGGGGGTGGGCAAAATGGTTGAAAGTGATTAAAGTAAAAGATACATACAAAATGGGAAATAACACAGACTTTAAAAATGACAAATAACATAAAAGGGAACTCCCATAAGGTTAACAGCTGATTTCTCAGCAGAAACTCTACAAGCCAGAAGGAAGTGGCATGATATACTTAAAGTGATGAAAGGGAGGAACCCAAAACCAAGATTACTCTACCCGGCAAGGATTTCATTCAGATTCGATGGAGAAATCAACAGCTTTACAGACAAGCAAAAGCTAGGAGAATTCAGCACAACCAAACCAGCTCTACAACAAATGCTAAAGGAACTTCTCTAAGTGGGAAACACAGAGAAGAAAAGGACCTACAAAAACAAACCCAGGGCTTCCCTGGTGGCACAGTGGTTGAGAGTCTGCCTGCAGATGCAGGGGACACAGGTTTGTGCCCCGGTCCGGGAAGATCCCACATGCCACGGAGCGGCTGGGCCTGTGAGCCATGGCCGCTGAGCCTGCGCATCCGGAGCCTGTGCTCCGCAGCGGGAGAGGCCACAGCAGTGAGAGGCCCGCGTACTGAAAAAAAAAAAAAAAAAAAACCAAAACAATTAAGAAAATGGTAATAGGAATATACATATCAATAATTACCTTAAGCGTGAATGGATTAAATGCTCCCAGCAAAAGACACAGATTGGCTGAATGGATACAAAAACAAGACCCATATATATGCTGCCCACAAGAGACCCACTTCAGACCTAGAGACACATACAGACTGAAAGGGGATGGAAAAAGATATTCCATGCAAATGGAAATCAAAAGAAAGCTGGAGTAGCAATACTCATAGCAGATAATATAGACTTTAAAATAAAAAACGTTAAAAGAGACAAAGAAGGACACTACATAATGATCAAGGGATCAATCCAAGAAGAAGATATAACAAATATAAATATATATGCACACAACACAGGAGCACCTCAACATAAGGCAACTTCTAACAGCTATAAAAGAGGAAATCGACAGTAACACAATAATAGTGGGGGACTTTAACACCTCACTGACACCAATGGACAGATCATCCAAAATGAAAATTAATAAGGAAACACAAGCTTTAAATGATACAATAGACCAAATAGCTTTAATTGATATTTATAGGACATTCCATCCAAAAACAGCAGATTACAGTTTCTTCTCAAGTGCACACGGAACATTCTCCAGGATAGATCACATCTTGGGTCATGAATCAAGGCTCAGTAAACTTAAGAAAATTGAAATCATATCATCTTTTCTGACCACAGCGCTATGAGATGAGAAATCAATTACAGGGAAAAAAACGTAAAAACCACAAACACATGGAGGCTAAACAATACGTTACTAAATAACCAAGAGATCACTGAAGAAATCAAAGAGGAAATCAGAAAATACCTAGAGACAAATGATAATGAAAACACGACGATCCAAAACCTACGGGAGGCAGCAAAAGCAGTTCTAAGAGGGCAGTTTATAGCTATACAAGCCTAACTCAAGAAACAAGAAAAATATCAAATAAACAATCTAACCTTACACCTAAAGGAACTAAAGAAAGCAGAACAAACAAAACCCAAAGTTAGCAGAAGGAAAGAAATCATAAAGATCAGAGAAGAAATAAATGAAATAGAAACAAAGAAAACAATAGCAAAGATCATTAAAACTAAAAGCTAGTTCTTTGAGAAGATAAACAAAATTGATAAACCATTAGCCAGATTCATCAAGAAAAAGAGGGAGAGGACTCAGACCAATAAAATTAGAGATGAAAAAGGAGAAGTGAAAATGGACATCACCGAAATACAAAACATCCTAAGAGACTACTACAAGCAACTCTATGCCAATAAAATGGACAACCTGGAAGCAATGGACAAATTCTTAGAAAGGAATAACCTTCCAAGACTGAACCAGGAAGAAAGAGAAAATACGAACAGACCAATCACAAGTAATGAAATTGAAACTGTGATTAAAAATCTTCCAACAAACAAAAGCCCAGGACCAGATGGCTTCACAGGTGAATTTTATCAAACATTTAGAGAAGCGCTAACACCCATCCTTCTCAAACTCTTCCAAAACACTGCAGAGGAAGGAACACTCCCAAACTCATTCTATGAGGCCACCATCACCCTGATACCAAAACCAGACAAAGATACTACAAAAAAAGAAAATTACAGACCAATATCACTGATGAATATAGATGCAAAAATCCTCAACCAAATACTAGCAAACACAATCCAACAACACATTAAAAGGATCATACGCCATGATCAAGTGGGATTTATCCCAGGGATGGAAGAATTCTTCAATATATGCAAATCAATCAATGTGATACACCATATTAACAAACTGAAGAATAAAAACTATATGATCATCTCAATAGATGCAGAAAAAG
Organism: Aethalodelphis obliquidens; assembly: GCF_003676395.1. NCBI lineage: Eukaryota > Metazoa > Chordata > Mammalia > Artiodactyla > Delphinidae > Aethalodelphis > Aethalodelphis obliquidens. The sequence goes on along the minus strand of NW_020838045.1, from coordinate 2,844,113 downwards.
CTTTTGACAAAATTAAACACCCATTTATGAGAAAAACTCTCCAGAAAGTGGGCATAGAGGGAACCTATCTCAACATAATAAAGGCCTTATACGACAAACCCACATCAAACATCATTCTCAATGGAGAAAAACTGAAAGCATTTCCTTTAAGATCAGGAACAAGACAAGGATGTCCACTCTCACCACTATTATTCAACATAGTTTTGGAAGTCCTAGCCACGGCAATCAGAGAAGAAAAAGAAATAAAAGGAATACAAATTGGAAAAGAAGAAGTAAAACTGTCACTGTTTGCAGATGACGTGATACTATACATAGAAAATCCTAAAGATGCCACTAGAAAACTACTAGAGCTAATCAATGAATTTGGTAAAGTTGCAGGATACAAAATTAATGCACAGAAATCTCTTGCATTCCTATACACTAATGATGAACTATCTGAAAGAGAAATTAAGGAAACACTCCCATTTATCATTGCAGCAAAAAGAATAAAATACCTAGGAATAAACCTACCTACGGAGACAAAAGACCTGTATGCAGTAAACTATAAGACACTGTTGAAAGAAATTAACGATGATACCAACAGATGGAATGATATATCATGTCCTTGGATTGGAAGAATCGATATTGTGAAAATGACTCTACTACCCAAAGCAATCTATAGATTCAGTGCAACCCCTATGAAATAACCAATGGCATTTTTTACGGAACTAGAACAAAAAATCTTAAAATTTGTATGGAGACACAAAAGACCCGAATAGCCAAAGCAGTCTTGAGGGAAAAAGTAATCAAGACAATATGGGACTGGCCCAAAAACAGAAATATAGATCAATGGAACAGGATAGAAAGCCCAGAGATAAACCCATGCACCTACGGTCAACTAATCTATGACAAAGGAGGTGAGGATATACAATGGGGAAAAGACAGTCTCTTCAATAAGTGGTGCTGGGAAAACTGGACAGCTACATGTAAAAGAATAAAATTAGAACACTCCCTAACACCATACACAAAAATAAACTCAAAATGGAATGAAGACCTAAATATAAGACCGGACACTATAAAACTCTTAGAGGAAAACGTAGGAAGAACACTCTTTGACATAAATCACAGCAAGATCTTTTTTGATCCACCTCCTAGAGTAATGGAAATTAAAACAAAAATAAACAAATGGGACCTAATGAAACTGAAAACCTTTTGCAAAGCAAAGGAGACTACAAACAAGATGAAAAGACAACCCTCAGAACAGGAAAAAAATATTTGCAAATGAATCAATGGACAAAGGATTAGTCTCCAAAATATATAAACAGCTCATGCAGCTCAATATTAAAAAAACAAACAACCCAATCAAAAAATGGGCAGAAGACCTAAATAGACATTTCTCCAAAGAGGACATACAGATGGACAAGAAGCACGTGAAAAGATGCTCAACATCACTAATTATTAGAGAAATGCAAATCAAAACTACTATGAGGTATCACCTCACACCAGTTAGAATGGGCCTCATCAGAATATCTATAAACAACAAATGCTGGAGAGGGTGTGGAGAAAAGGGAACCCTCTTGCACTGTTGGTGGGAATGTAAATGGATACAAGCACTATGGAGAACATTATGGAGGTTCCTTAAAAAACTAAAAATAGAATTACCATATGACCCGGCAATCCCACTCCTGGGCATATACCCAGAGAAAACCATAACTCAAAAAGACACAAAAGACACAAAAAGACACATGCACCCCAATGTTCACTGCAGCCTGGTCATGGAAGCAACCTAAATGCCCATCGACAGCCGAATGAATAAAGAAGATGTGGTACACATATACAATGGAATATTACTCAGCCATAAAAAGGAACGAAATTGGGTCATTTGTAGAGATGTGGATGGACGTAGGACTGTCATTATGAGTGAAGTAAGTCAGAAAAACAAATATCGCATATTAATGCATATATGTGGAACCTAGAAAATGGTACAGATGAACCGGTTTGCAGGGCAGAAATTGAGACACAGATGTAGAGAAGAAACGTATGGACACCAAGGGGGGAAAGCAGCAGTGGGTGGGGTGGTGGTGGTGTGATGAATTGGGAGATTGGGATTGATATATATAGACTGATGTGTATAAAATGGATGACTAATAAGAACCTGCTGTATAAAATAATAAATAAAATAAGATTCAAAAAAAAAAGAAAAGAAAATTGAAAACCTAAGATGCTCAGTCTAAGTAATGGAAAGTTGTGTTTAAAACAGAGACTGATTTAAAAAAATCTTGGATAAACATTCCAAGAATTCCAATTATGGAATTTAAGTTTTACTATTACAAAGGTTTTTTAAATTCCATACTTTGACCTTTTTTAAAGTAAAACTTTGTCTTGACATTCTTCAAACCTCATATGTTCTCAAAGTAAAAGTGTTCCTGATTATCTTTAATCATACTGTAAATGTATACATATAAGACACTGTACTTTCTGGTTTAATCAATATTTTCTATGAAAGATATTAGCCTTGTGACTTAAGAGTGAAATCAGACATAAAGTAGGGGTCATAACTGGCTTCATCTTCTAATTCACTGAGATTCCTTTAACTTGATCATCTCCCATGGTTGTGGTGCTGGGAGTCTGTGTCCATTGTTGCCATTCAGTTTCTTTTCATCCTTTAATTCTTTCTGACCTGTGAATATTTCTGGGAGCTTACAATGTTTTTTTAGTGTGTACTAAAGGGTTTTATACTGTGAGCTGGCCAGGTTACTATTCAACAATGATTTAAAGAAAAGAGGACTCAGCATATCATTAAGTATGTTTACCCAAATTGTATAGAGCTTCTCTATATAAGCCAGGATATAGGGGCCAGTCTTGGGTACTGAGAGATAGGTATCACAACTTTCCTCACCTAGCTTATTGCTATGTAGGAATTGCTCACACTCCCTAACGTAAGTTAATGTTGACCCAAGAAAATTATTCCATATGTTGATAGAAGTAGGAGTTATGCAAGACTTTCAGGGCAAATGGGTCTTATCTCACGTTCACTGTTTGTGGCTGCCTTCTCCTTGTCTACTTGATGAGATTCATGGCTCCATCTTGAACCCTCAGCTTCTAGGAATGTGCACTTAGGCTTGATCTGATCCATTGTGCCAATTCAACCCAATCTCTAGCGTTTCTGTGCACTTCTTGAATACATGTTAATTAGGTAATTCATTAATTATTTCAACATTAGTGAGATCCTGTTAAAACTGAAAGTTCAGGGCTTCCCTGGTGGCGCAGTGGTTGAGAGTCCGCCTGCCGATGCAGGGGACGCGGGTTCGTGCCCCGGTCCAGGAAGATCCCACATTCCGCGCAGCGGCTGGGCCCGTGAGCCATGGCTGCTGAGCCTGCGCGTCCGGAGCCTGTGCTCCGCAACGGGAGAGGCCACAACAGTGAGAGGCCCACATACCGCAAAAAACAAAAAACTGAAAGTTCAGATAGCTCTCCTTCAATGTCTTCTAATACCATTCAAAGCAAAAGCCAAAGTTATCATTGTACCTTCCAAGGTCATATGTGATCTCTGCCCCCACCTTCTTCTTTCCTTTCTGATCTCATCTCTTATCACTTTTCCCCTTTGTGGCTACTACTCCAGACTTAAAAAGCCTCCTTGCTTTTCCCTGAACACACTGGGCATGCTCCTAACTCCAGGTCTTTACCTTTATCCTCCTTGGACTTCTCTTCCTCCAGATATCTGTAGACTACTTCCCTCATTTCCTTAAGCGTTTAATCAAATGTCACCTTCTCTGTGAGGCTTCCCCTTATCCTGTCTAAAATGTCAATCCTCCCCCAAACACTCAAGTCTCCATTTAGCCTCCATTTTAGACCTCAGCACTCAGCTATATAGAATATACAATATATTATCTCCATCACTAAATTGAAAGTTCCTTAAAGGCAAGAATTTTGGTCTGTTTTTTTCACTGTTGTATCTTCAGCACTTAAAACAATACCTGTAGGCACTCAATAAATGGGTTTTGAATGAATGCCTGAATTCATGGAGCACAGCATACAAAATTGAACAGAACAGAAAACCTGCTTTTGGTGGGCTCTTAATCTAGCACATTTGAAAAAGAGGTTAAAAAAAGGTATAACCATGTGCCAAGTTCTAAAATAGAGGAATGCAGTACAAGTACTACAGATATACAGAAAGAAAAGATCCACCAAAATCTATCTGAAGAGAGAAGGAAAGGCTTCATGGGTGAGATGACCCAGCAGCTGACCCTGATCCTTGTGTTTTGGTTTTGTTCCCTGAGGTGGTTCACTGGTGCCCATATTCAGCCATCCCTTGATGAGGGTCAATTTCAGGGATGCCACTCTTTGGCCCTAGTCTAAGGAGAGTTGTAAGAGACTGGCATGGCAAATTGGAAAGAAAACTGGCTTTGAAATGAGCTGGATTTGGTTTGGAATCCCAAGTTCACAGCAGAATCATGGGAAAATCCTGGACCCTGCCAATTCTCTCTTTCTTTTTTTCACTCACCATTACATGCTGCCTTTTGCTCTTTCCCCAAAATACATGAGATAAAATCAAAGTTCTATTTTTGTCACCAACTTACAAAAACACAGTTACTCTGAGTAACCATATCTTGCTAGCTGTTTTTCTGTTTAAAAATTGTTGAAAATGTCCTTAAGTTGTTTGGGGGAAAAATTCTTATTTCACACAGTGTTTATTTCAAGAAAAGGTTAAGCAACTCTGCCTCAAGGACACGGAAAGCAGAATACCATGAGATAAGATTCTAGGTGCTTTTTGTAACTTGATTCTGCCAAGTTTATAAAACAGTATAATACTCTCCACCTTCTTTGCCTGAGCTGCCCCCACTGTATTCACAGAGGGAGGGCTGTAGAGAGGACCCTGGGAGGTGCTCAGGTCATACAACCTCTCATGGGGTCACAGGTCTTTTCTCTGCCCATCTTTCAGAAAGAGCAGTATGAAAGTGAGAACTGGTCAGAATAGTAAGAGCACAACTCTCATCATATTACATTTTCCTTTCCTCCCCCGACCAACTTCTCCTGAGAGCTTTAAGGGTATTTACTGCAAAATCCAAGAATTAATAATTTGGAAATGTCTGAAAGAGTCTTTGTCCTAGGCTTGTGAGTTCTAATTTTATTCAAACAACTTGGGAGAAATAAGCAAGATAACTTTTTAATAGGGTCGGTGTCAGCCTTTCTTCAGAACATTCAACTCTACCATTGACTAGCTATGTGATTTAACATGAGGATGGGGAAAATAATGCCTACCTTGCTAGTTGGGAGGATTTGCTAATAGTTACTAATAGTTAATTTGCTACTTGCTAGTAGTGGTAGCTATTGCCATTCTTTGGAAAGTAAATCATAATTATGGAGAGATGAACTTCATTTTACATTCCCACAATGTACCTTTCATTGATAGATTCTTCTAGGATGCTAGTGGATCTACTATGAGATGTTGGAGACTAGGAAAAAAGATGTTCTAGGACAGGAGTACTATTCCAAGAGGCCTCTGCAATGTTTGCATGCATTCAAATTCATAAGAACCCCATGTCATCCTAACAGAGATGATCATAACCAAAAGATCTTACCAAGTATCTGGTCAAAGACACTGGTCAACAAAACAATGATTATTTATTGGAAAAGTCACTTCTCTCTGACACATAATTTCCTCTTACTTTTCAGAGATGGTAGAAGGCTGAAGACCTCAACTCTAGCAAATACATTTATTACTTCTAAAGATTTATTAATTTAAAAACATATTTCAAATTACCTTTTAAAGACTATCGTAGATATGACTTTCTGGAGGGCACATTCCAAGCTTATCTGAATTTCATTCATTTGGGGGTTTACCTTTGCACTGTACATCACCCCCCCCATCCTCCTTTACTGAAGGTGCACGTGTGCCTCAGTTATTGCTGTTAATGGCTCTCAGCTATCCCCTGTTCAAGAGCACCCTACATCCAAACGTTGGCATGAGGGAGAGTGTACAAAAGGCCAGACCTCTTGCCTCAAGGTGGGAACAAGCCTGTAGTGCAATTCATGCTGCAGAGGTCCTCGTGGGATCAGGCTGAAGTACATCTCCAGTTGAGACCACAACCTTGCTTAGCTTGTTTCTCCTATATCATATGTTGCTTCCATAACTTCCTTGCTCCTAGGCATGATCTGTCCATAAACAATACACACCCAAATCCCTGTCATAAGCTCTGCTTTTAGCAAACCCCACCCACGACAATGTCACACAGCACACTGGTCTGTGCGAGCACTTATGTGGGGAGAGGAAGAAGAGTTTGAAGAAAAGAATGTGGACTTGATGAGCATAAAAAGGTATGCAGAAGAACTGGGGAGTAAAAGAACTAGACCGATGTTTCTTAAAAATTCTAGTACTTGTTAAAAATATACATTTCTGTGTCTCACGCAGACTCACTGAATCAGGATCTCCAAAGGAGGGGCTTGAGAAGCTGTAGGTTTAACAAGTACTCCAGGCGATTCTTATCATCAGTAAATCTGGAATACACTGAACTAGAAGAGACTAAAGCAGGGGTCAGCAAACATTTTCTGTAAAGGGCTAGATAGTAAATATTTTAAGCTTTGTGGGCCATATGGTCTATTTCACACTACTCAACTCTGCCACTGTGGCGCAAAAACAGCCACAGACAGTACATAAACAAATGAGCATAGCTGTGTTCCAACAACGCTGTATTTACAAAAATGAGTGGCAGGTTGGATGTGGCCCAAGGGCCAGCTTGCCAACCCTTGGACTAGAGCATAGGGGGCATAAAAGCGGTTTGCTGTTCTATAATAATTTGGCTGCAAAACTTTGGTACTACTCTTTCTTTGGCAAAATGTTTACATAATGTCGATCAGGCAAAAGGCCTTCCCTGAAGTAGAGAAACATTTCCATTTTTCTAGCCTCATTCTCAATCCTTGAATGTCACTGGCCTTGCCATGAGGTAATTTAAATGCACATTTCAGCGAGGGGATAGTTTCTAGAGACCAGGTCTGCTATTCTTTCATGCTGATTCATAATACTGCCAGAGGCCATTCCATCAGGACAGATTTCAGCTACTGCAGGGATAGATGCAGACCTATTTCATTCTTTTGTGTGTGTCTGCATGGGCTGGATTTCTGGCACTAAATACAGAAAATAAAATGTGTGAATTTTTACGACATTTACTCTGGATAGGTAGGGGGTTACTCAAGTCTTCCTTCTGTTGTCTTAACATTGTGTAATTAACTTTATGAAGACATTAATAGCCTACCCTTTATTCACTAAGACTTTATATTCCACTTTACAAATTATGTGCTGTTATTATCTCAATGGAAAATTTTCAATGTTTGGCATAGATAAATTGCAAAATAAACAATTTTACATTCAAATCAGTTCTCTTTAATTAGGTTCTCGAATTTTATCACCACACATTTACAATACACCGGATAGAATTCTGTTCAATCCAGGTAACTCACATTCATCTTTAGGTGACCCTGAGAAGAGCATAAAACAAACGCTCAGTTCTGCAGCCAGACCATTACCGTTAGGCTGTGACTTTGGCTACTTGGAATACATTTAATTTACATAAAAAAGAATAGCAACAGCTTTCTCATTAAATCGACTTTAGCCTCTGAACTCTGGGCCCACATATGTTTATTCTCAAGATTGCTGCTTGTCGGCAGATTTGTTACCTGCTGCAACTGTTCCTCAGAGTCATTTCAACAAGGTTTAGAACTCTTTCAGGTCTGTCTACAGGATATATTTTCAGGAAATCTCAGGTTTATCTTGCATTTAGCATCTGTGATATTTGAGAAATTCAGCACTTAAGAACAGACTCAATTAAACTTCACACTGGGTGGGGCTTCCCTCGTGGCGCAGTGGTTGAGAGTCCGCCTGCCGATGCAGGGGACACGGGTTCGTGCCCTGGTCCGGGAAGATACCGCGTGCCGCGGAGCGGCTGGCCCCGTGAGCCATGGCCGCTGAGCGTGCGCGCCCGGAGCCTGTGCTCCGCAACGGGAGGGACCACAACAGTGAGAGGCCCACGTACCGCAAAAAAAAAAAAAAATTCACACTGGGTGTACTAGGATTGCTGGTTGTTTGGCTTGAATGAAGCCAGTATATATTAACTGAGATGATCACAAGGACAGTTCTCCAGGAACCAACGTGTGTGTGCGTGTGTGTGTGTGTGTGTGTGTGTGTGTGTGTGTGTGTGTTTGCAATACTCTTCATGCTGGATCCCCAAACTTTTTCTCATGAGGTCCAACCTACTTTCTATGGTCCTGGGATAAAGTGGCTGAGGACTGATCTTTCCTTGCATCCATCTGCCCTCTGTACTGGCTGCTGTGGTTCTCCACCCAGATGCCTACTACAGGACTGACGTGTATTTCTCCAGCAGCTGGGAGAACTGGCTAATGGTACCTTACAGTTGAGTTGCCCTTTGAGCATCCTTTAGCCAAAAAACTGCTTCTTCCAGTAGGCAGTCTGCATCTAGTGATTGATTCCTTTCCTCCTTAATTCTGGACCTCTCCAGAGTTCCCCATGGGTTTCCCTGAGGTCTCATCCAACCTCTCCATCTGTACAATTATGCTTCCCTTACTTCCTCACTGGTGTTGCCCAAAATATGCCCCAATAAACCTCCTACTCACAAATCTCCATCTCAGAGTCTCTTTCCCCAAAGAACCCGGCTTATGATACCCCAAGGCTCAGATAAAAGTTTTCATAGCTTCAAATTCTCAGCACTAGTGTAGCATAGCATCAGCCATACTGTATTTCAATTGTACATTTATTTATCCAGTCTTCAACTTAATAGTGGGCTGTTTGAGACAGAGACTGGGAGAGAGAGACTGGGTCTTAATTACTTTCCATATACCATATATTGCCTGGGGCATTCAAAGTCATTCAATACAAATTTGTTGAATAAATTGAACTAAAGAGACTAGAAACCAGAAATCCACAGATACAAGTCTCTGGTTGTGCTCCCTAGAAGCACTGTCTGAGATGGAGATTTTGTTCAGGTAATTTACTCACAGAGTGCCTTCAAGAGGAGAGTAAAAGAAGTAGGGTATGGTAGGGGTAAAAAGCTAAGCCAAAATGTGGTTTCTGATGGTGACTATTTAATTCTGATCCCACCAGGCAGCAATGGAGCATGAATGACACACAGAAATAGTCCCACCTTGAGGCAGGAGAATCTGCCCTTTAAAAACTGATGGCAATCTGTCACTGATCATCATCTGCCCTGAGGAGAGGAGATGGAACACATAGCCTCCAGGGACAAAGAAATTCCTATTTCAACTAGACCAGTTACCCTCAAAGTTTGTTATTCAGACCAACAGCATCAGCATCATTGGGAAATTGTTAGAAATACAAATTCTCAGGCTCTGCCCTAGACATACTGAATCAGAACCTGGGAGCTGAGCCCATCTATCTGTTTTAACAAGCCTTCTATGTGATTCAGAAGCAAGCTAAAGCTTGAGAACCACTAGTCTAAGGCAATTCTCCACAGAAGGATGGTGGTGGGTTTTCCTTGTTTGTTTTGTTTTTTGAAAATTTTTATTGAAATATAGCTGAATTACAATGTTGTGTTCGTTTCAGGTATACAGCAAAGTGATTCAGTTATATATATATCTTTTTTTACATTCTCTTCCATTATAGGTTATTATAATATATTGAGTATAGTTCCCTGTGCTATACAGCAGGTCCTTGTTACGCACTACTATATATAAAATAGGATAGTGATGCTTTTGCTAGCTGTGAGTTATAACTCAATACTGTCAGTAGATGGAGAATGGGTGTACTTGCAGGTTAAGAGCATCTAGGTAGGGTACCAACAGCATCCACATAGGTGACGATCAAGGAATTTTCTAAGAGCCAACAAAAGATCATACTCACATAAATCCTTAAGACCACAAAGCAGGATGGCTCAATGTGCATGCATATCAAATTGGGGTACTCAGAATGCTCTAATACCTGTTTGGGTGGACAGGTACTCAGAGACTGGGAGGAAGTGAGACTGGGGATTATGGCAAGAATTCCCTAGTATGTTTTAAATAAACAGAGGAAAAGCCTTAGAATCAAGGTAGAGCTCTAGAGCAATTACTGAGTATGAGAAAAAGGTCTGATCACAAGTAATATGGCAAGAATCTAATTATCAGACAAGGGTACAACATAAGAGGAGGACAAAGAGCAAGGCTGACTCAATGGCCACTTTCATTTCCAGACACAGCACTTCTTATATTTCCTTTGACCTAAAACAGGAATAATCCTAGAAGATGAAGCAGCAGAACCTAAAACGGGTCTCTAACTAGCTTCAGCAATTAATGTTAGAGAGAAGCAAAATCAGAAAGCCCCGCAGATCATGACTATATCTTTCCAACCAATATATTAAAATGTTATATAAAATGAGCTAAAGCTGAAAGTTACAGCAAACTGTACGAAACATGCCTACATAAATGGACTATTCTATCTCTGTTATGGGATTTACAAACTACTTTGCTGTAATTTATGTCCAAAGTGATAAGCTGTTACAATATAATAACTTACTGTTCAGTTTATATGAAAATGAGATTGAACTGGCTGTGATTTCTAACTCCCCAAACTTTCATAATCCCTTACAGCTTGACAAGCTGATTGAATAAAAGAGGAAGACAGGAGGGGAAGGAACAATTTGTAAAAAGTGTGCAGCCCTGATTGTCATTCTACTAGACAACAAAAGAAAATATACACCTTTGAAGATGAAAACAGTGGGGGAATATGTTTAGTAACTGAGATGCAGATTCTGTCCTTAATGGAGTCCCTATTCCGTATTAAGTCAAAAAATAGGTCTGTTCTCTAGCTGATTAATCAGCAGCGGCAGACATAGCTGTTGCTATCAGGCACTCTACTGTCCCAGCATATATTTACTAACTGGCCTGTGATTACTTTTTTGGAACATTACCCAACACTGTTTTAGAGGAAGAAAGAATTCATTATCTGTGAAACAAAATATACAGGCCTTGTTTCTGGCAGACGACGATACCCAGCTCTATCGTGTAAAATGGTAGATGTAAAATTAAAATAAAGAAAAACCTCCATGAATTTTTTTTTCAAAGCAAGAGTTTCAACATTTGCTATTGTAAGTGCTCTCTGGGTTATGCCTACATAAGTTAGCCAATCAATCACATGGCTACTATAATCTATGGGATCTCTGCATCCTTTATTTCCACTGATGTGCAGTGATGATGAATTGGCTTCCAAAGCGTATCTAAACCCGACTTCACACCAGCAGTCTACACCAGTGGTTCGCAAACTGAGCATGAATTACAATCACCTGAAGGCTTGTTCAACTGCAGCCTGCTGGGCCCCACCCCCAGAGTTTCTGATATAGTAGGTCTAGAGGGGGATCCAGGAATTTACATTTTTAACAAGTTCCCAGGTAATGCTTATGCTGCCAGTCCAGAGGCTACACTTCGGGACCCTTGTTCTATCCCATTCTTTGCTTCTCTTTAACTGCCACTTCATCAGGTCACTTTTCTTATTTCTTCTAAGAAAATCCTCTGCTCTAGACAAATTAATACAACTGCTGAATCCATTCTTAAAATTTAATCCAGTACTGTCTTCTCATGTCAGTATTTTCAGATTACTCACTCTACTTGGTGCAGAACTGTAGCCTTAGTATACACTCAACACTATCTAATATATGTAATATTCTAATAAGTATCACAAGTTCTTTATCAAATTTATGTGTTAAATGTCTATCAGAAACATAGATTAAAATCTAGAATCACATATTATTACTGATCAGTGATTTCCTAAAAAAATTTCAACACCTAGCACATTGTAGGTACTTAATACATATTTTTATTTTATTTTTTATTTTTTAAAATATTTTGATTGCAGTGCGTCTTACTTGCGGCATGCGGACTCTCAGTTGTGGCATGTGGACTCCAAGTCACGGCATGTATGCAGGATCCAGTTCCCCGACCAGGGATCGAACCCGGGCCCTCTGCATTGAGAGCGCAGAGTCTTACCCACTGGACCACCAGGGAAGTCCCAATACATACTTTAAAATGAATGGCTGATGGAGTGATGTAGTTCAGTCTTGCACTCAAATCAGGAAGTTCCTCCACTAATTATAATCGAGGCTTTATCATGTTTAGATAATTTAATTGGCTAAAAGTAACTTTTGGTTGAGCTGAAACTGAACTTTAAATAAAAGTCTGATGGTTCTGACTTACAGAATAAATTAAACTTAATCTAGTTCCATGAAACAGCTATTAAAATATTTGATCTCCTGTGTCCATGCACGAGTCTTCCCTTCTCAGCATAAAATCCTCTAGACCTCCAACCCATTCCTAAGGAAGAGTTTTCAGATCTTTTTCATCAACTTAGTTACTTACATCAGAACACAGTTTAATTTTTCAATACCCCTCTTAAAAATGTTCTTATATTTTAACATAGCATGCCAATGCACGATCCACAAGGAATACCTTCACCTTTTTTTGTTGTTATTGTTGTTTGTTTACTTTTATCAAAGTAAAATCAACATAGAACGTTATATTAGTTTCAGGTGTACAACATAGTGATTTGACACTTAAATACATTACGAGATGATCACCAGGATAAGTCTAGTTACCGTCTGTCACCATTTAAAGTTATTACAATATTATTGACTATATTCCCTATTCTGTATATTACATCTCCATGTCTTATCTATCTTATAACTGTACACTTCTCCCTCTTAATTCATTCATCTATTTCACCACTATTTTACATCATATACAAAAATAAGCTGAAAATGGATTAAAGATTGAATGTAAGGCCTGAAACCATAAAACTCCTAGAAGAAAGCAGAGGCAGTATGCTCTTTGATTTTGGTCTTAGCAATATTTTTTTGGATATGTCTCTTCAGGCAAGGGAAACAAAAGCAAAAATAAACAAATGGGATTATATCAAACTAAAAAACTTTTGCACACTAAGGAAAACATCAACAAGATGATGATATTTTCTCCCATTTCTCTGAATGGGAGAAAATATCTGCAAATCATATATCTATAAGGGGTTAGTATGCAGAATATATAAAGAACACATTCAACTTAATATTTAAAAATCCATTTTAAAGATGTTAAAAAAATGGGCAGAACACCTGAACAGACATTTTTCCTAAGAAGACATACAAATGACTAACAAGCACATAAAAAATGCTCAACATCACTAATCATCAAGAAAATGCAAATCAAAACCACAATGAGGTACCACTTCACCCCTGCCAGAAAGGCTAATATCAAAAAACCCTCTCCTTTGATTGAAAACGTCTTCTATTCATATGACCTAAGTATCCATGAAATGTTTAAGTCCACACAGCACATGTACATATGGTCATCATCAACTAACTCCTAACAATATTAATACACTTAAGTGTGCATTTATATAACAGAGTTGTTGAACCTGAGTGTAGAACTTCATAATTAGACTTGACAGATCACTCATTTACTAGATGTAACTCCTTATTTTAATCTATTAGAATATTTTTGTATCTTGATACCATGTTCCAATGTATGAGGTATCTTGTCCTACTTTAAAAGTATTTATTATTTAGTATTTTATCTGTGTATGGTTTCATTCCTTGGAATCTTGTATTTTCTCTATGAATTCTCTGGATTTGAATATATATATTCATTTTCACTCATTCAACAAGTGGATATTTTCTGATATTACCTTATTTTCAGATAATACACTGATAAAATTAGAAGGAAGAAGTGATTATATAGTTGATTTGGCAAGGTTAGATAGTACATGTTATTGAAATGATTAATTAAAAGAAGACAATAGAAAAATAAGCTTTATATTTCAATTCACTTATTACAATGGAAAAACTTAAAATTTGGGATCAATTTCTCCTAAAAATAACAATAATAAAAATAATACTTAAAACTTCCATGTTTACTAGAGACTCTAGGCTGATAACCGTAAAAAATATTGATGGGTAACAGGTCACCAAAACTCCTTATTGCATTTTGTCCCCTAAAATGAAAATAATTATCTCAAAACTGATTCAGTGCTAGCAACACAGTATGTGATACAATAAATACTTGATGAAATGAACTTTTATACTCCTCATTAATCAAAGACTTCACAGAATGAATAAAAAGTCATGGTTCACAGAGCATTGCAGAAATCATTAAACAGAACAATGATTTTATTTAAATAATTATAAGATCCAAACTTTTACACTAGGAGGAAAAGAGATTAATTAAACAGAATCTCAGAAAATCATGGAGTATCATTAAGCATATAATATACCAACACTTCTGGCTAAAAATAATAAAAAACAAAATCTTATCATTTATGTATTTATTTCATAAGCATAATTTCATTTTTGCTTCAAAGTAGCCCTGAAATGTAGGCAGGAAAAAAATTATCTTCAATTTACAAATGAGAAACCTTGGACCTGATGAAGTGAACAAAGGACATCTAAATTTTTTCCAAACAATTTTACCAAAGATATACCAAAAGCTTAAATTACTGAATCCATCTATATCTATCTATATACACATAACATGGGAAGGGTATGGTAAGACCCCAAGTTGTAAAGATGGAGAGTCTCCAAATCAATATATAAATTGGATTCAATAATAATTTCAATAGGAATTTTCACAGAATTTGATAAACTGGTCTTAAAATTCATATTTAATTGATAGCTAATTGATAGCATGTAAAATAATGAAATTAGAACGTTTTCTCACACCACATACAAAAATAAACTCAAAATGGATTAAAGACCTAAATGTTAGACTGGAAACCATAAACTCCTAGAAGAAAACACAGGTAGAACACTCTTTGATATAAATTGCTGCAATATTTTTTTTCGGATCTGTCTCCTAAGGCAAAGGAAACAAAGACAAAAATAAACAAATGGAACCTAATTATACTTAAAAGCTTTCTCACAGCAATGGAAACCATCAACAAAATGAAAATACAACCTATTAAATGGGAAAAAAATATTTGTAAATGATATGACCAATAAGGGGTTAATATCCAAAATATATAAAGAGCTCATACAACTCAATATCAAAAAAAAACAAACAACTTTATTAAAAAATGGGCAGAAGACCCGAACAAACATTTTTCCACAGAAGACACATAGATGGCCAACAGGCATGTGAAAAGATGCTCAACATCATTAATCATCAGAGAAATGCAAATCAAAACCATAATGAGATGCCACCTCATACCTGTTAGAATGGCTAGCACCAAAAAGACCACAAATAACAAGTGATGGTCAAGGATGTAGAGAAAAGGGAACCCTTGTGCACTGTTGGTGTAAATGTAAACTGGTGTAGCCACTATGGAAAGCAGTATGGACAGTCCACAGAAAACTAAAAATAGAGCTACCATATGATCCAGCAATACCACTCCTGGGTACATATCTGAAAAAAACAAAAACACTAACTTGAAAAGATACATGAACCCCAATGTTCATAGCAGCATTATATGCAATTGCCAAGATATGGAAGCAACCTTATATATATCACATATATACATACATACAATGGAATACAGCTTAGTCATAATAAAGAATGAAATTTTTCCATTTGCAACAACATGGATGGACCTGAAAGGTATTATGCATAGTGAAATAAGTCAGACAGAGAAAGATAAATACTGTATGCTACTACTTGTATGTAGAATCTAAAAAATAAATCAAATAAATGAATATAACAAAACAGAAACAGACTCACAGATATAGAGAACAAACTAGTGGCTACCAATGGGGAGAGGGGGGCAAGATAGGGGTAGGGGATTAAGAGTTATAAACTATCAGGTGTAAAATTTAAAAACTACAAGGATATACTGTACAGCACAGGAAATATAGCCAATATTTTAAAACGGAATATAATCTATAAATACTTTGAATTTCTATGTTGTATACCTGAAACTAATATAATATTGGAAATCAACTATACTTCAGTAAAATGAAAGGACAATAAATCATATTTGATAGTAAAGTTAAAGAAATTAAGAAGACTAGCAAAGAGTAACTCTTTCAATATCTATCAGATATCAAGATTTACTTAAACTTTTAACATGAAACTGTATGAATTAAGGTAGTGAGGTATGCACACAGAAACGGACAAATAGACAAAAAAATAGATAACCCAAGATCAGATCCACACTTATATGGAAACCTATTAAGCAATAAAGGTGTCACAAAAAAATAAGAAAAGAAAAACTATTCAGTAAAAGATTCTGAGACATTTAACTATCTACATGAAAAATGCAAAAGTGTATTCCTAAGTTCACACTAGATACTAAAATAAATCTCACATTAAAAAGGCTCAGAGTGAAGGAAAAAATATTATGTTTTAAAATGAATATATGTGAGTATATTTTTAATCCTGAGGAATGAAAGCATTTCTTAAAGAAAAAAAAAGCAGCATAAACTAAAAAGATAGATGAATTTGATTACATTAATATTAATGATAGAAAAAGCAACCAGAATCTAACTAAGATAAAAGCAAAGAGTAGAATATGACATTAGCAACTCATATATCCCACAAAGGACAGTCCAGGATATTAAAGCACAGGTGCTTATTTTTATTACTCTACTATTTTATCATTCCTTACTATTGGATCTTCTAAGATTGATGCTTCTAATATTGATTTACAGACTCATAGTAAATTTATTGAAATTGAACTATTACTTTAATACTTGAAGGGTAGAATATTTTGCTCACTGAGTTGCAATAAGGTTAAATTGAAATTATAGTTATGAGTTGGATCAAAGCAGATATTATTTTTAGACAATACAACATATAATAAAACAGATTTTAATATTTTTGAAGAAAATTTCTGATGTCCAATCTCTCTTATAGTACACAGAGGAAAAGTAAACCTAATTTAGTTCAATCTGGTTGAAATTTCTATAGTTCTAAGGCAGGTTTTTTGTTTGGATCTTTTAACATGTTAGTAGATTTTCCAATAAACAATATCAATATCATGTGCTTCAAGCACTAATAAATAATACATTTTATTAAAATGTAAGAGGAAACTTTTAAGATATCAACAAGTAAAATTAAAACGATAAAACTCAATATCATAAAAACTAGTATAGTGAGTTTTTAAAAAAATCTGATATTTAGAATTATTCCTGCAGATAATATTTTATGACAAAAATATTTATGACTTTCAAGATTTAGGCTTCTAGGTTCAACACTTCTAATATCCCAAAGGAAACTACAGTACACATTGTTTCATGTTTTTGGAGTGAAAAATCCTTTTTACATAAGCAAATATATGAATTCTGTATTTCTGCTGAACTTGAAATCAAGCTAAAATAAATAAAAACTTAGTATTAAAAAGCATCTTCCATGTGCAAGGCCCTGTGCTAAACGTCATCTATCAATACATATTTTTCACTAGATCTTGTTTAGATCAATACCCCATTTTGGGATCTAGCTTTCAAAAAGTGGAGGGAAAATACTAATTAAAATGTTTAATGCAGTGCATGTACATAAAATCCAGTAGAAAGTTTGCAAATTATGACCACTTATAATTGATACACTATATTTTCAACACATTCTAATCATCCGGAAACAATGTCGTATCTTACTGACCTCTTCTGTATTCACACAAGGTAAAAAGATGTTAAGGTTTATTTTCTCTCTTTGTTCTATTTATGTTGGAAATTAATTTATTACACATGGTCATTTTTAATTCATGTGGTAGCCTAGGTACTGAATCATGTAAGTATTTACTTCATCAATGCTGTATTAAGCCATGACCCTTCCTATTTATTTATGTCCTCTGTATGTATAGTTTAGGGTTCCTTTCTCTTTTGTTGTAACAAACCAGCAGAACAGCATAAGCAATCCAAAATTTGGGGAACTTTTGACTTCTTTCCTTTTAAGGACTATTTTTTTCTAGGATAATTTCTCCTACTACTGAATGAAAACTCAGAAATTCCCATGATTCCATGCTCTTAGGAAAAGTTTGGTCATACAGTCACTTTAAGTTATAAGTACTACCTTAGTGTACGGTCTAAGATCATCATAGTAATCAACCTTAGAATCTTCAATCAAAGCTAAAGAGCTCTCCCATCCTCCTGGACACGTCTTATATAAGGTGACTTATGTGACCAGCTTACCTGTCTTTCTTGTCATATCCACACCCAGGTACAAAGGGGCAGGGAGGAGTAAAGAGACATAAGGACAGAACTGTTCTTATTTGGTTGGTGACTGGCAAATGTGTAAAGCTGAATCTTTCATTTAAGGTTACTGATGTGGATTTGGCATTGCTCTCCAGCTTGAACTAAGCTCAGATGGTGAGAGCCTCCCCTTTGGTTGGTCACCGTCTCCTCAGATCAAGCATCTCTGAGGACTCATCTCTTCCTGGGCAGGGTTTAAAATTTCTCCAGGGGGCTTCCCTGGTGGCGCAGTGGTTGAGAATCTGCCTGCTAACGCAGGGGACGCGGGTTCGAGCCCTGGTCTGGGAGGATCCCACATGCCGTGGAGCAACTAGGCTCATGAGCCACAACTACTGAGCCTGCATGTCTGGAGCCTGTGCTCCGCAACAAGAGAGGCCGCGATAGTGAGAGGCCCCCGCACCGCGATGAAGAGTGGCCCCCGCTTGCCACAGCTAGAGAAAGCCCTCGCACAGAAATGAAGACCCAACACAGCAAAAATAAATAAATAAATTACTAAACTCCTACCCCCAACATCTTCTTAAAAAAAAACAACAACAACTTCTCCAGGTAGGCTTTCTCTTTCATGTGGACCAAATTTGCTCCATGGGAAACATTCATGCCTGTTACCCCTTCTCCTCCCCCCAACTCCCTGCAGGAGTATCACTTTCCGGTCCTTTATCCTCTCTCCTTCCTTCTCTCTCCCCCTCTCTCTCCCTCTCCTCTTCTCTCTCCCTCTCAGCACCCCCTCCCACGCCCCCGCATACATGCTTCACCTTTCACAGGTGTGAATGAGACATAAGTATACTGCATCTCTGTACTCCAGGAAATACCCGTTAACTTCTCTTAGCAGTCCCCCTAAAACTTCCACCCTTCAGAATTTCAGGGAAGAAGGTAGACCACTCACCCCATCAGAGGGAGAGGAGACACCTTAGCAGCTCTCTAAAGAAATCTTTCCAGTTCCTCTCTGCCTATCCATTCTACATTCTTTTATATTCTCAAAGTGGGTGAAAGGTTAAACAGCCATGGAATCTCTTCTGATTTATCCACTTTGAAGATTCCTCCAGGATATTCTGTCTCACACTCAGCTGGGTATCAGATAATTATCATATATTGACACTTCAGGCAAAACTTCAATTTTCACATCCTATTAAATAATACTAGTAAGAACGACAAACAGCAACAACAACAACTAAAATTTCTTGATATGGTTGCTTTGCTCTCATCATGATTCTTCTGTCCTTATTCATATTAGCCTATTTAATCCTCTCAACAATCCTATGAACTAAACATGAATGTTACCAGCATTTTCAACATGGATGAATTGAATCTCAGCAAGGTGCTAAGTAATCACTTAACATGATGAAATTTGAAACCAGGTGGTCTGGCTCCAGATCCCGTCTTTTTAACCACTTTGATAATCTGCCTCTACATGCCTCAATAAATGGTTATTTTCTTTTAAATATAAGATATAAAAATGACCCTATGTTTGCTTAACTCTAACAATGGATTAAATATGTTGGTATAAAAATTTTATAACATGAAATTTCACTTCTCCTTTCTTGGATGTTCTTTATAATCAATATTCCTAAAGGTTTTTTTTAAACATCTTTATTAGAGTAAAATTGCTTTACAATATTGTGTTAGTTGCTGCTGTATAACAAAGTGAATCAGCACATATATACAATGGAATATTGCTCAGCCATAAAAAGAAATGAAATTCAGTTATCTGTAATGAGGTGCATAGACCTAGAGTCTGTCATACAGAGTGAAGTAAAAAGGAGAAATACAATTTATCCTTAATTTTTGATTTTTATTTTTAATTAATTTAAGGTCTTAACTATATTTTACCTATAGTAATTTCCTTTTTCTAGTTCCTTGTGTTTCTTTTCTGTTTTTTTTTTTAACTTAACATTTTTATTGGAGCAAAATTGCTTTACATTGTTGTGTTAGTTTTTGCTGTATAACAAAGTGAATCAGCTATGCGTATACATATATCCCCATATTCCCTCCTTATTGAGCCTCCCTCCCACGCTCCCTATCCCACCCCTCTAGGTGGTCACAAAGCACCGACCTGATCTCCCTGTGCTATGTGGCTGCTTCCCACTAGCTATTTTATATTTGGTAGTGTATATATGTCCAGGCCACTCTCTACTTCATCCCAGCTTACCCTTCCCCCTCCCCGTGTCCTCAAGTCCATCCTCTACATCTGCAACTTTATTCCTGTTCTGTCAATAGGTTCTTCATAACCATTTCCTTTTTTTTTTTTTTTTTTTTAGATTCCATATATATGTGTTAGCATACGGTATTTGTTTTTCTCTTTCTGACTTACTTCACTCTGTAGGACAGACTCTAGGTCCCTCCACCTCACTACAAATAACTCAATTTCATTTCTTTTTATGGCTGAGTCATATCTTTAAACATTCATCTGTTGATGGACACTTAGGTTGCTTCCATGTCCTGGCTATTGTAAATAGAGCTGCAATGGAAACTGTGGTACATGACTCTTCTTGAATTATGGTTTTCTTTGGGTATACGCCCAGTAGTGGGATGGCCAGGTCATATGGTAGTTCTATTTTTAGTTTTTTAAGGAACCTCCATACTGTTCTCCATAGTGGCTGTATCAATTTACATTCCCACCAACAGTGCAAGAAGGTTCCCTTTTATACACACCCTCTCCAGCATTTATTGTTTCTAGATTTTTTGATAATGGCCGTTCTGACTGGTGTGAGGTGATACCTCATTGTAGTTTTGATTTGCATTTCTCTAATGATTAGTGATGTTGAGCATCCTTTCATGTGTTTGTTGGCAATCTGTATACCTTCTTTGGAGAAATGCCTGTTTAGGTCTTCTGCCCATTTTTGGATTGGGTTGTTTGTTTTTTTGATATTGAGCTGCATGAGCTGCTGTATATTTTGGAGATTAATCCTTTGTCAGTTGCTTCATTTGCAAATATTTTCTCCCATACTGAGGGTTGTCTTTTCGTCTTGTTTATGGTTTCCTTTGCTGTGCAAAAGCTTTGAAGTTACATTAGGTCCCATTTGTTTGTTTTTATTTCCATTTCTCTAGGAGGTGGGTCAAAAAGGATCTGGCTGTGATTTATGTCATAGAGTGTTCTGCCTATAGTTTCCTCTAAGAGTTCGATGGTGTCTGGTCTTATATTGAGGTCTTTAATTCATTTTGAATTTATTTTTCTGTAGGGTGTTACGAAGTGTTCTAATTTCATTCTTTTACATGTACATGTCCAGTTTTCCCAGCACCACTTATTGAAAAGGTTGTCTTTTCTCCATTGTATATTCTTGCCTCCTTTATCAAAGATAAGGTGACCATATGTGTGGGGGTTGACCTCTGGGCTTTCTATCCTGTTCCATTGATCTATATTTCCGTTTTTGTGCCAGTACCATACTGTTTTGATTACTGTAGCTTGGTAGTATAGTCTGAAGTCAGGAAGCCTGATTCCTCCAGCTCCGTTTTTCTTTCTAAAGATTGCTTTGGCTATTCGGGGTCTTTTGTGTTTCCATACAAATTGTGAAATTTTTTGTTTTAGTTCTGTGAAAAAGGCCATTGGTAGTTTGATAGGGATTGCACTGAATCTGTAGATTGCTTTGGCTAGTAGAGTCATTTTCACAATGCTGATTCTTCCAGTCCAAGAACATGGTATATCTTTCCATCAGTTTGTATCATCTTTAATTTCTTTCATCAGTGTCTTATAGTTTTCTGCATACAGGTCTTTCACCTCCTTAGGTAGGTTTATTCCTAGGGATTTTATTCTTTTTGTTGCAATGGTAAATGGGAGTGTTTTCTTGATTTCACTTTCAGATTTTTCATCATTAGTGTACAGGAATGCAAGAGATTTCTGTGCATTAATTCTGTATCCTGCTACTTTACCAAATTCATTGATTAGCTCTAGTAGTTTTCTGGTAGCATCTTTAGGATTCTCTATGTATAGTATCATGTCATCTGCAAACAGTGACAGTGTTATTTCTTCTTTTCCTACTTGGATTCCTTTTATTTTTTTTCCTTCTCTGATGCTGTTGCTAAAACTTCCAAAACTATGTTGAACAATAGTGGTGAGAGTGGGCAACCTTGTCTTGTTCCTGGTCTTAGTGGAAATGCTTTCAGCTTTTCACCACTGAGAATGATGTTGGCTGTGGGTTTCTCATATATGGCCTTGATTATGTTGAGGTAAGTCCCCTCTATGGCTGCTTTCTGGAGGGCTTTTATCATAAATGCTGTTGAATTTTGTCAAAAGATTCTTCTGCATCTATTGAGATGATCATATGGTTTTTTCTCCTTCAATTTATTAATATGGTTTATCACACTGATTAATTTGCATACACTGGATTCTTTGCATTTCTGGGATAAACCCCACTTGATCATGGTGTATGATTCTTTTAATGTGCTGTTGCTAGTATTTTGTTGAGGATTTTTGCATCTATGTTCATCAGTGATATTGGCTTGTAGATTTCTTTTTTGTGACATCTTTGTCTGGTTTTGATAACAGGGTGATGGTGGCCTTGTAGAATGAGTTTGGGAGTTTTCCTCTCTCTGCTATATTTTGGAAGAGTTTAAGGATGGGCGTTAGCTCTTCTCTAAATGTCTGATAGAATTCGCCTGTGAAGCCATCTGGTCCTGGGCTTTTGTTTGTTGGAAGACATTTAACTACAGTTTCAATTTTGGTGCTTGTGATTGGTCTGTTCATATTTTCTATTTCTTCCTGGTTCAGTGTCAGAAGGTTGTGCATTTCTAAGAATTTGTCCATTTCTTCCAGGTTGTCCATTTTATTGACATACAGTTGCTTGTAGTAATCTCTCATGATCCTTTGTATTTCTACAGTGTCAGTTGTTACTTCTCCTTTTTCATTTCTAATTCTATTGATTTGAGTCTTCTCCCTTTTTTTCTTGATGAGTCTGGCTAATGGTTTATCAGTTTTGTTTATCTTCTCAAAGAACCAGCTTTTAGTTTTATTGATCTTTGCTATTGTTTCCTTCATTTCCTTTTCATTTTTTGTGATCTGATCTTTATGATTTCTTTCCTTCTGCTAACTTTGGGTTTTTTTTGTTCTTCTTTCTCTAATTGCTTTAGGTGTATGGTTAGGTTGTTTATTTGAGATGTTTCTTGTTTCTTGAGGTAGGATTGAATTGCTATAAAATTCCCTGTTATAACTGCTTTTGCTGCATCACATAGGTTTTGGGTTGTCATGTTTTCCTTGTCGTTTGTTTCTAGGTATTTTTTGATTTCCTCTTTGATATCTTCAGTGATCTCTTGATTATTTAGTAGTGTATTGTTTAGCCTCCATGTGTTTGTACTTTTTACAGTTTTTTTCCTGTAATTGTAACGCTATATTTAACGCTATATTTTACAAGAAAGAAATATTTGAAAATGAAATAACTATTTAGATTCGAGCATGCTGGAAGATATTTATAATCCAAACATGTTACATGTACATGAGTTATGTAATAGTAATTATCATTAAGGTAACTATTTCAATGCTGACAGAAGTCAAGACTGAGAATAAGAAAGGAAACCAAACTGTAAACTAATTCAGAAATCATTAAATCAAAATCAAATTTTGGCATGCAATTGGAAACTCTGGTTGCCTTTAGGGTGAAGAACTGTGTAGCTGGAGTTGGGACATAAATTTTCACTGGATATCTTTCCAGAACTTTTGAATTATGTTCTAGCAAAAGAATTATATATTTAAAATATGAATTAAATTTTAAAAAATAAAATAAAACCAGAAATTCTATACTTAATAATAAATATGACTATTTTTATAGGTTCTATATGTACAGACAGTATTTGTTCTAACTTTATATTCAAACCTTTAAACTGTTGGCCTATTTCGGAAAGTTGTGTCAGTTATCAAGTTAGGGATGTTCATTGTACTATATAGGATTGCTGTCTGCATGGAGAAAGTAATAAAAATTGAAGAAAGAAGTTTACAGTTAGGCTACTAAAGGTAGGACCTTCCCACTCCTAACTTCCTCCCTCCCACCCTCCTGATCCATCCAACACGCTTTTATGTCATGCCTATTATATGCTAGGCACTGTGCTAGCCACTAGTGATGCACTATGAGCAAAACAGGATTTATAACTTTGCCATCCTGGAGCTTAGGGTCTACTGGGGAAGACAGACATTTAACAAACAATTCCAGAGTTCCATGAGATTACTGTTACAATGAAAGGGTACAAGGTGCTAAGAGTGAATATCCGGCATACTCTGGGAAAATCATAGAAAGATTCCTAGATGATATGATATTTAAGCTTGGAAATGAATAATGAGTAAAAATTGGCCAAATGAAAGCATGGGGAAATAACATTCCAAAGAGAAGGACCATGTGTAAAGGCTCTAATTGGGAAGAGCCTGAGGCATGGTGGGGTGTCCTTGGAGCTAGTGAGGAAGGGGTAAAATGGCCAAAGAAGAGATCGGGGAGAGCTAGGTTATACCAGCTCTTATGTTCTGCGTGAAGAATTTGGAATTTTATTCCAAGTGCAATGGAAAGCCATGGAAGGGATTTAAGAAAGATGATGCGATGGTCCATATTACACTTTATAAAGGTCACTCTGGTTGCTTTGGGACAAATTAATTAGAAGTGGGCAAGAGTTGATGTGGAGGAACAATTAAAAAGCAACTGCAGTACTCCTAATGAGATGCTGACACTGGCTAATGTGCTCATGTCGGCTGTGAAGGAGAGAAGTGAGGAGGTTTGTGATATATTTAGGAAATGTTGTCAACAGAACTTGGTGATTCATTAGATGTAAGGGGTCAGATGTGCATACTGTTCCATTAGCTCCACAACTGATAATTGCAGAGAGGAATTTTTAAATCCCTTTATTTTGAAATTTCTGAAGTATATAAAGAACATTTCTGAATTTATTCCAGATATTTACAGATGCTAATTTCATTTTATTAGACCAATTTTAGTTTTACACCCAATATTCACAGACAATACACACACACACACACACATTTTGCCCACAGATAGCAATAATAAGTTAAAAACATAAGCGACAGGTCTTGTGTTAGCTTAGGGCCATTTTAAAAATTAAAACATTATTATGCAGATGTGCAAACATTGCTCTTAATTCTTTCTTTTAATCATGTTCATAGTTTCACGTAAGCCACTGCACAAACTAAACAGAATTTAAACTTTCAGAATAACTTTATTTTTCATAGAGAAACAATCACACATGCAGAGTGACAGCAGAGAGGCCTATTCAGAACTGCTTACTCTTCACTTCTCAAAGACGGCTGAGACTTTACCATGGTGACCTGCTAGGTTTTTGACGAAGGAGAGATCATTTATCTCCATAAAGGCCTCTCTTCTGGCAGTGCAGTGATGAATGGAAAGAGGCGGGTAGCTAAATATTTAGATTTCATATCACTACATGATAGAGACCTATAACAAAATCCAAGACAGGAGACGTTTTGAAATATGACTTCATCCGTATCTCTTTATAAGTCTTTGGAAATCATCGGTAGTTAGGTTTCTATGGTTGAGGCATCCATAATATAAAATAACTTAATTTTATTTTTTATGTTTTTGAGGTCATTTGTTCTCTAATCATTGAGATATAAGAAAAAGTATAGCTAGATACAAGCTAGTAAGTAGTAAACATCTTTGAAGATACTGTGACTCCCTTCTCCCTACCAATTTAGAAAAGACTATTTGCTATTTTTCTGCCTGCAAAAGATACAGGATCAGAGTGCTGGAAACGAAAACATGATGTAGAAATGTTCCCCAATAGTTTTTCTGTTGCTCCTTTCTCAAATCAAGCCCATGCCCACCCACTGGGGCAAGTGTCGATTTTGGAAATAGCAACAAGGTTGACGTCTGAAATCTTGTGTCCAGGCTCTTTTCCCTACTAAATGTGTGATCTTGGAAAATCATAACATGTTTTGTTATGCACTTTCACTGGTAAAATTGGGTTTATACCACCTGTCTGACCTATTTACTGAGCTGTTACGGACGACGTGTGTGCACTTTTAAAACCATATATCCTGACGGTATCGCTTTAAATGGCAGATATCGCCTTAGGCAGTTTGTTGTATGTGAATTATGGATTTGGGATTAGGAGACCTGAGATCTATCAAAATTCTGCCACTACTTAGCTGTGTGACATTTGTTACAGCACTTCAATACACTTCTTGTGTAAAGTTGAGGAATTGCACTAGATTTTTCTAAGGCAGTGGTTTCTCAACCTGAGTGATGGGAGCTTTTTTACCCTACAGGGGATATTTGGCAGTGTCTGGAGGCAACTGGGTGAATGCTACTGGGATCTAGTGGGTAGGGGCCAAGAATGCTGTTAAATATCTTACAGTTCACACCCTTCTTCCCGAAACAAAGAATTATTTATCCCAAAACAACGAGAGTGCCAAGGTTGAGAAACCTATTTTAAGGTCTGAACTTGCTTGAAATTTTTATCCATAAGGCATTCCATAAATTACCCACTTGACTAATAGGTATTTAAACTTACCAAATGAGATTTAAAAAATTTATTTTTATTATGAAAATAAACATTGCCATCTATAGTGAAGTATTCCACTAAAATGTAAAGAGTGGTTATTTTTTAGCACTAAGAGAATCGAGAGTTTAAGCATCTTTACCACCATAGTCAACCACAATCCCAAATGCGATGGTTCTCTGGGTACCCCATATCCCCCAGTTACATAATTGGAGGCCAAGAACAATTATACTTCACAGAAGGAAGTGTCTCTGTCAGTAGTTAGCACAGCGATGAATACCATGAGTCTTAGCATCAGACTGCTTGGGTTCAAGTCTCATATTCATCAGTAACTGTGTGAAACTGGGAAGCCTCTCTGTGCCTCAAGCTCCTCAATATTCATAATGTGATTGATAAAACAGTCTGTGTTTTAAATGAGATCATTCAGGAGAAGCTCTTAACACGGTATCTGACACAGAAGAAATATTCAGTCAATGCTAGCTACTTTACAGTTAGATCTGATGGTGAATTTTCATTATGTTCCAGGGCATTTCTTTATTGTAGTCACTCAGATTTATTGCTACTCATAAGTATTTTTTTTTACCTTCTTTAAGTATAATTTATACCTTCTTGGAGTATAATTGCTTTACAATGGTGTGTTAGTTTCTGCTTTATAACAAAGTGAATCAGTTATACATATACATATGTCCCCATATCTCTTCCCTCTTGTGTCTCCCTCCCTCCCACCCTCCCTATCCCATCCCTCTGGGTGGTCACAAATCACCGATGATCTCCCTGTGCTATGCAGTTGTTTCCCACTAGCTATCTATTTTACGTTTGGTAGTGTATATATGTCCATGCCACTGTGTCACTTTGTCACAGCTTACCCTTCCCCCTCTCCATATCCTCAAGTCCATTCTATAGTAGGTCTGTGTCTTTATTCCTGTCTTGCCACTAGGTTCTTCATGACCTTTTTTTTTTTATTATTTCAGATTCCATGTATATGTGTTAGCATACGGTATTTGTTTTTCTCTTTCTGACTTACTTCACTCTGTATGACAGACTCTAGGTCCATCCACCTCATTACAAATAACTCAATTTCATTTCTTTTTATGGCTAAGTAATATTCCATTGTATATATGTGCCACATCTTTATCCATTCATCTGTTGATGGACACTTAGGTTGCTTCCATGTCCTGGCTATTGCAAACAGAGCTGCAATGAACATTGTGGTACATGACTCTTTTTGAATTATGGTTTTCTCAGGATATATGGCCAGCAGTGGGATTGCTAGGTCATATGGTACTTCTATTTTTAGTTTTTTAAGGAACCTACATACTGTTCTCCATAGTGGCTGTATCAATTTACATTCCCACCAACAGTACAAGAGGGTTCCCTTTTCTACACACCCTCTCCAGCATTTATTGTGTGTAGATTTTTTGATGATGGCCATTCTGACCAGAGTGAGATGATATCTCATTGTAGTTTTGATCTGCATTACTCTAATGACTAGTGATGTTGAGCATTCTTTCATGTGTTTGTTGGCAATCTGCATATCTTCTTTGGAGAAATGTCTATTTAGGTCTTCTGCCCATTTTTGGATTGGGTTGTTTGTTTTTTTGATATTGAGCTGCATGAGCTGCTTGTAAATTTTGGAGATTAATCCTTTGTCAGTTGCTTCATTCGCAAATATTTTCTCCTATTCTGAGGGTTGTGTTTTCATCTTGTTTATGGTTTCCTTTGCTGTGCAAAAGCTTTTAAGTTTCAACAGGTCCCATATGTTTATTTTTGTTTTTATTTCCATTCCTCTAGGAGGTGGGTCAAAAAGGTTCTTGCTGTGATTTATGTCATAGAGCAAAACATAGGCAGAACACTTCCCTCTTAGGACTGCTTTTGCTGCATCCCATAGGATTTGGGTCATCATGTTTTCATAGTCATTTGTTTCTAGGTATTTTTTGATTTCCTCTTTGATTTCTTCAGTGATCTCTTGATTATTTAGTAGTGTACTGTTTAGCCTCCATGTGTTTGTACTTTTTACAGCTTTTTTCCTGTAACTGATATCTAGTCTCATGGCGTTGTGGTTGGAAATGATACTTGCTACGATTTCAATTTTCTTAAATTTACCAAGGCTTGATTTGTGCCCCAAGATATGATCTATCCTGGAGAATGTTCCATGAGCACTTGAGAAGAAAGTGTATTCGGTTGTTTTTGGATGGAATGTCCTATAAATATTAAGTCCATCTTGCTTAATGTATCATTTAAAGCTTGTCTTTCCTTATTTATTTTCATTTTGGATGCTCTGTCCATTGGTGAAAGTGGGGTGTTAAAGTCCCCTACTATGATTGTGTTACTGTCAATTTCTCCTTTTATGGCTGTTAGCATGTGCTTTATGTATTGAGGTGTTCCTATGTTGGATGCGTAAATATTTACAATTGTTATATCTTCTTTTTGGATTGATCCCTTGATCATTATGCAGTGTCCTTCTTTGTCTCTTGTAATAGTCTTTGTTTTAAGGTCTATTTTGTCTAATATGAGACTTGTTACTCCAGCTTTGTTTTGATTTCCAATTTCTTGGAATATCTTTTTCCATCCCCTCACTTTCAGTCTGTATGTGTCCCTACGTGTCTCTTGTAGACAGCATATATGTGGGTCTTGTTTTTCTATCCATTCAGCCAGTCTATGTATTTTGGTTGGAGCATTCAATCCATTTACATTTAAGGTAGTTATCGATATGTATGTTCCTATTACCATTTTCTTAATTGTTTTGGGTTTGTTATTGTAGGTCTTTTCCTTCTCTTGTGTTTCCTGCCTAGAGAAGTTCCTTTAGGATTTGTTGTAAAGCTGCTTTGGTTGTGCTGAATTCTCTTAGCTTTTGCTTTGTCTGTAAAGGTTTTAATTTTTCCATCGAATCTGAATGAGATCTTTGCTGGGTAGAGTAATCTTGGTTGTAGGTTTTTCTCCGTCATCACTTTAAATATGTCCTGCCATTCCCTTCTGGCTTGCAGAGTTTCTGCTGAAAGATCAGCTGTTAACCTTATGGGGATTCCCTTGTATGTTATTTGTTGCTTTTCCCTTGCTGCTTTTAATATTTTTTCTTTGTATTTAACTTCTGATAGTTTGATTAATATGTGTCTTGAGTGTTTCTCCTTGGATTTATCCTGTATGGGACTCTCTGTGCTTCCTGGACTTGATTACTTCCTTTCCCATATTAGGGAAGTTTTCAACTATAAAGTCCTCAATCGTTTTCTCAGTCCTTTTCTTTTTCTCTTCTTCTTCTGGGACCCCTATAATTCGAATGTTGGTGCGTTTAATGTTGTTCCAGAGGTCTGTGAGACTGTCCTTAATTCTTTTCATTCTTTTTTCTGCTCTGCAATAATTATTTCCACTATTTTATCTTCCAGGTCACTTATCTGTTCTTGTGCCTCCGTTATTCTGCTATTGATCCCCTCTAGAGAAGTTTTAATTTCAATTATTGTGTTGTTCATTACTGTTTGTTTGCTCTTTAGTTCTTCTAAGGCCTTGTTAAATGTTTCTTGTATTTTCTCCATTCTGTTTCCCATATTTTGTATCATCTTTACTATCATTATTCTGAAATCCTTTTCAGGTAGACTGCCTATTTCCTCTTCATTTGTTAGATCTGGTGGGTTTTTGCCTTGCTCCTTCATCTGCTGTGTGTTTTTCTGTCTTTTCATTTTGCTTATCTTACTGTGTTTGGGGTCTCCTTTTCACAGGCTGCAGGTTCATACTTCCCATTGTTTTTGGTGTCTGTCCTCAGTGGCTAAAGTTGGTTCAGTGGGTTGTGTAGGCTTCGTGGTGGAGGGGACTAGTGCCTGTGTTCTGGTGGATG
This sequence comes from Aethalodelphis obliquidens, assembly GCF_003676395.1. Taxonomy (NCBI): domain Eukaryota; kingdom Metazoa; phylum Chordata; class Mammalia; order Artiodactyla; family Delphinidae; genus Aethalodelphis; species Aethalodelphis obliquidens. The sequence continues at coordinate 2,813,699 of NW_020838045.1, read as the reverse complement.
AGGCTGGATCTTCTCTTTCTGGTGGGCAGGTCCACGTCTGGTGGTGTGTTTTGGAGTGTCTGTGGACTTATTATGATTTTAGGCAGCCTCTCTGCTAATGGGTGGGGTTGTGTTCCTGTCTTGCTAGTTGTTTGGCACAGGGTGTCCAGCACTGTAGCTTACTGGTCGTTGAGTGGAGCTGGGTGTTGGCATTGAGTTGGAGATCTCTGGGAGATTTTCGCCATTTGATATTACATGGAGCTGGGAGGTCTCTTGTGGGCCAGTGTCCTGAAGTTGGCTCTCCCACCTCAGAGGCACAGTCCTGACTCCTGGCTGGAGCACCAAGAGCCTGTCATCCACATGACTCAGAATAAAAGAGTAAAAAAGAAGAAAGAAAGAAAGAAGAAGATAACATAAAATAAATTAAAATAAAGTTATTAAAATAAAAAAAACTGGTTATTTAAAAAAAGAAAGAAGAAATAAAGAAAGAAGAGACCAACCACACCAAAAAACAAATCCACCAATGATAACAAGTCCTAAAATGTGTACTAAAAAAACCCCAAAAAGCAAAAAAATGGACATATAGAACCCTAGGACAAATGGTAAAAGCAAAGCTATACAGACAAAATCACACAGACAAGCAGACACATACACAGTCACAAAAAGAGAAAAAGGGAAAAAAAAATATATATCTTTGCTCCCAAAGTCCACCTCCTCAATTTGGGATGATTCGTTGTCTATTCATGTATTCCACTGATGCAGGGTACATCACGCTGATTGTGGAGATTTAATCCGCTGCTCCTGAGGCTGCTGGGAGAGATTTCCCTTTCTCTACTTTGTTTGCACAGCTGCTGGGGTTCAGCTTTGGATTTGGCCCCGCCTCTGCGTGTAGGTCGCCTGAGGGCGTCTGTTTTTCACTCAGATAGGACGGGGTTGAAGGAGCAGCTGATTCGGGGGCTCTGGCTCACTCAGGCCGGGGGGAGGGAGGGGTACGGATGCGGGGCGAGCCTGTGGCGGAAGAGGCCAACGTGATGTTGCACCAGCCTGAGGCTCGCCGTGCGTTCCTCCTGGGTAAGTTGTCCCTGGATCACGGGATGCTGGCAGTGGCGGGCTGCATAGGCTCCTGGGAAGGGAGGTGTGGAGAGTGACCTGTGCTCGCACACAGGCTCCTTGGTGGCGGCAGCAGCAGCCTTAGCATCTCATGCCCGTGTCTGGAGTCCGCGGTGTTAGCCGCGGCTTGCGCCCGTCTCCGGAGCTCCTTTAAGCGGCGCTCTTGATCCCCTCTCCTCGCGCACCAGGAAACAAAGAGGCAAGAAAAAGTCTCTTACCTCTTAGGCAGGTCCAGACTTTTTCCCGGCCTCCCTGCCGGCTAGCTGTGGTGCACTAGCCCTCTTCAGGCTGTGTTCATGCCGCCAACCCCAGTCCTCTCCCTGTGCTCCGACCGAAGCCCGAGCCTCAACTCCCAGCCCCCGCCGTCCCCGGCGGGTGAGCAGACAAGCCCCTTGGGCTGGTGAGTGCCGGTCGGCCCTGATCCTCTGTGCGGGAATCTCTCCACTTTGCCCTCCGCACCCCTGTGGCTGCGCTGTCCTCCGTGGCTCCGAAGCTTCCCCCCTCCGCCACCCGCAGTCTCCGCCCGCGAAGGGGCTTCCTAGTGTGTGGACACCTTTCCTCCTTCACGGCTCCCTCCCAGAGGTGCAAGTCCCGGCCCTATTCTTTTGTCTCTGTTTTTTCTTTTGCTCTACCCGGGTACGTGAGGAGTTCCTTGCCTTTTGGGAGGTCTGAGGTCTTCTGCCAGCGTTCAGTAGTTGGTGTTCTGTAGGAGTTGTTCCACATGTAGATGTATTTCTGATGTATTTGTGGGGAGGAAGGTGATCTCTGCGTCTTACTCTTCCGCAATCTTAAAGGTCCTCCTACTCATAAGTATTTGCTGATACTATTTTTTTTTTTTTGGTCTAGTGTGCATTTCTCCACCTAGAGAAATTAAACTCATCCTTTGAGTCTCAAAGTCAACACTGCCTGCCTGAGAGGGGCTTGTCTAGGCCCTGTGAGCAGACACAGCCTTCCCATCTACAATGTCCTTAAAGATCTCTACGCATAACATACCCTAAAGAGCTCAATTCTAGCCCCTGTGAGCATACACAGCCTTCCCATCTACGGTGTCCTTAAAGATCTCTACCCATAACATACCCTAAAGAGCTCAATCCATATCCTTCACACTATATTATCATTCATATATACATACACATGCAAGCATCAGCGTCCCTGCCTGGAATGACGTGCTTCCTGACTGATATCTGTATGTATATGACAGGCACACAGGGCCCTACATAAATGTGAAAACAGGATCAGTACTAGGAGATATCTTGCTCTAGTTACAAAGGATAAAACTGAATTTACAAGCTGAAATTAAACCTTTATCATTGAGAAACTGAAGAGGAGAAAAGTCCCATGTTTAACAGGATAAGATGATTGAGAAAAAGCAGAACTCAGAAGGATCCTTTTATAGGTGATTCCAGGGTACACTTTCTCCAAGTGTACAGAAGTGCCTGGGTTCTAAAGAGATGACAGATTCTGTTTTGATTCCACTGTCTATAATATGTATCAAAAGGTTAAAAAGAAGAATAGCTCCCTATTATATCTGGTATATTGGTTTTCTGAAATGAGGATAAATCACTCCACATGGTGGATTTTAGGTATGACTAGTGTTGCTTAACAAATCTTACATGACAGTAATAAGCTTAGTCTCACAGTGGACAGTTAAGCTAAAAAGATATGAAAATGCTAAGCCAAAGAAAAGTATCCTATCAATAATTCCAACCCATAAAACATGGTTGACCTTCTCCACCACATTAAAAAAAGAAGAAAAGAAAAGAGTGGTTTCAGTACTTCTATTTTACGAATGTTAAAAAGTGACCACTAATGGGACTTAGGTACATGGCTGCAATTATCCATGGACTAATTAAAAATGAGTGTCACTCACATTGTTCACAGCATATCAACAATAGCAAACATGACTGGGTTCACTTTAATTCAGAGTTGTGCCAGGTTAGCTAATAGAGAGTATTACAATTATTGCTCAAGCTCATAAATCTTCTATGAAGACTTCTTGACAGTTTATTTTTATTCCATCATCTTACAAAATGTCAAAAACAATTTCCTAAAGTTACATGCAGACTATCAGGTAATGATGGTAGAATGAACACAGAAATACAGGGTTTTTTTCCCTCCGGAGTACACATGAAAATATAAATGAAGGGCTTTTTAATTAGCCACAAACCCACAAAGGAGACAGAGGAGAGAACCACAGCAACAGAATTTTAGAAGCTAGACAGTTAGTGAACAAGTAATAACTCACTCAGAAGACTTGCAAAAGCTGAAACCTAATCTAACAGATGTTGATGCCAAGGAACAACATGATTACCAACGCAGAACCCCCCGAAGGCTAGGGAATTGATGATACTAGATATTTATGGAAGGGAGGATGAGAATGGGGCGAAAACAAGAGGATTGTTCAAAAATATTTTAAAGAAAATTAGATAACAATTCTTCCCTCCACCATGGCAGAGACTAGAAGTTTATTCCGTGGAGAGGGTCAAAGACAGTCTCTGCACAACTGAAGGTGTGCTTTTATGCTGAATGTAAAATCTTTTCCCACTCATCTATCAGATGCAGACAGACAGGCAGAATACTGGAGGATTCTTCTCTATGAATCTGACCAGTGCAAGACAAAAGACCCAAAGACACTGAGAGCAGGGGTTTCCCAATAAGCCAGACAAACAAACCATGAAGTCCCAAGTCAACTAGCTGTGAAGAGTTCCCAAGCATCTCTTTACTGCCTTACACTTAATAATAAGCGGACAACCAAGGACCACCAAAACACTGAGGGAAGCCTTTAACAGGAGGGAGACTTAAACATGCAAACAAACAGACAATAGGAACTTGGGGAGAATAAAGATAATATATATAGAGAAAAGCAAAGCCCCTAAAACAAAACAAAACAAAACCCCCAAAAGATCTAACTTAAATACTCTCAGAGAGAGAAGAGATGCCATTGCCTCCACACAACAAGAACAGGCTGCTATAGAAAAAGATATATGTAGAAAACAAAGAAAAAACACTTAATAATTAAAAGTATGTATCAGAAAAGAAAAAAAAAATCAGTAAGAGAGTGGGAAGATAAAGTTTAGGAAATCTTCCAGAAAGTAAGGCAAAAAAGAAAAAGATGGAAAGTACTATGCTGAGTGGCTCAACTTTCACTAGTGTTTCCATAGTCACAAGCGACCAGCAGATGGTGATGAAGCCAAAATTACCATCTAGAAGGATGGGCAAGCAGGTGATGCACAGTTGTGTAGTAGGGGTGCTTGTATTTTACATAAGATGGCTTTCATAACATGACTCCAAAGTGTAAGTACATGTAACTGAGATGAAAATAGTTTCACTTGCATTGCAAATAAAATATGTAAAGACACATATCAATGAAGATATTCCACTTCCAAATATACAGAAGAAATGCAATTGTGCATTTTAATTAGTTTTCACTGTCAAATGTTTTATGTTAGTGTGGAAAAATTAAGAGGTATTATGATTATAGTCATTCCTGGAGGCAGGACATGATCAGTAACAGTCTTGAGATACTCTTAGATGCAAAATTTGGGGGGAGAGAGAGCATAATATAGTAAGTTTAAAAAATAAATATAAATTTTAATTCAAATGACCAGTTCAATTCAAATGACTGGTGTTTTCTCTGAAGAACTTCCACAGTTTTGGATTTTAAATTGCCCTTTTAAGAAATTATAAATTACACTAATAGCAGATGTTAGCTTCTTTATTTTCTTAATAATATAATTTGGCAAACTAAATACATTGACAACTTTGTGATGGTCCCCTCCCTCCCTCCCCCTCCCTCCCTTCCTTCCTTCCTTCCCTCCCTCCCTCCCTTCCTTCCTTCCTGTAGTTCACCTGGTTCCTGAAATCTATATGTTTTGGAACCACTGCTCTAAATGGCATTCAAACTTCTCATTCTTTTTATGAAGACAAAAAACCCCAATAACTCTTTACTTTCTAACTATACTGAACAACCCAGGATAAAAATCCCATGCCCGTAGACAAGTGCAATTCCCGTTTGTTTCAAATCACATTGCATTATATGGCCATTTGTGTACCATTTTTGTGACTTGCTGGTGACCAACACAGTAGGATGAAATGCACTTAAATGAGGTGGAAAATGGAAGTTCCCTGAACACTCAGAAATCAATATAGCATGGAAAGATAGACTAAGGAAGAATAAAACAATATGAAACCTAAAATTGGTAAGCAGGTCACAGGAATTCAAATGTAAATAGACACAGTTCCAAATCAATAACATTCAAATATGTGTCTGTCTGTATATTTTAAAGAAATTGTTGAAAAAAATTGAGTCAATTATCTTTTAAAAACCTCCTACCATATCCCCAGTTATTTAAAATGTTGCCTAAATTATTCAGTTACTAAATATTTTAATAATATGTATATATAGTACCTTTCTTTCCTGGACAGAAGAAGAAAATTAAGCAGTAGCAAAAAGAAAAGGCATAATTTATGGTATCTCTATTGGGATAATAATCTGATAATTAGTATTCGGGGATGAGTGATTTTGAATGGATACAATTCAATTGCGAAAATAATCAGTTAGTTATATCTTATAATTAGGCTGTGAAATAATTAAAGTAAGTTAAAATACTTGGAAACATGAAAGATTAGACAATGATATGATAATACGATTGTAGCAAAACTCCTAAAAATGCTTTTTAAAGGACACAATAGTAAATATGAAACAATTTCCATTTTACTTGGAAAAACAAAGATACTCTCAAAAACACTGCAACTAACCTTTAGTCATTCAACAAGAACTTATTGAACAAAATTCCCCCATTGGTTACTCAGAGATAAATAAAACACATATCCCATGCTCAAGAGGAAAATAAGACATTCAGAAATTAGTATACTTACATATTACAATAATAATTTGAGACAGGGTGAGAAAAATAAGTAATCTCTCAGGCCGATAATTGTCTGACTCTCTCTCTAGGAGGATCTCCCAAATGCTTGTCCAGCTCAGACACCTTACTCAAGCTATGTCCACATTTCCAGTTTTGGGAAAGCCTTGCCAAAAACGTACCACTCCTATAACCACAGTTTGAGTCAACATATTCCCCTCAAATACTCCTCCTATTTTTGACATTCTTGTTGTTATTGGCATTACCTTCCTCCCAGCCAGCCATAATTAATACCTTTTCAGTCAGCCATAATTAATATCTTTTCTTTTTAATTCCTCGGTCTGTCAACTTTACTTCCTATTAGTTGATACATTAACAAGATTTATACCTCCGATTCTCTCTGATCCCCCTGAAATCTGACCTTTTTCAGAGGCTAATATTACTTTTCACCTAGGCAATTAGTTTCCCAATTGGTTCTCTGGCTACTGGCTTCTTTTTTCTCTTACTCATTCTATGGTCTGAGACTAACTTACCAACTGGGCTCTCCTCCTTTCCTCTTTTTAAAAAAATTTAAGGCTTCAGTGACGTGAAGGTTTCACTTTAGTGAAAATGTATCTAAATTCATAATTTTTCTGGCACTACTCTTTTTCATCAGGTCAGCTGGCTCAACTGCTTCAGTTGGCTGTAATATTGCCCAGCTTGTAAAGTCAACATATGTTTCCTCATTTCTCTGCCTCTCCTAACACTGGTTGTTCAGCAGTGCCTTTCTACTTCATATCTGTCTGCTGAAATCTTACTTCTAAACTAAGGTATAGCTCATCTAATGTTTTCACAATGAGGCCTTACTTGATCCTGCTTTTGAAAACAGCTCTTCTTTAAATTCACACAGTACATTCTTAGTTTTACTTACTGCATTGCCTAATACTATGCTGGTCATATGACAAGTATTCAACAAGTGCTTGATTAAACGAATGATTTCTTATTAGTACCTTGAAAACTTTTAATATTACAACTCTGCTCATGAATCATAAGTCTTAGAATGCTGTACAAGGTAAATGACTATCTCCGTAGTTTTAAGAAGTTATGCCTATAATTGTTACGGCTAGATACCAGGATGTCTACTAATGGAGAGGGACATATTACTCCTAACATTTTATTTGTGAACACTTTGTTTGGAAACAATATCCGACTATCCATGAGTAGACATAATCACCAATCCACTTATCGGCAGTCATCCGTTTCTAATTAATACAGGAGAATCAACTCTTGCCAAATGTAAAAGGACAACTGAATATCGCCTAATTCACAGTCAAACTTTCTTTGCTCTCTCAGAACTACGGGACGATCATGTTTTTTCTTCTTGGGAAAGGGTTCCCTTTGCTTTGTGTATTGGGCACTTTAAAACTCTTGTGCTTTGGACATCTTGTAATGGTGTCTTTCCCAATTTAACCTCAAGGGCTACCTCTACAAAGAATTCTTCAGGTGAAAAAGAAACACCACAAGACATAACACACATGTACGTGCACTCACACACATGCACCCTGTGGGCACACACAGAGGAGCAGGCCCTGATAATCATTGAATGAGGGCTCTTGTCGACACTTCACTGTTAATTCATCTTGTGAACTTTTACTCAATATCACACTTTTTGTGAATGTAGTAGAACATGTGATATATACCATACTGGTGTGAATGCTGGCCCCCAAAAGATATGTCTGTGTCCTAATCTCTGGTAGCTGTGAATATCACCTTACCGGTATATCTTATTTTATTGTACTTCACTTTATTGTGCTTCGAAGTTATGGTGGGTTGTTTTTGTTTGTTTTACAAATTGAAGATTTGTGGCAACCCTGCATCGGTACTCTATTTGCATCATTTTTTGCCATAGCATTTGCTCACTTCGTGTCTCTGTGTCACATGGTAGTTCTCACAATATTTCAAACTTTTTTATTACATTTCTTATGGCTATCTTTGATGCCACTTCCTGAAGGTTAGCATTTTTTAGCAATAAAGTATTTTTAATTAAGGTATGTACATTGTTTTTTTATTGCACACTTACAGTATAGTGTAAATATAACTTTTATATACATTGGGAAACCAAAAAATTCATGTGACTCACTTTATGACAGTATTTACTTTATTGCAGTGGTCTGGAACTGAACCTGCAATATTTCCAAGGTGTGCCTGTATTTGGAAAAAGAGATTTTTCACAGATGTAATTAAAGTAAGGCTCTTGAGATGAGATCTCTCTTGATTTTCCATGTGCGCCCTAACTCTTATGCCAAGTGTCTAATAAAAGAAAGGCAGAGTGAGATTTGAGACAGTCAGAAGACAAAACACACATACACACAAACACACACAGAAGAGGATGAGGGCAATGGTGACCACAAAGGCAGAGATTGGAGTGATGGGACCACAAGTCAAGGAGGCTGACAGCCTCCCGACATTCATTACGTGAGGCAAAGATTCTCCCCTAGAGCCTCCAGAGGCAGTGCAGTCCTTGATTTCAAGCTTCTGGCCTCCACAACTGTTGACAGAAGAAATTTCTCTTGTTTTAAGCCACCAAGTTTGCGGTACTTAGTTACAGCAGCCACAGGAAACTAATAAAGATACTAAGATAAGTTTTCAGAAAGGTTAAGTGACGCAAATTGTTGCTGAATTTCTACTAGGCTTCGAGAAGTTCCCTTTCTCTACTTCATCCCCACCTTCAGTCCTCAGTATCATACATAGCTTCCACTTGGAAGGACATCCAGATCTCATTTGTACCTTCTGTGCCTGAGTTAGAGAGTCTCTCTTTCTTGACAATAACAACCTGACTGATGAGATAACCCAGATGTGTTTGTGTCTGTTAGCTTCCTCATACGCATTGCAAAGAGCTCCAGAAAGTACAGAAATCCTGATTATGACTACGAAAACATCAGATCCACCAGGTCAGAAGAGATATAGATATAGATAGGTATAGACATAGACATATATAGATATAGAGACATAATTATAAGAATTTTCTGTTTGCAGAACTTAAAAGTCCCAACAGGACAGAGAACAGTGATTCTCAGCCTCCATTTCAGATCTAATAAGTTAAATTTTCAAGTACAGGGGAGGCAGGAGAGCTAGAAAACCAGGCGCATGTGTCTTGTAAAAGCTCTACAGGTATTTATGTCATTCATTCCGCATTAAAAATCATTGCTATAGACAGTTCATCTGGCGATGAAGATCTTCAGGTCACTGAGATTCTCACTTAATTAGTCAGGGGCAAGACAGGCCCATTGGTTTGTGTCAGTGTACCATGATGCCAAGGACCTCTTTATTTAGAGGAAGAAATGTAAATTAAAAGTGAAAATGTTAACCTATAATATTAAAATAATTAAAATACGTGTGTTCCAAATTACTAAACTGAACATAAAATGCTCATCTGCATTTAAGAGAATTTATCATTATTTCAACAACCTTTGAGAATCTTAGTCTTATTTCCCCATTGAGAAACTGTTCTCATACGCTAGAATAAAGACAACTTCCATCTTGTTTTCAATATTCTGCTGTTGTGAAAATAAAATAAATTAATGCTTAGGTCCTTTTAGTCACTGAAGTTTAAAACAGAGTGTTAACTTAGTTACTATGCTACTTTCATTCATAAAAGCATTTTTACAATTGGTGGAGGTTTTTTGATACCATTGTTTGTGGGGCCTTGACCTAGTAAATGTCAGCCCATAGGAGAAATTGCAAATTACTTTGTTATGTTAATGCAGCATGCATTTACATTATAAAAGAATCTCCATTTCTATAAAAATCTTACCAAGTTCTTTAAAGTTAACGTATATTTACAAGCCATGTGCAAGATGCACTGTAAATGTCATAAAAATATCATAAGTCCAATTTAACTTCTGGGTTAACATTAATTTTAATCCAATTGTTACAGGTTTTCTGAACGGATAATTTACCAATGTCTACATAGTTTTTAACTTTAAATGCTCAAACAATCAGTAGTCTTTAAATTACTTATCTATGTAGAGTCAGATAATTATATTCGGAAAGAAAATGTGAATCCTAAATTTACAAAAACCAACTCTGGGCACAGGGAATTAATAGTCACAGTAAACTGACAAGTCAATTATTAGTTTTACTTTGTCTATTTTAAGAAGTGAAATGAGAACACTTGCTTTCTGCTTGCTGTTTAAGAAAGGACTATAACTTGCTGTTTTTAAAGAGTAAAAACTGATGAACTAACTGACTCTTCTGCTTTTTTCACATTAACTTTTGCAGCTCACGGGACATTCTGTTCATGAATGTTCTAAGTACTCCCATTTTCTTAAGTGCCTTGAAAAGAAATTTCATGCTTGAAGATCAGTAGAGGAAGAAAAGTGTCTGTTAAAATGTACTTGAGAGAGCAGAAGTACAAAAAAATGGGAATGAGAAAATAGGAGGCAAAGATGAACTGAAGCAGATCGAGGAGACATGCAAATGAATAGGGAAAAAAAAAACCCTGAGAAACATTTCAAGGACAAGTTCATATTCAATTGCATTATTACTAGATGTGCTATTTGATGAGACACAGAATCTGTTAACAGTGGGATAAAATAAAATGAAGCAGTCTATAGGATGAGACCATTCTAAATATTGTAGTCCATAAGGATAAGATGAGATCATTCTAAATATTGCAGAAGGGTCATGGATTTAAGAGAGCATTTATTTACAATTAGAATTTAACAAAGGAGTGAAGAAAGAAACAATAATCAATACGCTAGTGTATAGAAATGTTTCAAGAAGTATATAGCACGTAAGCTTCGGTCACAATCTGTAAAATGGAAGCACAATACAAACATCACAGACTGTTGAAAAGACGAAATGAGACAACATATGAAAATGCCTTGCAAATGTTTCCTAGAACAAGTCATGTTGTAAGTATCCTATCTCTAAGGATAGCTTGATGTGACAGGATGAATTTAATTTAATTTTTCCAGAAAAGCAATGCACTTTCCTTTGCTCTCTTCCTACTCAAAGAGGTGCCAAGTTTCTATAAACACAATTCTTTGTCAGGCAAGTCTGAGGTAAGTATCCTGCTTTTATTAAACTGGAAACAAAAATTCTCCAAGAGTGAGAAAGTCTGTAGCCTGCCTGTGAGTTTGCGGGGTAGTGGGAGGGGAGAGGGAAGTACTGACTTTCCTGGATGCCTCAGCAACTTGAAATCTTTCTCTCATGCTCACTGTGGACCAGAAGTGGAAGTGGGAGATATCTTCAGACCACTGGAAAATTAAAAACTCTTTATCAAGCTTTTTACTTTTATTTTTCTTAATTATTCAATTGGATAATATATGCTATAATTAAAATTTACATATCTTAACTACAAAATTTTAAAAAATCCTTAGTGTCTCTGAGAAAGTAACATTGGGCTTGTGTGTGGTGAATTGCAAAGGAGGCCTCTTCTTGAGAGTTTGCTGTGAGGCGCAGGTTTTAAAACCTTCTGGATACTGTATGCATTGGGCTTATCTGGCATGTTTTAAAAAAATAATAATAATAATCAATTAATTAATTTTTAGCTGCTTTGGGTCTTTGTTGCTGCGCGTGTGTTTTCCCTAGTTGCGGTGAGTGGGGGCTACTCTTTGTCGCGGTGCATGGGCTTCTCATTGCCGTGGCTTTTCTTGTTGCAGAGCACAGGCTCTAGGCGCCGTGGGCTTCAGTAGTTGCTGCACGTGGGCTCAGTAGTTGCAGCATGCAGGCTCAGTAGTTATGGCACACGGGCTTAGTTGCTCCGAGGCATGTGGGATCTTCCCGGACCAGGGCTCGAACCCGTGTCCCCTGCATTGGCAGGCTGATTCTTAACCACTGCACCAGCAGAGAAGTCCCTTATCTGGCATGTTTTGGAGCATACATTTAGGCATATCTTAAAATGTGAACGTTTAAGCATTCATGAAGTAACAGATCAAATTTCATTGTATATGCTTTCATATTAAAAAGTTAAACATTATTAAATGCATAGGAATACATTAAGAAAAAAGGAAGTAATCAACAAAATGATGTAATGAAAAGGTCCATATAAATTCTAGAAGAATCAAAATACAAAATGCTCTCTTTAAAATTGGAAATAACAACAGTTATAGCTATGGAAAAACAAACGACACCACGGACAGTCATTCTATTGGATACATTTCAATAAAATCAAGGCAGATAAGATTGTACGATGGCCTTCAAAATGTACCTCTTATGAAAATTAACTGTTTAGTCATAAATGAACATGAGATAGTCTGGTTACTCAAAGAATCTACCCTACCACATCAATTTTTGAGAATTAAATTAAAATGAATTTCTGTTGATCTGAGGCTGGTGAATTAAATTTAATATTTCCTCAGAGGAGGCAAAAAGTCACAATGGGGACACCAGTTTCCACTGATAAAGAGGAAGCCATATTGCAGTGATAGGTGGATGATCCTTTATCTGGGTTAGTTAGAAATACCACTTGCCAGTTTTATATCAATGAACCACATCTTATGAAAATGTAAAAATCTTCACTAACACAGAGAAGAGTTATAGGGGTGATTATTCAATTACAAAAAAGATTCTTATATAAAATTACTCACCACAGAGTTTCTTTAAATAGAGTACTTCCCTTGTGCATATAAATCTTTCACTGATCATTAGCTGCTTAAAAGAACTGGGGGTCAGAGCCTCTTAAAACTGACATGTTAAGCCACTACCAATTAAAGATCAATCAAAAATGAAGGGAACACTTCTCTGAAATTATGATGATTCAATTTACCCACAAATCTGTAGGAACATACTAAGTTGGTAAAGTATGACTGGAATGCTAAGTGTGTTAACGTTAGACCATAAAATACTGGTATCCTATTTTTATAATCATATTCAAGCATGAGTTATTTTTCATGAAGAGTCTGCATATAATTTAGGAATGCTCAGTTATTTAGCCAAAATTCAAGAGGAAATTTATGGATGAACATCTCTCTTTATATTCAAATTTTAAATGATGTGGGTCTTTTTATAGTTTCTATTTTAATGAACATCAGTCATGTGGTACATATTCTTATTCTGAAACCTCTTTTAATATTCTACACCATTATGTCCTTTGATAGGTTTATTTCTGATAAATTGGCATTTACTTTGCAAATTCAGAAGTTCTTGTTAACATAGGATACTCACTGCATTTTTCTATGCAGTAAACTTCAATCATTAAGAACAACTCAGAAAGCTTTGTATTTTCAAGCTCTGTACTTTCAAGATAATAGTACTTGTCAGAGGAAAAGCAGTATTTTTCTATAAAATGAATAAGGCTATTGCCAAAACCTTCTGGAGGAACTTGACAGGCATAATGGTTGGATGCTTTGCTTTGTAAAATTATTCTCATGTACCTTGTCTTAAGAAATACTATATCTGAAGTTCTTTAGTTGAAAAAGTAATTTTTTCAGTCTTTCTTCTTGATGGTTATTAACAAATTCGTGCGGCATAGTGTCCATTACATGGTCATTTTTTAAAGGATGGGTATCATTTTCTTCTGCTATGACTAAGTACTTACTGTATGCATTTGGATAGATTTGTTGAACAATTAAGTAATCTAAAATCAATAATTTCTTTAAGATAAAGTCTCATTTAAGTAGAAAAATTTAGTATTCATATTTTGTTCTTAGATGGAAGATGGAAATTGTCTAAAATATTATCCATCCTGTACAATAGCAGACTTACATTCTAATAAGAACATAAACATGATCAAACAATCATTGACATTCAAAATGTAGCTCAGAAATCTTGTATATACAGCATTATCTCTCTCCTCTTTCTCTCCCTCTCTATATATCTCTATATATTTATACCTACACCATATATACATATATGTGTAGCATTGAAATATCTCAACTAACAGCAGCAAGCACATATTGACTACCTAATATATACAGGCAATGTACTAATCTTTACATGCATTATCTCATTAAATACCCATACTAACTCTACAGAGCTACGTATTATCATGGTGTCTTTTTTATTGACTAGGAAAATGAGGGTTGTTTGTTTAAGGTTACAGCAGAGCTAAGTGGTAGAGCTGGATTGTCACCTAGGTCTGTCTGACAGAATGACCTGAATTTGGAACCTCTGCTATATGCTGCCTCTTTATTGTAAGTAACCAAAATAGTAAAATAATAATAATCATAATAATAATGAAGAAGAAAAATGATGATGTTGATGATGATGATGTTTGTTTTTGAAAATTTTGTGATATAAAAACATGTAGCCATTTTTGATCTGTGTTTTCTCATCAGTTTAAAGAGAAGAATTTGACTTGATAACTATCAAAGTCCCTCCACTTCGTAAGGTTTCTAAATCTAGAATTGTGAAGAGTTACATATCTAGTTTCTTAGTTGGCCACAGACAAACAAAACTGTACTCTCAGTGCTGTAGCAAAAGAGCAATCTGCATGATTCATGTTAGTGTCCAACAAACTAGACCAGAACTACACCAGGAGTTGGGAATTTCAAAAGACTCTGGTTTTGTGACAACACTCTTCCTTGCACTTTTTCTTTCTTCCTTTCTTTTCTCTCTTTTGGCCCTTTTCCAAAGTAAGAACCAGCAGACTCACATTTTCTCTATTCTAGTTTTTAAATACAAGTGCTTCAGCTGGCTTCCAAACGTTCAGAAATCAATGGCCCATAGGAGCCGCTGTAACCTTCATCTCCATCTTTCTTTGGGTTTCAAGCCTGTCCTAGCACTAGGCCTCGAGCATGTAACACTTAAAAAGGAAGTCTGACTTCTGCTTAGCTAGCAATTTTTTTAATATTTGTTTTGATTTTTTTTCTGGATTGAGGGGTAATTGCAATAAGCTACTTAACATTAAAAATAGTAAAAGTTATTTAAAAAAATAGTGTATGTTTGTTCTCATCATTGCTACTTAGCCATTCTTTACCTTTTTTAAGAAAATTTTTATACAATTTTTAAACGGTACTTTCCACTTACAGTTATTCCAAAACGTTGGCTATATATTCCCCGTGTTGTACAATACACCCTTGAGCCTGTCTTACACCCAACAGTTTGCAGCACCTCCCACTCTCCCTTCCCTATATTGTCCCTCCCCCCACTCCCCACACTGGTAACCACTAGTTTGTTCTCTATATCTGTGAGTTTTTACCTAGTAATTTTTAAAGCAAACATGCAAAGCTGCATTTTCCCCCAACCTAATCTTCCTCTCTAGCATAAGGAAAGACTGATTTTGAGAATCTGTGAGATTCATATCATATAAGCTAGGCCATATAATGATCTAAGAATATGAATACTAGCTTTCATTACTTGATTCATCTTTTGTTTAAGGATATGAAATGTTAAATAAATACTAATATCAAAATATTCCTCTTCAGGTTAGAATCACAATTCTTAAGGTGTTTTTGGTTTCAAAAGTAAAATACAACAGCTGTCAAGAGTTATTACTTTCATTCATCCTGGCACAATAAATTTGGACTGAGTACACCTGAATGTCATCAGTTTAAATAATTATAACACCAGTCTGTATTTGCCTTTACATGCTTTAATTATGATGTCTATTTGCCCAGAAGCTCTAATTTATGTCTAGCAAGCTTTATTTTGGGCAGTAGAACTATGCTGATCTGCATGTCTTTCTTAAGTGGGCAACGAGTACATCATTTGTCATCTAAAATCAAGACTTGGATACAAATGTTTTTATCCAGAGTGAAAGAGAAGTTTTATGGTTTTTCATATGAGTTTGTCAGTGAAAATATGTTTTGTATCTTCCACATGGAGCAGTAAAACCAAAGTCAACAGCATTACATTTGCTGATGACAACCAGAAGAGCAATTGTGGCTGGAAAAACCCAAACAGTCAATCCTGACTTCCTTACCTCTGGGAAGGAAGGTCATATTTGCATCACTTGCATAACTCAGCAACAAAGTATTCTTTAGCATCATCAATATTGTATGTCATTTTCAGAATTAGGTATCAAATTCAACACCTGAATTGTTTTGTTTCTAGGATACTGACATAAAGTACTTCCCTACTCCAGAAAGGAAACAAACAGGCCTCCTAATTAAGTAACTATTCAGAAAGGATGTGTTCTGTTTCAAGAAAATAACAGCTATGAAAATATAGAACTAGATAGTAAATGTTAGAGGGCTATTTTTCACTCCATAAAATAATTCCCTATATACTTTCCTTGGATTAAAAACTCAACTAGTGGGCTTCCCTGGTGGCGCAGTGGTTGAGAGTCCGCCTGCCGATGCAGGGGACACGGGTTCGTGTCCCGGTCCGGGAAGATCCTACATGCCGCGGAGCGGCTGGGCCCGTGAGCCATGGCCGTTGAGCCTGTGCTCCGCGGCGGGAAGGGCCACAACAGTGAGAGGCCCGTGTACCGCAAAACCAAAAAAAAAAAAAAAAAACTCAACTAGTATATTTGTAATACAACACATTCCATGCACTATATGTATATATGTATGCATATATACAGTTCCAGAACATATAAAGGATTGAAGTAGAATATATTTCCATAACTAATTACTCTAGCAACACAGTAAATTAAACATAAAATTTTCATGGCAAAAAGTTTTCCTATTAAATTATCAATCAGGATCTATTATATAGACATTTTTCCCTCAGTCTGCTTGAAACTTAAAATTCTGCAAACTATAATATGGTGTAACAGGGCAAGATGTGTTAGTTAAGTTCTAGTGTGACATTTTAATTAGCCTGTAATTAAGTTGGATAAAGTTACATGTGTAGTGTGTCCTTTACGAGGACAGATGTTTAAAAATTTGAGGTTTCAATACTGTCATCAACCACTTTCCCTGAGATGTTAACATCTGGTGAATCCTTGTAACTCAGATACATGTGTTTTCTTTTTAACAAACTTAACAAAAGAAAGTGGATATTAAAGAAAAACAAAAGCACTGTTGAGCAGCTTATTCAGTTCAGTCTCATTACTTTTTTCTTACAGAAAATTTGGAGATGTGTGTCCTTTGTGGCATGTATACCTTATTGTCAATTAGTATTTATTGACATTCCCTAAAGCCAGAGCACATCACAAAATTCCTGTGTACTTATATTAAGAAACGCAGGCTCTAGAGGAAGTTTTCAGTTGAGCATTAGGATAAGCAAGAGAAAAAAAATGGATAGAGACTGCAGACATTTGATTAGGTTTCTATATTTCTTCAACAATATGGATTAGATGTATTCGAAACCCTCCAAATGAGGATGATCCTGAAAAAGAGAGGCCACACTCATATTCAATGAATGAAGAGAAGGAGCTAAGGGGGGAAGGAAGAAGTGATTCTGATACCCAAGGAAAGTGAGTTTTCCTTCAAGAGCTCTATGTTACAAAGATGTATCATTTTATGCATTGTATCAAAAAAATTAAAAGTTATTAAACTCACTACATACTTCTAGTGAGAGTCTGTATTACTCTGATAAGAATTCTGAAACTATGTAGCAAGAAACTTTGATGAAATTATTTCCTTTTACCCATTTCCTTTTAGCAATCTGTCCTGTTGAAATAGGTCAAGAGAAAATGTATGATTAAAGACAACTGCATCATTATTTATGATAATGAAATTTGGAAAAATCCAAATTTCCAGCAATATACGTGAAATTATAGGACATTCACATGGATGTCATGCAGCCATTAAAGGAGTATTTTCTCAGAATATTTAATAGGAGCAG
This sequence comes from Aethalodelphis obliquidens, assembly GCF_003676395.1. Classification (NCBI taxonomy): domain Eukaryota; kingdom Metazoa; phylum Chordata; class Mammalia; order Artiodactyla; family Delphinidae; genus Aethalodelphis; species Aethalodelphis obliquidens. The sequence goes on along the minus strand of NW_020838045.1, from coordinate 2,796,087 downwards.
AATGTTTCTACAACATAAAGTATAAGAAACAAGATTCTTTTCTGTATTTCCCCCAAAGGTCTACCTGTAATTAACCTGTAAAACTAACCTATAAAATTATTTTTAAAGCAAAAAGCAAAATTTAAATAAAGAAATACCCATATCTAAATGAGTAATTAATGATAATTTTCAGTAAATTCTACGTTGTAAAGTATAATGTGTCTTACTAGGACAAGGGTGGAATGAATTTCTACTCTTTGAAAGCCTGGTAATGATGAATATAACATCCTCTGTACTAGAAGTTTCTGAAAATGGGCTCCTAGCCATAAGAAGGCCATATATCTGATTGACATCCTCAGGGCTCAAGTTCAGCAAGACACTGGTGTCTGTCTTTTGATTCCCTTGACTACAACCACCTGAAAAGACTAAGTCAGGCTCACCCCCTGGATTGACCTTCAGAATTGCACAGTGTGATTTCTGGGCCTTTTGCCCAAGAAAGTTCTGTCCACATATTCGCTGATGCCTGAAAGTTATTTAAAAGGGACAGAGTTGTTTTTGGTTTTTTTTCACATTTAGAAATAACATATAGATGCCACTTAAAATGAAAATACTAGGCTATAACCCCATATTGACTGAAATTCAAAACCACCAATTTACATGGTTAATATGAATTTAGTTACTATTATACTATTTTTTTCCTAAGTACTTTGATTTTTGGTGCCTTTTGCTTTCTATACTGAAACAGTTTAAATCATCACTATCAGAATCTTTCCAGTTTTGAGAAGATGAAAGAATTGTAAGAAAAGGAAGACACAAAGGGATGTGGAAAGGGAAAGGTAGGCATGGCTAGCAAATGGCAGAGAAAGGAGAATTTGGAGATGAAAACAAATCTATGCATTTCATGATTTTATCTAATTCATTATTAATATGTTTTATATATTCATACACAAACTGGAGATTTGATGGATTTAGTTACCAAGGACAGGTGAATGGATATGTGTTTAACTTAGCCAAGATGTTCATGTTAGGTCACCAGCCATGTATTAACTCAGCTTTGTGTAATTTCTAATGATTGTTCTTATAATTAACTCACATAGTAGTTTTATTAACCTCTGAGGTTAACCCTCAATTTAGGACAAGGTTGAGTCAGACCCCCAAGCTCTTGATCAATGAAACTCTGTTGGAGATTTTCACCATCTCATGAGAGTAGGCACCACTTACAGGTTCCCTATCACTGGTCCTGGCCACCCTCCTTACTCCCCCGCCCATGACTCTTCACTCAGTTCCCTTCCTCAGGATTTGACAACACATTTTGAGCCTGTTGAAATTAATAGCTTTTTCAAATCTGGAAAGGGCAAAAATTAAATCCCAAAGGAGGTGAAAAATCAAAGTACATATTGTAGAAAACAAACATATTTTAGGCATCTCGAGTCTTTCCTTTTTTTTGGTCCTTAGCATTATTTCCTATTTTCACTTATCCTTTGTGATCAGCTGTTCACCTACCCCAATACTATTAAAGTAGCAACACTAAAAGGTAGTTATTTCAAATCAACTGTTGCTCAAAAATTCATGGATTAAGGTTAAATTTCTCAAACTAGTAAATGATGTATCACACTGAGAAGTGGAGTTAGAAAATAAAACGAAAGTCGTTTAAAACAATACAAGTCCCAGGTTGATGTCTATGGTTTACTTGGTGTTTAAAAGGTGTTCCTTTCGGCAGTGACAATAAAGGAGTTAATTAGAGTATTTTCTGGAGCATTTTGATTGTTCTCAAGACATGCCCATCTTTCTTCAAACAAATATACAGCCAAACCTTCCAATTTGCATAAGAAATGTTCATATTTTCAATTTGATTTGTTTTTATAATTTTTGTTCAAGAAAAAGTAATTTTTGAAAAAAAGGAAAGCTTTACAAATTATTTATTCCATTTTGTAAAACATTTTAGAAGACAGAACAATTTGATTTATTCCAAATTCAGGGACAATATAAGGAAACCCAATGGGCAACCATCTATTGTAAAATTCTTTGAATCATTTTTTCAAGTAAAGAGATACAATTAATATCATTTTGGCTATGCTCATTACAGATAACTGGGACAATAAACCACTCCCTCTTGGTCCAAGATATTTATAGTTTTGCATAACTTCTTAGAAATATATCTTCCTAGGAGTTATTGAAAGGTCTGTATGAGAATGGCCGCTTAGGAAAATTTATATTTCAAAATTTCTTTTCAAAGTAGCAATAACATCTAATATATCTCAATATACCACAGCATGAGTAAAGAGCGCGATACAATTTTAATACGTTTGTTTCATATACAGCATGGCTTTAGTGCTGCTTCTGATCTCCCATCTCAAAATAATGACAATTATAAAACTACTTGCATGTATATGGAATTAATCCAAAGCCTTAGGTTTATCATCAAAGAAACATTAAAACCCTGACTTGTATAAAAATTACATATGTTCATGCCTCAAAGTGAGTGAATATTTCCAATGCTGGAAATCTGTTGACTACAATAATTTTATAGTCTCTAAAACCATCATCTTATCTTTTTGCACTATAACTGTGGATGTGCTATTAGTAAAGATTATCAGATCTGTAATCTTCATTTTGAAGACAGATTTACAATTTTGATTTAAACTCTCCCCAGTGACAATAACATTGATAACATAAGGGATGGACTATGAATTTTTTTTAGTTGTATTCATTAAATGCATTTCTACTTTCAAATGGTTAATGTAAGAAAAAATTCCTTAACAAACATGAATATATGGTTTAAATTATACTTTTGATAACCTTTTATATCAAACCACTAAAAACAACTAATTTTCTGCTAAAGTTTATGATATATACATACATGCATATCATATTTCAAATAAAAAATATAATTGAATGTGCTGTATATATTTATAAACAAGAGGGGAAATTTCCCATAATTTGGTATAACTAAATATAGATAGATAAATCAGACTAAGAAATTCTAGACTTAACTCTAAGATAAATATGTTAAAATTCTTATTTGTGGACTAGATACTTTTACCAAGGCAGAATATTCTGTACATATTCTTATGTTTCAGTCCTTTAACCAAAAGCCACTCACTCACATTTTATGAATATATTATCCATAACTTAACTATCACAGGGTCCATTATATTTGGCTGGATAAAAATGATTTTTAACTGTAACAGTGTCATTTACTTTAATGAATCTCTACCCTTTCCCCCAATTTTAAAAAATTGTATTTTAACATATTATTGGGTATTATAATAAGTATTATAAGTCAAACAGTTCCACACTGCCTGTTTTAAAACCAATTCAAGTGCTTCCCCGGTGGCACAGTGGTTAAGAATCCACCTGCCAATGCAGGGGACATGGGTTCGAGCCCCGGTTGGGGAAGATCTCACATGCCACGGAGCAACTAAGCCCGTGCGCCACAACTACTGAGTCTGCGCTCTACAGCCCGCGAGCCACAACTACTGAGCCCACATGCCACAACTACTGAAGCCCACGCACCTAGAGCCCGTGCTCTGCAACAACAGAAGCCACCGCAATGAGACGCCTGCACACTGCAACGAAGAGTAGCCCCCGCTAGCCGCAATGAGAGATAGTCCGCGCACAGCAACGAAGATCCGACACAGCCAAAAATAAATAAATAAGTAAAATAAATTTAAATAACCCAACAATTCAAGCCTTATAAAATGACAAAATAATACCATCAGCAAACCCTTCAGTCCATCTAATTTTTCAACAACCATCTAACTAACACGTAAGTTTTTACATCCATATGTCCAGCTTGGTCCTAATGCACGCACCAGGGGGATGGAATACGCCATATTTGCTGGTATTTTCTAATTTTGCTCCCTTTAAATAAACATGGGCTTAGCTCAGAGTATTACACCAGGTTACAATCTAGGCTTATTAATAGTCAGAATGTAACGAGAAAAGTGTATTAACTAGAATTAAGAAATTACTCACCCAGCTGGGTCTCCTGAATTGTCAGTTTACTTTCCATAGGATACAGAAGCTTGGGTGGTTTATCAGTCAGAGGGGCTGAAAAACAATAATAATACAGACTTATAGTTATGCTGAATAAACTGAAGGATAGAACACAGTTTATTTTCCCAAGTAGTTTTCATTCTCTGAGTAGTGTGTCAAAGCATTCTACCAAGTAATGACTTACATATTGCAGGTAGTACCTTCAGGCGAGTTGAAAAGCTATTAGATTATACATGAGTGAAATATAACACTACCAAATTGGCAGTCACATGAGACTGTCGCAGTACAGAATCAGGATTGGTCAGTCCTTAAGAACGTATGATTGTACTTCACCAAATATTTTCAATTTTCACCTTGCTTTCCTTTTTAAAGGGTACCCTACCTTTTCTCTATGTTAATTAAAGATACACATGATATCTGTATCGTGCATTTCAATGATTTTTTGGGGGGGCATAATATTGCCTCTTTCTTCTTAATCCCATTCCTAGTTTCCCTACCCTGGATCACATTGCCTCAAAACCCATAATTTAGTAATTAGATTAAGTATTTCTCACATACATCTCCTATAAATGAGGCAGCAATGTGGCATTACATTACTACAAATACAAGCAGCATATTCAAACATGCATAAAAGTAGTCACCAAGTTATATTTTAAGTAATACTTTTCATTTAGTCAGAACCCCTTATTACTATTATCCATGACATTTTATAGTACTTATTGCTAATTTGCATGATATACTGTCTTTGATTTTTAGCTTCTACACATTACTGCTCTGTGCACTTATCAATTTATCAATGATCAGTGTACAGATCTAAGAGTTGGCTATTAAGCATCTTGAAGATAGGTTTCCCATTGCATACTTCATTCCTAGCTAACTAGACTATCTGGACTTTAGACAAATAGTCAGTGATCCTTCATTAAAGACTCCCTCCTCACCCTCTCTGACTGAAATGCCCAGGTCCCTGTGAAATCTGTCACTGCAACTTCCACTCTGTGAGAAGTACAGAAATGATCAATTAAGGGTTGCTGAAATTGATTGAAAAATTAAATGATTTTGCTTTGTGGGCTTCCTTCCTTGCCAGGAGGACACGCCAGTTTGGTTGACAACCAGAAGGCTGATCTAGACAGCTATGCCCGGAGTTGTGGCCACAAATCCTCATCACCAGAGGATTCAAGAATGCAATCTGCTTCGGAAGCTCACCTCTATCTCTCCTTAACGGAAAACACAGTCAGTGCAAACGGATGATGCATCCCAGCTCCGAAAAACAGGAATGAGTTTTAAGAGTCCTTGTTTGGAAGACCAACCTCACATAGGATCAGTAGGTTTTGTTCATAACTAATTGAATGCATTATTCATTCATCTTCATTAATATTTAACACAGGGATGGGAAGGAAGGGGAAAGGAAAGTTGGGGTAATAAGATGAGATAAATCACTTTGAAATTCTTCTCAAAGATTTGACATCACTCTGATTAACCTCAAATACTTGTATGTCTTGCCTAAAATGATCTTAACAGATTTTTATTCTCCTAATAGCTAAATAAGTAGGTTAGTCACTAAATGTTGGCAAAGCAGTTCACCATTAATAGGTCAAAGAGCCACATTTCCTAGGCTCTGGTTATCAAATGATTTCAGGTAACTTCAAAAGCAATATGGCATCAAAATAACCTGTTTCTTCAGTAAATTAACTCCATTTATAAAAGCTTGTGATTATAGAGTCACAAGCAGACAATTCAACAGTTATAGAAAGCAGCTGAGAAAAAAGTTCCCTGTTCAAACACATCTCACACTAATTTATAATAAAGAAAATATCTGTAGAGAAAGATAATAAAATCCATAGATAGGACATTTGTTCAGAAATATAAAATGGTTGTGTGGTTCTCCACCCCAACACACCACCCACCCCATGGCATAATGTTACATCCTTAAGATCTTTCTATATTATCCTCATGGGACAAGTCCAAGTTAACAGAGGAATCAGAGTGTTCAAGCCAGAAAAAAATTATAAGCTTATTAAATTCTTTGATTTTTCAATTGTGTTCCCTAAAGCCCTATGGTTTCTACAGCGCCCCTCTGGGCAGGTGACATGCAGATACAGATAAGGGGTGGACTGAGGGCCTTGACTCCATACCTTGTTGTACTGCCTACCCCTCTCTTGATATAAGTAGCTCTGCTTTTACTTATACATCAGTATTCCGTCCAAGATTTTAACCCCCCAAATCCAATTCAACTCAACTGATGTATACTGGACACTATAATGTGCTAGGTATCGTGATAGTGGCTTTGGAATATCTTTGGTTTCTGCCTTTACATCTTACAGTAATCAGAAGTTAAAAAATAATGGCAATAGTGAACAATTCTGGGCTGATTCAACCCTCTTGTTTTATTTACTTAATTTTTTACTTTTTTTTTTACATTTTTTTCTTTTTTTAATTGAAGTATAGTTGATTTACAATGTTGTGCCAGTCTCTGATGTACAAAGTGACTCAGTTATAAACATATATACACTCTTTTTTTATATTCTATTCCATTATGGTTTATTATAGGATATTGAGCATAGTTCCTGTGCTTTACAGTAGGACCTTGTTGTTTACCCATTCTAAATGTAATAGTTTGCATCTACCAGCCCCAAACTCCCAGTCCACCCCTCTCCCTCCCCACTCCCCCTTGGCAACCACAGGTCTGTTCTCTGTCTATGAGTCTGTTTCTGTTTTGTACATGTAAGTTGGTATAGCCACTGTGGAACACAGTATGGAGGTTCCTAAGAAAACTAAAAATAGACTTACCATATGACCCAGCAACCCCACTCCTGGGAATATACCCAGACAAATCTATAATTCAACTCCCTTGTGTTAGAGGTCAAAGATCCGAGGTGTAAAAAGCACAACTGGTTTGCCAAAGGTAAAAGAGCAAATTCAAGCTAGAGTCCTTGCTAGATCTTTGCCTCCCAGTTCTGTCAAGCAACTACTAGTCCTGTGCAATGATTCCCCTCAAGGTGTGAGCAATCTGTTAGGAGAGCAAAAACATACAAATAAGTGACTATAACCTACAGCAGAGCGCTTGTACTGTGCAATCTGTCATCTCTAAGTTCTGATATTATGCTCTAGAGGGATATTGTTGAGGCATGTTTCTTGTATGATTCACTTGTCTTTGATAAAAGTGAACTGAAACTGTCAGAGAACACAAGAGCTGACTACAGATTTGACACATGACTGTGAAATGGGGTGACCATTAAAGCTAAGACATAGGTCCAGTCATTTGAGGGCAAACAATTGTGCTGCCACAAAGAAAAGACATTTGCTGAATTATCCATTATTTGAATGTTTCTGACACTTTATGGTGTTTAACAAATATCAGTTGAATCGAATTGACAGAAGACAGAACTGGCAAACAAATGCAGGAGTGGTAATGACCAAACAAAATGAACACACAAACACAAAGCCCTCTTCATTTTCTGCATGGGCAAAAGTACGACTGGAAGGAACTCAAACAAATTAGTTACAATAAAAAGCAAAGTAATAAGCATTAGACCATGACTAGACCAACTAACATTTTATTGTCAAGAAAACATCTTTCCTTTTGGGACCCTTTATTTCCTTCTCTCTCTCTCATTCACACACACACACACACACACACACACACACACACACACTCACTAAGCTGAAATCGTTGAAAAAATAAAGCAAGTCTGACAGTAGTGACAGGAAGCACAGGCTGATTTTAAATCCTAATCACATTTTGTCTACAAAAAAAAATACACAACAATTATAGTAGAGCTGTTTCTCTGGCTACCTATGCATTGAAATATTTCTATGAATCCACCAACAAAAATATTTTCAAGCTCTCATTTTATTCTTCAGAATATCCCACTGACAACATTAAAGATAACATAGTTATTTTAAAAGTGTTTTTATTTTGAAATTAAAAATCTTTATTTCTATTTTAAAATAAAAATCTTTTACAGAGTTATTAATATGTCCCGATCGACAAAACCGTTCTTCAGAGTAGAAGGAACAATTTAAAGGACGTTTGTTTTGCTTACCAGCTGCTAGTTAGAGAAACATCTGGAAGGCGGTATACACAAAGTTGTGTATAGGAATAATTCCTATGTTAACGTTCCCTAAATAATTATGAAGAGATGAAGTCTCTCTCTTTTTTCCCCATGCCATGTACACTTGGGTTATGGAATAGTGAAAAAGAGGATCCAATTTTCCAAAGCAAAAGTGACAAGAGACCAGGGCAATGAGGCCAGTATTCTCGAATTTTTCTAATGTTCTTAAAGAGAAGAGAAATATGAGATATTTAGGATGAGTGTATCTTTGTTTTGACATCCCTCTAAAATTTAAGTTTAGTCCCTCAAATACTCTTGAGAATAATTAATATTTCTTGGATACTTAAAGTTGTCCTACCACAAAATCTGTTCTTTCAAAATCATAGATACTTTTCAAAATGTATTTTAAGTAGTGCCTTCTCTGCTTTGTTTCTTAGAAGCATTATGGTAAGGTAAGAAAGATAATACACATATTTTTCAGGGAGACATGGGTCTAATAAATTCTGACAGAAGTTAGACCTGGTTGGTTTGGCAAGTTGGAGAAGTTATTTAAACTCTATGAGTCTCAGTCTCCTTACATAAAAAATGTGACATTTTCCCCTATGGCTTGGTGTGAGGATTAAATAGGATAACAGATTAAATGCCTGGATATATTAGATGGAAAATACATCTGTACTAATGATATCCATCGAAGTTTGGGACAATAGCATTTAGCATTCTTTGTAGCCTGAGAAGAAAAAAAAATATTGTTTGTAAAATAATGAACTGGATATTTAGATAAGGGTTCAAAAGGCATTTAAGTTCCGAATTTAAGAATCATTAATATTTCCTACATTAGTTTCCATAGCAGGAGAACTGGTCCATCCTTCAAAAACACAATTCAACAAAAGCATTTTGAAGATTTTTAGATATGCAAGCAAGGTACTGGGATTGTAAAGGACTCAAAGAAAGGTAAACAAAACACAGCTTTTAACCCTCACAGAGCTTACAACCTAGATACATAATTAAAATATAACTCCACGAGTCAGTTTCAAGAGCCTTTATGAAGTACCTGCAAATAATAAGTACTATATTACAAATAAAATGACCAATAAGGCATGGAGTTATACATAAGAATGTATGAGATGAGAACGCATATGTGATGCATTGTAATGAGTGCTATACTCAGAGGTAATTTCTTTATGACCCTATTTAAATCTACCAGCTAAATCTGGTCACAAAACAATACTCACAGATTTATTCAGCTGACAATAAAACACGCTCTGTGGCAATCCCACCAACACGCGCCATTTTACAATGGAGATTTTTGGTTTGTTTTGCTGTCTGCATGTACTTTTTTTTAACTTATAAGACTTGACAACCAACTGCCTATTGTCCTAGCAAGTCAACGGAATGTGAATTACTCATAGAGCTTCAATGATTCAAAATGGGATTTCAGTTCTGCTTTCTTTGGTCTGGAATGTTTTTTTTGTTCTGTTTTGTTTTGTTTTGTTTTGCGGTATGCGGGCCTCTCACTGTTGTGGCCTCTCCCATTGCGGAGCACAGGCTCCGGACGCGCAGGCTCAGGGCCATGGCTCACGGGCCCAGCCACTCCATGGCACGTGGGATCCTCCCGGACCGGTGCATGAACCCGCGTCCCCTGCATCGGCAGGCGGACTCTCAACCACTGTGCCACCAGGGAAGCCCCGGTCTGGAGTGTTTTAACATTAGTTCTTAATAGTGGAGCATAGCACTCATGAGATATATAGCAAGTAGACAAAACCTCATGTTCCTTGGGAGAAAAAAAATGAACGGATGGGAGAAAATATGAGTGTATACTAGGTGGAGCCATTTGGGGGAAGAAAGGTGCTTAACTTTTCACTTATCTCTAATGCACTGGGATTGGCAAAATTTCTCCTTTCTGTTGCAAACAATTATGGTAACTCCCAATGGAGCCATGGAGCCTCAGAAGCCTCAAAGAGGAAGGAGTGGCAAATCAACTGAGCAGAGAGTGCAGGGAAAGCGGTTTATGAACAAACTAACACCATATAAATGATAACCTTGATCTAGAAGTCATGTCAAAGTGATAAAGCAAATACTCCCAGGGATGTAACTCTTAATATAATCTATCAAAATGTATGTATTCAGGAAAATCAAAAATTAATTTGACTAGCTTTGATACTTAATATTTTATTCATATAGTTTGATAAGTGTAGCTTACAATGCAAATTAAAAAATATGTTCATTCATTCATTTCAACAAATATTTTTAAAACATCTTCTCTTTGCCAGGAAGTTTTCTAGCTACTAGAGGGTATAACAGTGAACCAGACAGACACAACTCCTGCTCTCATGGAGCTTGCGTTCCAGAGAGGCAGATGGAAACTATACATGTAAATGAATATATGCATAACATAATATCAGGTAGTTCTAAGTACTGTAGAACATATAGCAGCCGGGACTTCCCTGGTGGCGCAGTGGTTAAGAATCCGCCTGCCAATGCAGGGGACATGGGTTCGAGCCCTGGTCCGAGAAGATCCCACATGCCGCGGAGCAACTAAGCTTGTGCGCTACAATTACTGAGCCTGCGCTCTAGAGCCCGTGAGCTGCAACTACTGAGCCCATGTGCCACAACTACTGAAGCCCATGCCCCTAAATCCCGTGCTCCGCAACAAGAGAAGCCACTGCAGCGAGAAGCCCGCGCACCGCAACGAAGAGTAGCCCCTGCTCGCAGCACTAGAGAAAGCCTGCGTGCAGCAACGAAGACCCAATGCAGCCAAAAGTAAATAAATAAATAAATTTATAAAAAAAGAAAAAGAAAACAAAGCAGCTAGCGCAGGTGCTATTTTAGAGGAATGCCAGGAAAGTTTGCTTTAAAGATCTTTGAAACAGATCTCTGTGAAAGGAGGGAACCAGTCATGGAAATACCTAGAGGAAGATGATGGCAGGCAGAGGAAGGTGCAAAGGCCATGAAATGGGAGTGCACTTGGCATGTTTGAGGGAAGGCACAGATCATTATAGCTATCTTGACAAAAGGAAAGAGCGACAATGAGTTCAGAGATAGTCATGGGCCAATTCAGGTACGGCCTTGTAGAACATGGAAAAGACTTGGGTTTATATTCTAAACCTAATGAGAATGCACTGGAGACTTGCGGAGAGAGCTTCTGGTAGCATTTATATGCCAAAAGTATCACTCTGGCACCTTGGTGTTCATGTCTAGGAGGACGGAGTAGTGTGGAGGCAGAAGGCCAGTAAGGAGGGTATTGAAGCAGTACACCAAATGGTGATGATACATTAGTGCTGCTGCTGGAAATGGTAGGATTTTTTCCTTTAAATACCTACTTGGTAGGTAGAACTGACAAAATTTACTGATGGATTTGATATGGAATGTAAATGAAAATCTAGGAATTAAGGGGGACCCCCAGTTATGCACTTGAGCAAACACCTGAAGGGCAGTGCTACTTAATGATACGGGGGACAGTACAAGAGGGGTAGTTTTATAAGATAGTACGAATCAAGAGACACGTTTTTATAAATCAATTCAGCCACCTCCAATTATGCATAGAGGCTAGAGAATTTTACTACTGATCAATGATTTATATTTTGAAAAACCAAGCCACTGGCTGACGACTCATCTTCTCCTCTGGTCTCCCAGAGGACTGAGAAAATGGTCTAAACAAAAAGTTTCATGTTTCAGGCTAATGCCATATTCACTTATCATGAGATAAACCTTGGCTAACCTCTACTATCCTTTGCTTTAACAACATTCATAAAAAAACATGTATACCACCAAACTTATTTTTGACTAACAGAATCAGGAGCACGCTTAGTCAAGATAATAAGAACGACTGTCTAGTATTCCCTTGGTTCAATGATATGTGGCACATATTCAATCAGCAAATTTAATATCATATATAATTTAGTTTTTTCTTATTCAAAAATATTAATTGTGAAGTACTAACAAAGACATTATGGAATTTATATTTCATCACTTCCCATTATCTTGATAAACCTCCCAGGTAACATAAGCAATGAAAAGATTACATTCATTCAATACTTGTTTTTAAAATTGAATCACTTAAGAATATCATAGGAAAAGTTAACTAACATGGAGCTAATGTTAGGGCTCAGGTTTTCTATTCACTTGCCACCTTCTATGGTTGTCTCTTAAGCCCCGCTTCCCAGCTTCCATTGTCTGCAGTCCTGCTTGCTGCACCAAGACTCATGGTCGATTCTAGAACTCATTCAGTCACCCACTACACCCCGTTTCTGACCTAATGAGCTGAGAAGAATATGAAGGGCAAACAAAAGAGAGCACAGGTAGACAGAATAAATAAAGGTGGTTTAATATTTTTAATTCTTATTTTTAAAACAACTGCTGCAGTGAATTTTGCACAACTGCTGTGGGGATAAATTCTGACTGCATGACTGATTTCAACCATCTTAAATAAATCTGTGTGTAGTCAAAGCTAAAGCAAAAAAGTGGTGAGAAGAAGGAAACAATACATAATTATCTGCAGAAATTATGATGAACCCTAGGAAAAGAATGCTGATTGATATAATACCTGTAATCAAGTAGGTGAGCATGTCCACTACTGTTTTCACTTCTGCTGACAGGCAAAGAAGGAACTAACGGTCACCAGTTAGCTTCTAGGGACAATAGTCAATTCCAAAAAAGTATATGTCCTATGAGGGAAACTATCTCTTCCCTAGTAATGAGAAAGTAAGCAAAATTATCATATCATTTTTTTCTTTTTATATTACTAGATAAAAGGCCCTCAAGAAACAAAAATAATAAATCCCAGGCTGTCTGGAAATGCTTATTAAGGGAAATTGTGGAATACACAAAAGGCACCATGTTACTACTGAAAGTCAGAAAACATTTTATTCTCTCCTTGGCTTGGAATATCACAGTAAGACATCACATTTCCATAGTATAGTGTAATGTACTTTAAAGTCCTCCCAAATTATATTGGGTTGGTTTACTTATATCATACTTCAAAGTAGAAGATATTCAAACCTCTTGGCTTTTTCTTCATGTTATATAGTATCTTGCATGATTACTCACTGGTATGGCTCTCTGACAGTGGTTTTCAACTGGGGTTGTCACAACTGGCGAGGGGGGTACTATTTGACAAGGGATGCTTTTAAACATCCTACAGTGCACATAAAAGCCCCTCACAATAATTATCCTGTGCCAGATATCAATAATGCTGAGCTTGAGAAGCCCTGCCTTATGATAACCATATATTTAAAGAGGGGTAGTTTTATAAGATAGTACGAATCAAGAGACACGTTTTTATAAATCAATTCAGCCACCTCCAATTATGCATAGAGGCTAGAGAATTTTACTACTGATCAATGATTTATATTTTGAAAAACCAAGCCACTGGCTGACGACTCATCTTCTCCTCTGGTCTCCCAGAGGACTGAGAAAATGGTCTAAAAAAAAGTTTCATGTTTCAGGCTAATGCCATATTCAAGCCTGAATGCTATATTTCAAGCCTGAATTGGACAAGAGACTTTAATTTTCTAGTAGACAGAAAGCTATTGAAAACATGAGGATTGATGAAATAGGATGGAGGAAGCTGTAGTCTGGGTCACCGTAGAGTGGACCACAGCAATCGAGAGAGCCATGAAGGGTGTATGAAAGTCTGCATAGGCTTAGCACACAGAAAGGTCAGGTATGTCTGACAGGGTACAAGGGAGAGATGGGAGGCCAAAATGAGAAGAATTAATGTGAGAGTCCATATAAAGAATTAGTAACCTCTTCCTCCTTCCAAACCCTTATAGCGAGGATGACCACCACCAAGGCCTCTTGTCCCTACCCAAACAACTAAAACGTAAGAGGTTCTTCTCCAAAGACATAGAATAAACCATCTAACGCATAGTGGAGGCAACCCAGAACTGCAGAAATAATTTGAACCTATTATAAAACATTTAGGTGATGAAATATTACATAATTATTTCACAGCAAAATCTTCCTAATATTGTACTATTATACTTCACTTAATTTGAAAGTTGTCTGCAATCACTGAACACATATTTACCAAGAGAAGGTAGTCTAAAAAGTATATATATGTATACATACATATTATATATACATTTTTTTTTTTGGTAAGTGGCAGTAAGTATTCAAGGGATCTAGCCAGGGAGTAAAAACAAAGTAGCCCATGTAATATCTCAATTTATCATTAAAAGCTAACATAGCATACTTTGCTTAATTTCATTCACAAACTATTAAATTGACAGGTAAGCTGGAACTCTCAGCATAAATTGAAGGCTTTTAAGACACAAGAACATAAATGTAAGATTGCAAATAAGCATATGTGTAAGAAAAATTAACACACTATTTTGGGGTGTGCAGTTACATTATTTCATTTGATCATCCATTTGCTACAATGAAAAAATCTAGAAGCTTCTCCCCAAACCAACAGCCAGTGAGGACAGATGCCAAGATCTGAACCTATGTCATTTGATTTTAATGGTCACATGCTTTCCATTTCTGTAGTCTACTTTCCAACATTTGTGATTTCTAATGTAGTTTCTATTAGACACCTTATTTTTCTCCTGGGGTTTCTGATGATATGGGGAAGACTTGGGGAAAAACATTTTGATGGGTTTTGGAAATAGAGAGACGGAAAGGTCTGTGTTAGGACTCAACTGTATTTCACAATCATGAAGCTTTTACTGTAGAATTTGAATAAGCCTAACACTGATTTCTTAAGATTAGAAGCGAGGATTACATCTGTCATCGGCTCTCATAAGCAGAACCCTTTACTGAATACAGAACTTGATGATGGCATACAATTTGAGGCTCTCATTATGACGGTGGACCAAAATAAGGGGAAGCATTCTAGAAATCCCATTAAAATTGTTACCAAAGAGAAAATGAACCTTCAAAAGCATGTTCTCCATTGAAATCCAAGGTTTATATATATGAACTAAAATTTTTAAATTTTTGTAGTAATTATATAAAATATTACAGAATTCCTTTAGAGTGACTTTATAACCACCCATATCCTGTAAAAAATAACATCACTTTTGCATAAAATGTGGAAACATAAATTAAACAAACAATTCTACTATTACTGAATTGCATTCTTGTCGATGAATTAAATTTCACTGGTGGTCAGCTTCTTACGGGACAGTAACAGTAGATTTGTCAAACACTGATATATTCAACTTCTGAACTTGCTTTAACTTTCTTGACCTCTGTCAATGATAAGGTTGCACTGGGAGATACCAGTTTCCTCTGATAGTCTTTGAATCCAATCTAACTTCTGTACAGTTTATATTATATAGCAATATAAATACTGTATACTAAGTTACAGGCTGCTTCTGATATTTAATGACATGACTGCTTAAAGAAATACGCCTACAGATAATTAGCCTCTCTCCTTCCACCCCTTTCTTCCTTTTTCTTCCCTGCTTTCTGTTTACCCTCCCTCCCATCTTCCTTTCCTTCTTTTCTTCCTTTTCTTCTCTCTGCCTCCCTCCTTTCATATCATACTTCCTTCCTTCCCAAGAAATCCATCTGGAAGGCAGACTGAAGGAAAAGCATTTTGTTTTCTCTATTCTGGTTACAGTGAAAAAACAGAAACCTAAATTTCCATTTATTCATTTATTCAGCTATAACTTACTCGGCTACATAATCATCACTTTTTCCTGTTTAGACTGGTTTCATTCATTCAAATAACACTGGTGGGAATTCATCTTTTTTGCAGAAATCATTTTATAAAAACGGTTATTTGCCAAATAATAACCTCCTACCTAAAAGGATTTTAAGCAGCTTCAACAACGTCTAAACGCTTACTAAAAAGCTCCTATGGCAGTTTCCTGTTGTTTCATAAAAGGAAAGTCTATCACAAGTCATTAAAAACGTGATTACCACCAAAAAGAAAAGAAATCCAAGAAAGAAAAGCATGCCTATGAGCAATAAGATCAGGCACTCTTTAAATAAAACTTGCTATTAAAATCTAATTATGCTGCGAATGCTGTTATATTACTTTTGCTATCAGTGCATAGCTAAGGGTTACTTGGCAACAAACTGGGGTTAGTCATTTTAAGGATTTTCTTTTCAGCAGTGCAGGAACAAACTGCAAATTTGTTCTTAGTTGCATTGAACACCACTCATATCCTCGAAAAGAAAATGAGTACCAAAACAAAAGCCTGTTACAAACAACAACATCCACAGGATGTTGATAATTACTGTAACTGAGCGACGGGTACATGGAATTTCATTATGCTACTCTATTTTTGTGTCCATTATGCTTGAAATTATCCAAAATAAAAACAGTTTTTCAAAAATATCACGGATATGAAAACTTTAGGGTTTGGTTTGGTAAATTTTTTGAATGTTATATATAGCATGAATATGTGCATGTATCTACATATATCCATATAGTGAAGTATAAATGAGCAATTTTGAGCCAAGTTTATAACAAGAAATGAAATGAAATTGAACTGTATCTATGCCAGCTCAAAGCAATACCACAGCGCTATTTGCTCAGCAAAATTTGTTTCTATACGTCTTCCCATTTCTTTGTTTATAATAAATAGAGCAAAGGCATTTTACTTTAGGAAAAAAGCACTAATACAGTTTATCAGCTAAACGTTACTGAGTTACAAATTACCCTAAATCTTAGTAGCTTAAAACAGTGATTTTTCGTGAGTCTATGAGACACATGGGGGGTTCAGTGGATCTCGCCCAAGCTGGAATGATCTTTGCTCAGCTCACTCACGCATCTGTGGTCAATTCCCGGTCAAACATGTGGCTTTGCTCATCTGGGCTGGGCTTGCTTACATTTCTTAGATACTTTAGCAAGTTAAGACTTTTATTCAGTAATTGATTTGGGATCAATGGAGGTAAGGAGGCAAGGAACATGATCCCATGTGGATTTTTTATGCTCCTTTAGTCTAGAACTAGCCTCAGGCTGCTCTGCATCAAGCACACTGAACAGTCTACCATTCTTCCAGTTCACCATTCTCTTAGATTCTTTTGGAACGTGCCTCCTATGCTCATTCTGGAACGTCAGATTGCTCCTTCTTAAATCCTAACTCACTTTCCATAACTACCACAGGTATCAATTCTCAGGCTAAAGTTTCCTCACGTCTATCCAACCTTTAAGAGGCTGGGTTGTAACTTTTCCTTCTACACATCTGACTTCCTCTTGAAAGTGTAAACTCCCTGAGAACAGGGATTATGGTGGTTAAAAAAAAAATTTTTTAACCTTCATGTCCCTAATGTTTTTAGTGTCTTCTATAACAGGTAGAATATAGTGGATGCTCAAAAAACTTCTGTAGAATGACTTAAGGAAAAACGTAACTGTATTTCATGCATTCTATTTTGAAAGGCAGTAATTGTATGCTCCTTTTTTTCTGAAGATTTACATTAAAAACTGTTCATTAAAAATACATTCGATGGCTGAGACAAGCTTCAGTTAGTTTAGAAAACTTACTCATCTAGAAAATACACTACATGAATCCAGAAAATAACTATTAGTACCCTTTAAAAATAATAAGTACCAACTATTTGTATAGTTATATGAGAAATATGTCATCCTTGTTTGAGTGATTTATGACCAGGAGTTAGTATATTCAGCTATGTTTCTCATCTCTGGGGAATGAATTTTAATTTTACGATGTCTCTTTTTGTCCACTTATAATGTAAAGATGAAGATAATCACTCAGTCAACAGTGTGTAATCACTGTATGCCAGTGATTAGCCTAGCATTTGGGTTGGTGCCATAGGGCAAGGCCAAGTAAGTACAGAACAAGATACACGCAAGTAATTTACACCCTGGTTGAAGATACATGACCAGTAACACAACAACAAATGAAAGACCCTATTTAATAAAAAGATGAACTCTGTATTCCTGGCTATGGGTGATATCACAATTCTAAGTTAAGGGGTGGAAGAAATAGGATATTAATCAGAGAGAGATCCATGGATGAGCAACATGTAATAGGTAGAGTAGATAACTGTACCTGAACTAGACTACCCAGAAAGACCAAGACTTTCCCTGTCCACCATGCTCTCTCTCACACACTTGGCAAATAATTGGTTTTCTGTTGGTATTAGAAGGCACCGTGACGTAGGAAGTAAGATGACAGCACAATGCAAACAAGGAATGGAAATCAAGAAGTCAAACAAGGAAGCCATAAAATGTGTTCCAAGGAGTACAAGGTTAATAGTTAATAGACGCCTTTATTAGATTCCTTTACTAGACCTCTTTGTCTTCTGTATCTGCAATGGAAAAGTCAAAGGCTTTATTTAGAGTCAGGAAGTCGTAGGTTCCACCCCTGGCTTTGCTCCATTATAAAATTTTTATGAAAATTGCTTCACATGTTTGAAACTCAGTTTCCTCATCTCTAAGGTAGATATAAAATATATTTCTTGAAGAAATTGATCTTTTAAAGGTGTGTCGTGAAGATTAAATGAGCTACCCCGTAAGGGTAGCTGATATTAGGCCTAGCACAGAAAATGTGCTTCATAACTGCTAGTGTGCATTAACACTAATATTAGGGATTTGAAGACCTCCAGAAGTAAGGATAAAATGTACCTGAGAAGAGAGGAGGAACAGGTCATTCCAAAAAGAGGGAGCAGCATGAATAAAGAAACAGAGCTGGACTTGATATATCATGTAAGCAGAGAGGTTAATGAGTCATTTCGAGAAATATGGGCAAATAGGCACTTCCAAAAACATTTTTTTGAAAGAATGAACAAATATAGGAATCATGAGGTAAAGGCCAGTTATTAATCATCTGCTATAGGATTAATTTGTAAATAAACAATAGATTATCTAATCTGTTTTTCCTCACTGTAAATTGGAATTAGGTTGTGAATTTTGATTCATACATCTACATACTCCAGAATGCTCTTGCTTAGATTAAACAATGCTTCAAAGACAATGGCTGCAAGCAATAGTTAATTCCATACTGATTAACCTAGCATAAAAGCATTGCTAAACACAGAGCACTGGCCTCATCAATGACTGTCAGCTCATTTAAGATGGAGAGGTGGATGGTAAACACCACATGGTCTGTAGGATCTCTAAAGGCAAATTATTAGATTGCTCCAGGCCCCATTAGAAGAACAATGTAAATGCCACAACTGACCTGAACTCGATAAGGTAAGGCCTGCAGGTATGACTTTGAAGCCACTTTCGGGCAACGACACTGTCATTTGCCACATCACCACATTATCAAACAAAAAGAAGACAACAAGGGAGCACAGCTAGAGTCAGCCAGCAAATATCCAACTATGTTAGCCACATTAAAAGATCAGGTCTGCTTTGATGCCTGTACTCTCAAGCTAGTGCTCCATTAATTTAATTTGTGCCTGCTGGTCCCACAATGGGTTGTTAACACTTCAAATTAATATTTGTTGAGCCTGATAAATTGCTAAATTGTGCTTATTTTTCATCTTTGGTTCCTAATAGATTATATAGTTTAGAGTTTATATTCGAGCTGCAGTATCCAATATAGTAACCAGTAGCTTGAGTCACACTAGCCACATTTCAAGAGCTCAATAACCACGTCTTGTGGTTACCTTATTGGACAGGCAGATCTGGAACATTTCTGTTACTGCAGAAAGTTCTTTTATGCAGTGATGGACTAGAATTACTCTCAACCTTTCTCATGCCATGACACATTTGGAAATTATTTTTGTAGGGCACCCTGGGGTAAAAAATCTTGTGGTCAGAAGTGATCGGTCTAGGGGCTCCAGCTGCCCTGAAGAGCTTAGAGGAGTTGGTATCTTAGCACACCTGAAATGCATTTGGGGCACAGCCATGTGTCACTGCACATCAGTTGGAAAGCTGTGCCTTAGTTGATGTCCAGTCCCACACCATCAGAGAAGTATAGTGTCTGGTCCTCTTGAAAAACAATTACTAATCAGGTTTGTATTTCTAATTAAAAAGACAGGTAATCATAATGTCAAAGGTATTTGAAAAAGGCTAAAACCCAAGCTGACAGATATCACTGACTATGAAGGCTTTTGCGAAGTGTTATGACAAACACTGATGTTGAATTTCATGGTTCCTGCACCCCCAAAGAACTAGGAAACTTGCTGGCAATATAAATCACAAAGCAGAATGTTGAAATCTTAGGACAAGTTTTTAAGACAAAAGAAGAGTAGGAAGTCTTCTTTCTCGTTAAAGCAAAAAGACAAGGAGGAAGAGGAAAGGCGAGTTGCTTGTTGTGGACACAGAAGATGAATTGCAGACACCATGGTTATTTGAGAAGTGGATGGAAGCAAACGGCAAGTCTAGGAAATTGGTAGCACTGAAGTGTTTGTGAACTTTCAAGTTGTTCCCCAAGATACAGAAAGTGTCTTTTCTTTATAATGATTTTAAGTCACTGGAAAAACCTTTGTTATGCAGGCATTATCACTCTGGTACTAAGTGCTAGGCAATCCAAGGAACGCAAGACGCAGCAGTACCTGCTTTTCACAGCCCAGTTTCCAGAGCACAGACTAGTCAAGTCAGAGATGGAGAGATGAGCTCCGTGAGCGCTTGGATTTGAATGGGCTTTTCTACTGAAGAGCTAAGATACCGCAGAGCTATTCTCATGAAAATAACAAAAGAACCAGGTACTTTAAGTACTATTTTACAGCTGGTGGAGACTGAGGTAGAACGAATAGTCCGATGGGTGTGCTTTGTGCACATACTCACTGAAGACCTCTGTGCACCAGGCACTGTTCTTAGTGCTGGAGAATTGGCAGTGAACGAAACAAAGCCTGCATGCAGAGGGGAAAGACACAGGGAGATTACAGAGGCAAATAAGAAAATACAGCAAGGTAAGAGTATTGAGAGCAGTGCTGTCTTTTATAAAGGCTGGTGAGGGAAGATCCTTACTGATAAAGAGACATTTGAGTGGAAACCTAAAGGAAGTGATGATAGAGGCCATGTAAATATCCAGGAGAACAGCATTCCAGGTGAAGAGAAGAGCAATTTCAAAAACACTTAGGCGGGACCATGCCTGGAATATGTGAGGAGTAGTGAAGACTCCATTGTATACACAGGCGAATGAGTTGAGGAAATGAGCTAAGGAGAGAGCAGAACGGTGTGAAGTTAGAGAAATACCAGAGAGCCAGATCACTTACGGCTCTGCACATTTGGTTTGGACCTAGGGATTGAAAGTCATTGGTGATTTCTGAGAAGAGAATAACATGATCGAACTCGTGTTTTAGGGTTCACTTTTGCGGCTGTGGGAAAATCCACTGCTGGGATGGGAAAGCAGGTTGACATGTTAGGAGGCAATCACAATAGTCCAGATGAGATTTGTTGGTTTGGATTACAGCAGCAGTGGCAGAGGCAGAGAAGTGTTCACGTACTGACTCTACTTTCAAGGTAGATCCTTGGAATGCGGGACACGAGGTAAAGGGTTGGGGAGATTCAAGGCTGATTGCAAGGCGTTGGCTGGAGTAACTCCAAGAAAGGAGTTTCCACTTACTGCTGTGGGAAGATGCTGGGAGGAGCAATTGGGGCTGCATGTGGATGGACAGATCAGGAGCTTGGTTTTGTTCATTTTCACTTTGAGATACCTCTTAAACATCAAATCTGAGCTACTTAGCAGGCAGCTGGATGTATCAGTCTGAGATTCACGGATGACATCAGGGCCAAAGAAATGAATTTGGGAGTCATTAGCAACTCAGAGAATATTTAAAGCCATGGCCTGGATGAGATCACTGCGGGAGGAGGGCCCCACTCTGGGTTTGAACCTCCTTCCTCTCAGATGCTGACCAAGACAAACAAATCAGAGAAATAGCACCGATTACTGCTCAGCTGCCATGCAGCAATGTCAGGCAGCTGCAATGCCCCTGGGTAAATACCCAAAGTAGCTAGTACTTAGCATTTTTTCAAACTATTTCAAGAATCAATCTTTCTGACAGCCTGAGAAATACACAGCAAAGCAGCCTTCCACATCAGTAAAAAGAATGCGTGCATTATCTGGTAGCATAACGCCAACCTCCATAGCACCAGCTGGAGCCACGCTGATGCCTCTTCAGCTTCATTTCTTTTAATTGAACAGCTGGACTAGCGATCGAGAGAGGGTTGATAAGATGCCAGGGGCTGAGCAGGATTTCCAAAACCCTTCTAATACCTGAATGCCTAACAGTGTGCTCATAAGAGCCTGCAAAATGCCAGGCACCCATAATATAGCTCCTGCCTTAAAACCCTAGCAACTTCAGAAGCATATCTAATACTATGGGTATAAAGTACTTGAATTTTAGCCAGATTAATTGTCTTTAAGGGTCAGTTTTGACAACATAAGTAAATGACCAGCCAGTCCATGTAATATAGGGGGGTAAAATGAACGAAATCAGCTTGTTTTTCTGCTCATCTGGAGGTACATGTGACTTGCTTTATGCTGCCAAGTCAGCAAGTGTTCCCCAAGGCTGTTCCTGCCTTTCTTAACTACAGAAGCATCAAAGCCACGCGGGATTGTATATTTCAACTCAGGGAATTTTTTTAATGTTAATTATGATGAAAAGATCACTCTGAAAAGTCAGTGCTATCATCAGCACATCTTTTGTGTGTATGGGTGAAAGGGTACCTGAAAAGAACACTTTCAAAGTGCCAGGATCACTAGTCAGATCCAATTGTGAGACACATCACACAGCACATATAGTCCAGCAATCACAGGAGTCAACCAGCTAAGAAAACACGCTCTGTGCAAAGTACTGCCTCAAAGGAAAGCCAGATAATGGTTGAGGGGGCCATTGCAGTTGGGCATATCTGGTCCTAAGTCTGAAACAGCAGAGAAAGCTGAAAACAACAACAAAAGGAATCTAAAAAAATTAAGAAAAGTATTCTTTAAAAACACATTTCACTTTCAAGAATAAAGGCAGTCTTTTAGTATAAGTAGCAGGCAAAAAAGTCACTTTAAAAGCCAGCATTAAAACCTAAATTTAGCATTTTATGTATGTATGAGGAAGCGCACTTGATATCTTCACTTACTAACAGTTCTTTTGATAAAAGATAACTCGGCATAGCACATTTAATAAATTCACATCGGAGCCAAATGAATTCACATATGTACTTATATATCCACCATATGTATTTTCAAAAGTACTCATGTGCAAGTTGGGCATTGTTCAACTGCACAAACTCTGATAACTTTGAAAAAAATAAAAGCGTTATGTTTTATTTATGAGAGTGGAAAAACTGAAGCCTTGAAACTTGAAATTATAAAAAAAAACACGGCAAAGCAAATGCCATATTGTATTCAAGCTTTGCTTAACAAGTAGACTCTAAATGAACAGCAGGAAACTGAAATTCTGTTGTGGACCCAGTATATGTTAAAAAAAATTGTTAATTAGTGTTGACAGGCAGAAGTTAACATTACTAAAGTGGTCAACAGAGCCAAAGTGACACAAAAGAGTAACCAAGAAAAATGCCACATCCCATTCAACAGTCTAGAACTCAGCATTAGGAAAAAGAATATGTATTTCTGAGAAAGGAGAAACTGAAGCAGATGCTTTTAATCACCATGCTAGCCTAGGTTTGTTTTGGTAATTACTGTCTGGAGCATCTTCAACATGCTAAGGAACATATGAACATAAAACACTGTAATTTCACTTTTATTAGAGATCTATTCTGAAAGAATGTCAATTGAAGTTGGCAGAAAACATAGGTCCATTATGCAAAGAGAAGTACAGAAAAGTTGAAAATTTGAAATTTTTCTAGCGTCACCTAAAGTGAGGCAAGTATTTCTATGTAAACCAACCTATTTTTTCTCTGTTCTGTTTAATAGTCTTATTGGGTGTTAACTATGTATCAGCTATCTGTCCAGGTGTTGTGGACGGATTCAAAAAGGAACAAGACCCCATTTTTTCAATAAGGAATTTTTCAATTTAATGTAAGAGACAAACCCAATAAGCAGAATAGCATAACTCATAAGAGAGCTATAGAAACAGGAGTGACAGAGGTGATGTTTGGCTTAGAGATCAAGGAAGGCTTCATGGAAAAGGCATCATTTTGTCTTTGAGAAAAAAATCTCATTAAAATACAAAGAATAATATTTCTTAAAATATACATGTACCTCACCCCAATCCAGATCTATCAACTTTAACATCTGTCATACTTGCTTCAAATTATTTTTAAAGAAATAAGGCATGACTAAAACAGCTTAATTCCCCTTAAACCATGACCAGGACTCCCTTTCCCAATTACCAGAAGCAACCACTATTATAATTTCGGGCTGTATTTAATTGAACTTATCAATTACTATTATATAAATATCAATCAGTCACTCTATCCATCTATCTTTGTGTATAACATTCTGGGGTCTTCTATTCACACCTGAAGTTTATGTTCTGGGTATCTACTGATGTTGATATATAGAGAAATCTAGTTTATCTCTTTCCTTTGCTGTTTAGTATTCTGTAATATATGTTTTAGTTATGGTGTTCCCTTTTGACATATTGCTCCTAGTTTTTTGCTGTTATATGCTATGCAACAAAATATATATATATGCATCCTAGCATACAGTTTTACAATTTTATGGGCTACTGCCAAATAGTTCCCCAAAATGGTTGCACCAATTTATACTTCCACTAGCAGGATCTGAGAGTATATTTTTTTTCCCACATTTTTCCTAACAATTTTCCCCAGCACCAATTTATACTTCCACTAGCAGCATCTGAGAGTATAATTTTTTTCCCACATTTTTCCTAACAATTTTCCCCACATTTTCCCCAACAACTGATAACCAGATTTTCTAATTACATTTTAAAATTAATCTGATGGGTTAAACGGATAACTCATTATTGTTTTAATTTCTTTTGCACTAATAAAAGTGAAGTTGTCCATCCTCTCATATTTGGATTTTTTCATCTGTGAATTATATGCTACAACTTTGACCATTTTTGCATGAATTTATTTTATTGTGTATCTTTCTTATTGACTTGGAATTCTTGATATATTTTATGTACCAAGTTTTTATCATGATAACCAATGGAAATACAATTTTCCATTTTGTCACCTTCTTAAACTTGTTTATGAAATTTTTTTGCTTCACAAGAGTTTAAAATTATAATGTGGTCAGATTTTACTTTCTATTTTTATGGCTGTATTTTGTATCTATGTTAAGAAAGCTTTCCTTAACCAAAGACATAGAGATGCTCCCCTACATTTTGGCAAAGATTACATCTTGAGTTGGGTCTCTTAAGGACTAGTGTAGCAACAATGAAGATGGAGAAAGGGCATGTCAAGAAGAAACAGAAAAGGCAGAAACATACAGCAAGTGTTCAGAGATCTTGAGTGGTTTGCTTTTCTGGGAGCGTTCCACTTATATGTACATCATCTAAATTCCTATTGGCTTCTTTCACTGAAAATCATTTTCTTTCATGTTTCTGTTTTCTCTATTACTTGTCAGCAATATATTTCTCTCCAGAGGTTTCCTCTCCTCTCCTCTCCTGTGTACCCTGTTTTCTGATTCTTAACCATTCTTTGTTGGTTTATTCACTCATTTTGGCAAAATATGTCCTCTAGGACCTTCTTGTGAAACAGTATACTAAAGATATATTTTTAAGATCTCGTACTTCTGAAAACCTCTATACATCTGTTCTTGTAGGTTAACTGATTAATTGGCTATATAAAGAATTGTAGGTAGAAAGTAGTAATTTTTCCTCAAAATTTGGAAGACATTACTTAGTTGAGTTTTGGCTTCAAACGTTGCTCTTGAGAAGTCCAGTGTATGCTGATTCCCGTGACATTGTATATGACCTTTCTCCACTCCCTTTTGGAAAGTTTTTGGAATCTTTACCCTTGGTGTCCTAAAACTTTTGGCAGACATGCCTTGATATGAATAATCTTGAATGCCTTCTGCTGATCACCCACTGAACCCTTTAAATATGGAAAATTAAGTTTATCAATTAAGAAAAACTTTCTTACGTTACTTATTTTATAAGTTCCTCTTCTCTATTTTTTCTCCATTTTCCCCAGGTCTTTAAAATTCCAATTAGACCTCCTGTACTGATCTCCTTTTGAAAAAAAAATCTTCTCCTCTCTTTGATAATTTGTTTTACACTCTGGAAGATTTGTGCTATAATAATCTTTCAAAAGTTCTTATGAGTTCCCTGAATGTCCATTTTTATAGTATCCTGGATGTTATAAATTGCTTCTTTAATGTATTGGGGAATATTCATTATAATTTTTTTAAGCTTTCATCTTCCTGAACAGTCTTTGTTTCCTCACAGTTCTTTTTATCTGTATGTTTTTTTTTAAAAAAATCTCTTTTACATTGTGAGCTTTCCTCAAATACACTGTAACTCTTGGCTGACTGAATGAAAGCTCTGTGTGTATGGTGGCTGAAAAGTGGACTTTAGTCCTTTCGTTTGCAGCTCTTTTCTCTTTGGCTGCAGTTTTCCCCAGATAAGAAACCTCTAAGCTCCTGACTAGAACATAGAAAGGTGGGGGGAGGGTGTCAGCACCATTCAAAATATGGACTGTTTCTTAATCCCTTTGTTTCAGTACAGCGCCTCCCTCCCTACCTGGGCAATTCCTCAGTTCCACAAGCCTAGGGCCACTTTGATTCTTCTCTTTCATATGGATTGTTCATTTTCTGTCCGCCTAGGTATGGGATAATTACTCACTTGGATGCCTAGGCCAGGGGAGGATATCTTTAACTTCCTTCTATAGACTTTCAACCAAACTTACTATTTTCTGCCTCACTTGTTACCCCTGCATCCAGAAGTACTTGGTATCTCCAAACCCTGCATCTGCTTGTAATTGCTTTCTACTGACACCCAATTTTAACTTCTTGCATTCTGCTAAATCAACCAATACTTACTTTCCATCTTCCAAAATCTTGAAACTATCTCTTGTGTTTTCCTCTCTTCTCATATTTTTTGTCTGTGTAATATTTTTATATTTCTATTTGTATGATTTGCATGGAGTTTGAGGAAGGAATACGGCAGCAGATTGAATGGTGGCCCCCCTAAAAGATTATTAGAACCTGTGAATGCCACCTTATTTGGAAAAAGGTAGATGTAATTAAGATAATAATCTCAATTACCCAGGCGGGCCCTAAATCCAAAGGCCTGTGTTCATATCAGAGAAGAAATACGGGGCGGGGTGGGGGGTGGTATTCATGTGAAGAAGGAAGTAGAGATTGGAGTGATGTGTCTACAAGCCAAGGAATGGCAAGGATTGCCAGCAGCCACCAGAAGGCAGGAGAGCCACATGGAACATGGAACAGATTCTCCCGCAGATCCTCCAAGAAAACCCCAACTCTACGAATACCTTGATTTGGGACTTCTGGCTTTCTGCACTGTGAGAGGCTAAATTTCTGTTTCAAGCCACGCAGTTTGTGGTAATTTGTTATAGTAGCCCTAGGACACTAATACAAGCACAGATGAACACTTGGGCTCAATTTAACATATTTAACCTCAGAACTTTTCAATAATTTAATTTTCTTATTGAAGTATTTTATATATCTATGTATGAGTGTATCTGTGTGTGTGTGTGTGTGTGTATGCGCAAATCATAAGTATATATCTTGATGAATCATTACAAACTGAACATACCTATTTAACCAGCAACCAGATCAAGAAACAGAACAGTATATCAACATCCCAGAGGTTTTCTTCATGGTCCCTTGCCATCACTTCTCCCCTAAGCAAAGGTAATCACTATCCTGATGTCCAACAATATTTGCTTGTTATTTTAAAAATTTAGATAAATGAAATCATATATTATATACACTTTCAGCCTGGTGTCTTTCATATAATATTATGTTTATGAGATTCATTCACATTATTGTGTATAACAGAGTTCACTCATTTTTATCAATGTAAATTATTCTATTAGGTGACCACACCACAATTTATTTATTCCTGCTACTGGTGATGGACCTTTAGGTAGTTTTCAATTTGAGGCCACTACAGATAGTGCTGCTATGAACGTTCATGTACTTGTTTTGTATGTATGCTGGATATAGACCTAGGAGGGGATGGATAGGTTGTAGATGTTCAGATTTAGTAGACACTAATAAACAGTTTTACAAAATGATTGTGTTAATATACATTCCATTATCAGTATCTGGGGTTTTTCAGGAATGTTTAGGTATCTTGCTGGTGTCATTATGAATGGATATCATGTGCAGCCAAATATATGTGGCATGGTGTTGACTAACATGAAATCATTAGTGTCTTGTACATCCATTCAATACTGCATCACTATAAAGGTTTGGAAAAGGCTGAAAAATGACATGATTCCTGTTTACTCCTGAAACTCTTACTCAGGTAAAGCTCACATGTGTTGAAGTGACCATGGGGCACCTCCTTGTCTACACAGATGACAATGCTAACACACAACACATCATCAGCATAACATGAAGAATGCTATTTCAATCCATTCGAACTCATTATCACCAGAGTATTAGCAGTCTTATGATCCTATGAAAATGAACTTTAAGATACATGTTTTTTTTTCAAGTACCCACAAAACAAAGAATACTTACTTTTAGCAGCACTGAATTCAATGAAATAACTTAAATAGTTTATTTAAAATTACAACCCAAACTACATCTGCCTTATCCTTAAGCTTCTGAGGGGCTTTATAAGCTTAAGGCACCATTTTGAAATTGAATGGAAGGAACTTAAAACTCAAATAAATGTATAATTAGTCAAAGTAAGGGGAGACAGGGCTTGATTTCTGTGTCACATTAATTAACATCTAGAAATTCAGTCGACAATGATTAGAATCTCTTGGGAAGATCAAGGGCAGCACTATCTGACCCTTCACACTAAATTTTACTCCTTTTAGTATGCTTTAGATTTGTACCAAGTATTTCTTGAATGGAGTTTTGTGATTGTGTGTATGATTTAATTAGCTATAATTACACTGAAATATTTTAACTGAATACCTGTGACATATAGCATGTCTTTTCAAATAGGTATCAAATCATGGTGGAAACAAATGTCATAGTCACATACATTAGCCCCAAGACAATCACAATTACAAGAAGTGCTTGTTTAGTTAAAGGTTGTAATCTAATTCGGCCATTCACTGATATTATTCCTGTCACTATACAAGTTCTCATAATAGGGCATATTTTTAATAGCTGCCCACCTATGATTCAGCTATTTAAACCTAAAATGTACAATTTCAATGCACCCTTAACATTTTAAAAAGTCAAAGTGTAAACTGAATAATAAGACAAAGGACATATAAAAGTTAAATATTTAAACCTGGTATCCATTTAAATAATATCTGGAGAAACTACTTTCTATGGACGGTTAAATGGTTCATTTCAAATGAGACACCAGCAGTTACACAGGTGTACTGGTGATTCTTAAGATTTCTGGGTAAAATAGCATAAGTTTACATAAGTTTCCCACATAATATTATCCTGTTTGAACTTTTTTTTCTTACAAGATCAAGTTAGAAAATTAATGCATTGTTTGAGTCATAAAAATAGGAACGTTATTTATGGTATGCTTTTTCCTATTAATAAATTTAATATGCTGTTAGACAATGTAAACAAGATTTCAGAGATCACTCAGCTTACTAAGGGCAACAAACTTTTTCAACCTATGAGAGGTCCCTCTTTACATTCAAATACCATGTTACCTAGTAAACAGGAAGGCTCTCTAATAGAAAGCCACTCCACAGCTCTTGACTTCAGATATCACTCCAAGTAAAAACACTGAAGTTAAATTATACAATAGCAAGACAACTACAACAACAAACTCTTTCCCTATAAATTCAAGTCACCTTCTCCCCAATTAGCTTGAATTAATGGAGTCTTACCATACCATAATTTAGGTATATTAAGATATTTTTTAAAAAAGAAGATGGAAAATTTCCCCAATATACTGAGTATTGTTGAATGCAAACAAGATTGAATGGATTCCAGACAAACATTGCAGGCCACTTGGGAATGGAAGATACAGAAATGACTTTGGGATGGCCACCAAGCTAGGAAGAGGTCCACAGTCTATCACAGGGAGGGATCTGATTTTTTAATTAAATCAAAATTAGATGTGGTTAGAGAAACTAAAACAGAGAACAAAGATCACAAAGAATTATACAAGGTAACATAGAGGTTATCATGGGAGAATAGGAACTAAATGCATTTGTTTAGAAGGCCAACCATTAAACTATGCAAAATACTACTACTTACTTTTCTAAGTAGTAAATTGAGTCAAGTTTTCTAAATATAATACATTATTGTATTTACAGTATTACTATGTGGAATAACTTTGAGATTTCAGTACTTGTTTCTATATCATGGAAGAAAAATAAATTGTAAAATCTCACAGAATATAAAATTTTAATCCCTTTTACATTATCACATCCATATTTCTCAAAACCTTTGTATAACCTACAATAACTTTAGTACAGTTTGGGTGGTGAGTTTTTAATATAAAAATTACTACTAAAGATAAAAGATGCATACTTCTCAATTTTACTACCTTCAGTACCATTTGTATCTGCAGTGTTGATGCTGCAGAATTTTTTGTTTCACCATTGCCAAATTAACTTCTTTCTTAGGAATTTTATTGCAAAGGCAAAATTAGTGATGAAAACTTTGCCTCGTTTCTGCCAGGGAGTTATCTGATTCAAGACAATTTGTTAGAGTACCTGTTAAAATTGCACCCCCCAAAATAAAATACTTAGGAATAAACCTGACTAAAGAGGTGAAAGACTTATATGCTGAGAACTATAAAATGTTAATAAAGGAAACTGAAGGTGATTCAAAGAAATGGAAATATACCCCACGCTCTTGGATTGGAAGAATATTGTTAAAATGGCCATATTACCCAAAGCATTCTACAGATTTAATGTGATCCCTATCAAATTACCCATGACATTTTTCACAGAACTAGAACAAAGAATCCTAAAATTTATATGGAACCATAAAAGACCCAGGATTGCCAGAGCAATCCTGAAGAAAAAGAACAAAGCACGAGGCATAACTCTCCCAGACTTCAGACAATACTACAAAGCTATAGTAATCAAAACGGTGTGGTTATGGCACAAAAACAGACATATGGATCAATGGAACAGAAAAGAGAGCCCAGAAATAAACCCACACACCTACAGTCAATTAATCTTCAACTAAGGAGGCAAGGATATAAAATGGGAAAAAGATAGCCTCTTCAGCAAATGGTGTTGGGAAAGTTGGACAGCTGCATGTAAATCGATGAAGTTAGAATGCACCCTCACACCATACACAAAAATAAACTCAAAATGCCTTGAAGACTTAAACATAAGACGTGACACCATAAAACTCCTAGAAGAGATCATAGGCAAAACATTCTCTGACATAAAACGAATCAGTGTTTTCTTAGGTCAGTCTCTCAAGGCAAAAGAAATAAAAACAAAAATAAACGAATGGGACCTAACCAAACTTACAAGCTTTTGAACAGCAAAGGAAACCATAAACAAAATGAAAAGACAACCTACAGAATGGGAGAAAATATTTGCAAATGATGTGACCAACAAGGGCTTAATTTCCAAAGTATACAAACAGCTCATACAACTCAAGAACCAAAAACAAACAACCCAATTGAAAATTAGGCAGAAGGGGGCTTCCCTGGTGGCTCAGTGATTAGGAATCCACCTGCCAATGCAGGGGACACGGGTTTCAGCCCTGGTCTGGGAAGATCCCACATGCCGTGGAGCAACTAAGCCTGCGAGCCACAACTACTGAGCCTGCAAGCCACATCTACTGAAGCCCACGCACCTAGAGCCCATGCTCTGCAACGAGAGGCCACCGCAATGAGAAGCCTGCGCACCGCAACAAAGAGTGGCCCCCACTCACTGCAACTAGAGAGGGCCTGCACACAGCAATGAAGACCCAACACAGCCAAAAATAAATAAATGAAATAAATAAATTTTTAAAAATTAAAAAAAAGAAAAATAGGCAGAAGACCTAAATAGACATTTTTCCACAGAAGAAATACAAACGGCCAATGGGCACATGAAAAGATGCTCAACGTCTCTAATTATTAGAGAAATGCAAATCAAAACTACAATGAGGTTCCACTTCACACTGGTCAGAATGGCCATCATTAAATACTCAACAAATAACAAATGCTGGAGAGGATGTAGGAGTCCCTCCTACACTGTTGGTTGGAATGTAAGTTGGTACAGCCACTATGAAAAACAGTATGGAGGTTCCTCAGAAAACTAAACATAGAACTACCATATGACCCAGCCATCCCACTCCTGGGCCTATATCCAGACAAAACTATAATTCAAAAAGATACATGCATCCCTATGTTCATAGCAGCAGTATTCACAATAGCCAAGACATGGAAACAACCTAAATGCCCATTGACAGATGAATGGATAAAGAAGATGTGATACATATATACAATGGAATACTACTCAGCCATACAAAGGAGTGAAATAATGCCATTTGTAGCAACATGGATGCAACTAGAGATTATCATCCTAAGTGAACTAAGTCATAAAAAGAAAGACAAATACCACATGATATCACTTATAGGTGAAATCTAAAATATGACACAAATGAATCTATCTACAAAACAGGAACAGACTCATAGACATAGAGAACAGACCTGTGGTTTCCAAGGGGGAGGGGGTTGGGGGAGGGATGGAGTGGGAGGTTGGGGTGAGCAGATGTAAGTTATTATATATAGAATGGATAAACAACAAGGTCCTACTATATAGCTCAGGGAGCTATATTCAGTATCCTTTAATAAACCATAATAGAATACAAAAAAGTATATATATGTATAACTGAATCACTTTGCTGTAAAGCAGAAATTAATACAATATTGTAAATCAACTATACTTTAATTTAAAGAAAAAGGAAAAAAAAGACAATTTGTTAGGATGTTTCATTTGTTTCATTCTGAAATATATGCCAGGTCCAAGAAATAACTTGTCTTTGTTCCTAAGGACTTCCAAAAGTGTAGCTTCTAGAGTCTTCTCAAAGGTATCAATAATTTAATAAAAAATTAAAAAGAGCATTCTAAATCCTGGGGTGTTTTCTCCTAAGCTTCTCTGGATAAGGTGAAATCAGAGTTATTATTATTATTATTATTTATTAATTTATTTATTTTTGCTGTGTTGCGTCTTCGTTTCTGTGTGAGGGCTTTCTCTAGTTGTGGCAAGCGGGGGCCACTCTTCATAGCGGTACGCGGGCCTCTCACTATCACGGCCTCTCTTGTGGCGGAGCACAGGCTCTAGACGCGCAGGCTCAGTAGTTGTGGATCACGGGCCTAGTTGCTCCGTGGCATGTGGGATCCTCCCAGACCAGGGCTCGAACCCATGTCCCCTGCATTAGCAGGCAGATTCTCAACCACTGCACCACCAGGGAAGCCCCAGAGTTATTATTATTAGGCCAACCTCAACCCAGGGCATTTCCCTAGAAGAGAGTTGATCTTGGACATCCAGTAATCCATGGTTCTCAGACTTAACTGCTTCATCTGTTTGTAACTCTTGCAGAATGTTAAGACATAATGAACACAGCTTTCTCAAAGTAGATTCTTTGAGAATAATACCGCAAGCATGTATTGAGCCTTTCCTTCTTAGGCACTTGGTAATCAAGAAAAATAATAACAGCAGCAATAATAATAATGGCCTATTGTACTTCTAAAAGCTGGTAACTCAATGGTGTAGAAAGAAAATTATGAAGCAAAGTGAAAAGTGTCATGATGGAAGCATGGGCACAGTATTATGAGAGCACAGAGGACAGTCTTAATAATTATGCGAGGGTGTCACACCTATCAGTATACACATGGAGTCTCACGTTTGTCCTAGAATCACTCATACTTTCCATCACTAAGATGCATAGTGAGGAATTTTTAAATTCACATACCATACTCACTGGACTCTCCCCTGACCATATGCTAAGGAACACTAAGTATTTCTTATCAAGGGCAGGTTATGTAACAGATCTTTGATTAGAGACTCATTATTAGTGCCAGGGGTCATTAGTAGCAAACATTCGTCAGTGCTTAGACATAGTAACTCAAGAGGACACATGTTGGGAAAATGCTATTTCCCTGACAGCCATTTGATTTGTTGTCCATCTATTATATGTGAATTATTAGTTAGATTCAGTAAACTGTGATCTTTGCTTAAAGCTATCATTTGTCGAGAATGGGTTTAAGCCTAGGTTTGTGAACAAGTATCTTTTCTTTAACAACAACAAAAGCAACAAAAAGTCTTTGCCCGTTGAAGGATTCTGGTTCAAAGTTAGGAAAGGTAGCTTTATCAATTATACCTAGGGGGATGAGTCACAGTAGTTAAAGTACCATTTTATTCCTCCTAAAGACAACAGATAAGCAGTGCCACGGCAACTAAATGTACAGTTCTTTGTGTACACAGTTAAAGAGTTCATGCATTGCTCAGAAACCTAGAGAAATCACAAAGTATAATTTTTCTCTCTTATATCTTTGATACCATTTGTTAGATTACTACCGGAATGTTACAGTAGCATTGGTTGGGGTTTAAGAACAGAGGGATGCTAGCCCAAGAAAGCACTGCATGCTGCTTTCCTAAGTAAATCTTGCTAAAGAGAGTGTCTTTTCCTATTAATTTTTGATGGAGATGAACATTCCCATGGCTCTGGGCTCACATACTTTTGTTGGACCCTACCTGAGTGAGATGGAGCTGGTGGCCTGGAATAATGTGCTGGAACACTACCACAATTGCAGCTCTCTAACGAGGATTTCATTAATCCACTCACGGATCCATGGTAAAACCATGAATATACCTGAGATGATTTTTTTTTTGATCTGACTACAAAGAAAGTTTGCTGAACAAATTGATGGTGCAAATAACATTGTATACTACATGTCTTTCTTGAATAATGGTAAGGAAATAGGGTCTTAAACTATTTGAGAAGTAAATTTGGAACACAAACGAAAAGTGCTCTTCCTACATGAGAGCTAAATATGGTAATCAGAAAACAGAAGTGATGCTTTCAGGACCTAATTAATAAATGGCTTTGTGAAAAAAAATCCTTTGGATTAGCAACACTGGAGTTCTTTGCTTGAATTAGCTACAGGGCCTTCACATATGTTGCTTCCTCTACCTGGCTCCCTGTCCCTTACCTCTCCGCCATAGAATTTTCCATAGTCTTTAATCATTTACTAATTTTTGTGAGTATTTTGTTAATATATGTCTCCCCCAATAGACTACTTTTGTATTTGTTCATTGTTGCCTACCTACCACTGTGGCCTGGTTCACAAAAGGCACTCAAAACTTATTTTTTGAAAAAATATATTATACACACACACATTTTGTGATCTCTTTCTCTGGGGAGTATCTTGTGGGTAATTAATTCTGTTCAGTAATTTAGCACCTTTAAAAGAATATTTTTGTAAGCATTATATTTATAGTCTATATTTCATAGAATGTTTACAGTAAAAAATAAACTTCACAATTAGTTCTTTTGGTTTTAAGTTATGGAAACCTGTTTGAACTAGTTTTAGCAACAGGTAGTTTCTTAAACGCATATATGGCTATCTCAAACAACCCAAGGGCAGGGTGATGGTGTGAAATGGAGCTTTATCCAAAAACTGTGGAGAAACCAGAATTTGCTCTTCATATCTCAACTCTGCCTCTCATTATATATTTGTTTCGTTCCTTTCCTCCCTCTCTCTCTCCACAGCCCCACCCCCACCGGTAGAATCACTTTTTGGTTCTATTTCTAAAGCACATCAGAAAATATCTACTGCCAACAGCCTGTGAGTTTGCAACATTTCCATTTAAGAGCTCAAACTTTCACTGGATGATCATTTCCCAGTTCTAACTCTAAAATCCTGAGAATGGACTCAGATTAGCTCAGCCTGGGTCAGGAGCCAACCTCTGGCTATATCTCTACAGATGAGGTGGGGTCACTTTGTAAAAATGTGTTTGCTTCCACTGTAACCATTCAAAAGGAGGAGGGAGGAGGAAAAGCCAGTTCCCACAGACATGGGATTGCTGGGAAGGCAATGCAGAGGGTTGTATGAAGAAGAACCCTGGTGATCTTTGCCCACCACTTGCATCAACATCCTTACAGTTACCTTTTATTATGTGTTAATAAAGAAGCAGGCACTGAAGACTTGGTTTGGGGGGGGGGAGAACTGTTGTATCTCAATATGAATAATTTCTGCATTTCAGGGAGAAAAATAATGGAGGCAATGGAGACAGAAATTGAACATTCGGGAAGCAGCCGCATGACCCGATTCATTCTTCTCTATACCTTAAAACTATGTTTCCTTATGCACAATAATATAATGAGATGAGATGTGACAAGATTTTTTGATTATTCCCTTTATGACTATGTTGAATGTGTGATAAATTTAAGATGGAAGTAGGGCTGGGGATATCCTGGGCACTTGGGCATAATATTGGTTAATCTCTTTAGAATATGGTAATAAAGGCAGGCAGCCTTCTTACAAAGGGATTATAGTGGGGACATTTCACAAAGTAAGAGTGGGATGGCCAGAAAAGCTGCCCCTCTGTCCTTTCAAATCAGATGTGAGGATAATCACAGAGATCACTATCTTGGCTTTCCAATGATAAGCAAGGCATCCTGTAATCATTCTATCCCTGATTAACTTTCACTGGTATTGATTTTAAAAGACATTTTTTTCATACAGAAACTAGAAGTGACTTTCAAAGAGAATAAGATCTCTTGGAGAAATGACATTCTCAATAAAAGAATTTTAAAAGAAGTCTCTAAACAAGGACATTGTTCCTACTGGCAAATGATATGACACCCATAGAAACATGGAATTGTATAGTTTGACGATTCCTTAGAGAAATCATGACTAACCCTTTATTTTACAGACATGAAACCTAAAGTTCAATGACAAGGAGACATTTGTCCAAGATTCGAGTATATTCTAGGGAAAATAATCTAAAAAATTGCTATCTAAGTATATTTAATAACAGCTGGTCTAGTGGTAAAAGCAAGTAAGTCTAGCTCAATACATGTATAATCAAATATAAGAAAAAAATCATGTTTCCATTCAAATAATTAAAATGAAACTTAGGTTCCTTTTTTGAGATTCATTCATTTATTTTTTTAAAAAGTACTGTTCTTACAAGTTATATGAAGAACTGTAACATTTTTGCTAAAAGTTTCAAATTCTTAAAATTGAATGAGGTCAATGGCTATTTAGGACAGGGGTCAGCAATCTATGGCCCATGTCTGTGTTTGTAAAAAAAAAAAAAAAGTTTTATTGGAACACAGCCATGCCTATTCTTTCTTTGCATTGTCTGTGGCTGCTTTTGTGCTGCAAAAGCAGAGCTGAGTAGTTGGGACTAAAACTGTATATCTCACAAGACTAAAATATGTACTATCTGGTCCCTTTAGAAAAAGTCTGCAGATCCCTGTCTTAGGGCACGTTTCCAAATGGCCATCTTGTAGCAGTCATGGTTATTTCATGAATATCAATTAATGCACCTTAACTATTCTAACTGTTTCATAGTCAAATGTCATATTGCATGTGCCATGCATATAGGTATCTAGGAATAAAAATAGTCAAGCTTTTCTAGTCATAAACAGTATTCCAATCTCCTACACACTTGTTTCTTGGTATCTGCATAGGTATATGTTTTCGTTTTAGCCTCATGTGGCTTTTATTTTACTTTATTTTTTTAATTGAAGTATACTTGATGTACAATATTATATAAGTTACAGGTGTATAATATAGTGATTCACAATTTTAAAGGGTATGCTCCATTTATAGTTATTATAAAATATTGGCTATATTCCCTGTGCTGTACAATATATCCTTGTACCTTATTTTATACCTAATAGCTTGTATCTCTCAATCCCATACCGCTATATTGCCCCTGCCTCCTTCCCTCTCCCCACTGGCAACCACTAGTTTGTTCTCTGTATCTGTGAGTCTGCTTCTTTTTTATTACATTCACTAGTTTGTTGTATTTTTTAGATCCTATAGACTTTATAATGTTGATTTACTTATATTTCTCATATAAGAAAAAATTCTGCAGGCAGCACTTGAAACACATAAACAACGGTTGCCACTATAAAAAAATGGATGCCACAGGCACTTATCTATGCCCTGATGATCTTCAGACTATAATTGCACATTTGAAACATTAACAAAAATATTTTAGAAGTCACTTTTCCTAAAAAATGCTTTAGTTTATCATAGCTCTAAAGGAATGTAAAGCAAAGGTAAGAAACCTATGGGCCACATACCCACCTTTTTGAGAAATAATAGAAGACAATCCTTTGTTATTTAAAGGATATAGGTTTGAAAATTAATGACTTAACACTCCAATCCATGAATGTTCTTATCGGTCTCCTACTACGTGGCAAGTTCTAGTTAATAACTGAGGTTATAAAAAGGATAAGATATTATCTCTGCTTTTGAAGCACTGACAGTTTCTTGTACTTTATATTTACTAAGAACTTCTGGGACATTAACTAGCATAGCTATTTTAGTTTATGAAAGCTGCAGCTCAGAATTCCTCTCTAATGAATTCATGTTTGTAGGATGCCAGTATTTTCTAGTTGGTTAAACCAAGTGTTTGTTTTATCACAAAATTATTTCCTGGCACCACATCACAAAAAAACCTTAACTTCATGAAGAATTAAACATACTCATAGCCTTATACTGAAGAGTTTGGGATAATATGGGAATTTGTTTTCTCTGAAACAACATAGCAGAAGAGTTGCTCTATTTCCAAAAATGCCAAGTGGTACACATCAAGGTCAAATAAGACTGCTTTCACCAAAGAAATTTATCCTATGTTTGTAACATCACAAATAACTACGAAGAGAACGTCTTTAAAACCATGAGATGTTAGATATGGATGGGATCTTACAAATCATTTTACAGCTTAAGAGTAATAAGTCAACTGAGGTGAGGTCAGAGGCAATTCCATGGTATTTGGAGAAGGATGAGGGGCAAGATACCCCTTGGCCCATGGCTTAGATTGAAGAATTCAAATTTAGATTTGGTATCATTTACAAATGAATTTATATACTCACTCAAAGAGCTACTGATAGAATTGAAAAAAAGCTATTCATATTCTTTATATTTGTGTTAAATTACAAGTACATACCAACCACATGGTACAATGAACCGATATTTTAAAAAATTAATCTCACCATTATTCTTTTGAATAGCACAATAGATGTCATTTTTATGGTACGGACTTAGTAAGTTACATATGTACATTATGAATATCAATTTGTGGTGGCGGGTCCTGCTGG
This sequence comes from Aethalodelphis obliquidens, assembly GCF_003676395.1. NCBI lineage: Eukaryota > Metazoa > Chordata > Mammalia > Artiodactyla > Delphinidae > Aethalodelphis > Aethalodelphis obliquidens. Next base: position 2,756,900 of record NW_020838045.1, on the reverse strand, counting down.
CCGGTGCCTCCCTCCCGCCTCCTCCTGGCTCGGCTGGCTCCGGATGCCGCCGCCAACGCCGCCTCGCCACTTCTTGGAGCCGCAGCCGCCCTCGGCCTAAGAGGTTTTAAAATGGAACACTCTGATGCAGCACCTAGTACCTATTACCAGGCACTGCTCGGCCCCCGAGATCCCAGACTAAAAGGATGGTTTCTTCTGGACAATTATATCCCTACTTTGCTCTGCTCCATCCTATAGTTGCTAATTGTATGGCTGGGACCAAAATATATGAAGAATAGGCAGCCGTTCTCTTGCCGGGGGATTTTAGTGGTGTATAACCTTGAATGCACACTGCTCTCTCTATGTTCTGTGAGTTAGTGACGGGAGTATGGGAGGGCCAGTACAACTTCTTCTGTCAGGGCACACGCAGTGGAGGAAAAGCAGACATGAAGATCACCCGCGTGCTCTAGTGGTACTACTTCTCCAAGCTCATCGAGTTCATGGACACCTTCTTCATCTTGCGCAAGAACCACCACCAGATCACAGTCCTGCACGTGTACCACCGCGCCTCCATGCTCAACATCTGGTGGTTCGTGATGAACTGGGTCCCCTGTGGCCACTCTTATTTTGGTGCCACACTTAACAGCTTCATCCACGTCCACGTGTACTCGTACTACAGTCTGTCGTCCGTCCCTTCCATGAGGCCGTACCTCTGGCGGAAGAAGTACATCACGCAGGGGCAGCTGCTTCAGTTTGTGCTGACCATCATCCAGACCGGCTGCGGGGTCATCTAGCCGCGCGCCTTCCCTCTTGGTTGGTTGTATTTACAGATTGGATACGTGATTTCTCTGGTTGCCCTCTTCACAAACTTCTATATTCAGACCTACAACAAGAAGGGGGCCTCCTGGAGGAGAGAACACCAGAAGGACCACCAGAACAGCTATGTGACGGCCATAAACGGCCACACCAGCAGCTTTTCTTCCCTGGAAAACAATGTGAAGCCGAGGAAGCAGCATAAGGACTGAGGCCCAAGGGTTGACAGCTTATGAACCACATCGTCTGATTGTAAGCACGTATGAATTGTGCCCAATGCTAGTTAACAGGTGCTGTAACTAGTCGGCCTACAATAGTGTGACTCATGCAGGACCTCTTCCATCAGTTCCAAACCCCTAGAAAATGTAGACAGATTTTCCAAGCAGGCATAAGAGTTTTAACATTTCTGGGCTCTCACTGACCCTTGCGCTAGACTGTGGAGGGCAAGGTGTTGTAGTACACAACACTGCTGTTGCCTCATTAGTTATAGCATGATAGGTGCTGAATTGTGATTCACAATTTAATAACACTGTAATCCACACTTTTTTTTTTTTACTGTAGATCATGCATGTGATTGTAAATTTGTATAATGTTGTTACAGTAGAGAAACACACATGCCTTAAAATTTAAAAAGCAGGGCCCAAAGCTTATTAGTTTAAATTAGGGTATGTTTCAAGTTTTTATTCATTTCTAATAGCTCTGTTCAGAAAACTCAAAGACCATGATTTATGAAACTATCGTGTGACACATAATTTCAAGTGACTTGTACAAGTGAAATCGGCACCTTCAGTTTTGTAATATTGGCTTTAAATCAGGCAGGTTCAAGTCTAGTGGAACAGTCAGTTTAACTTTTTAATAGATCTTTTTTTTTATTGAGTGCCACTATTAATAATGTAAAATGGGAGGGGGGTTCTAAAGCAGTCTTGATGAAACTTCCAATATACATTCTTTGTCTTCAAGATTTTAGGAAGTGTGTAGGATGAGTAGCCCGTTTTAAATTTCAGAAGTGCTAAGTGTTTTTATACAGGAGACAAAGCCCATTTTGCTTTCCACTTGTGAGAGCAGATATATATTTTCCAAGAGAGATGATTAAATGTTTACCATTTGACAGAGTCCCATAGATGAGCAGTGGGGAACTGGTTGCCAGGGTCCAAATTTGGATTGATTTCTGTACTGCTATCTGTTTTGACACAAACTTCTTTTGAAAATGTGCCTAGCTTACCAAAATGAATAAAGGTGGGGAAAGGACCTTAAATTTAAGGTAAAATTAAACAGATAGCTGCAGCATGAGAGAACTGGGAAACTGGATAGAGATGGTTTGTTTAATGTAAATCTAATAGCACCTGTAATTTTTTTTCCTGCTTCGAATCTAAAGATTTGTCTAGAAATACTTGTTTAAAAATAAGACCGCTTATCATAAAATCATGTCTCACACCCTAGAGGCGTGATCTAACAGATAAGGACTGTTGTGTGTGTCATTTTAAAGTACTGGAATTTAGCCTCTGAATACCTCCTCCACTGGAGGAAAAAACATTCATTGAACCACTCATGACACATCTGAGAAGGTCGTTGACAATGTATAAATGAATTGGTGGTTTGATATTTATGTAAATATCAGTTTATCATGCTTTAATTTTGCACATTCATATTATAGGGAGCCAGTTGGTTCTCTTAATTAGTCTTGTGGGTTTTCTGTTTGGAAGGAGTCACAGCATCTGTTTACATTTACCTTATCAAATCTAGAATGTATATATTTGTAAGTGTATGTCTTCCTAGGTACTAGCTTGCGAATGTCTTTACATATTTCATTACAGAAACTATAACATTCAATAGTGTGCTGTCAGAGTGTGCTTTAGCTCATCTGCATATACCCACAATGTTAAATAATGTCTATACATTAATCATTAAAATGTTTTTGATTAAAAAACAATTTGTAACCTTGACTTGGCATGTCATTTTTTTACATTCTAAAAAAAAAAAAAAGTAGACATGGTCTTGAGTTACCTAAGTGTTTAGAAGCCACAGAGGAAGTGGCATGCTAAGGTGGCATGGCCATGAAGGATGAGACTGGAACTAAAGCCTGAGATCCAGATCCAATCTAGCATACAGACCCTGCATTTACGTATATTGGTATTAGGACCCCAATGAAGCCATGTTCTGGTTGAAGTAAGATATTATATCATAATATCCACATCTACCCATCCCTCAACTACAACATACTGCACATAGTAAGTATATGTTAAATGTATGCTTTCTTCATTCACATTGTAACTGACTTCCCCAATAATTTGTAATGAGAAGATATTAAGAATAAATCACTAAGGAAACAATGGATTGTCCGAGGTAAATTATCCAAACCAGATATTTGATCCACTGTTGGATCAAGTATTTGGATCAAATATCAAACCAGATATTTGATCCACTGTTGAAGTTTTGAAAAATGAGAAATACAGGAACACATGTAGGTCTGTGCTATACATTACCCCAAGTGGAGAGCTATTATTATGAGCTTAACTCAGGTCAACTTAGGCCTCAAACCCTACTTTAAATGCCCTTCTTGCAGACGAACCAAGTATCAAAACTAAAACAAACCAGAAAAACTACTACACTTTGACTGTAAGCATGAATAGCAAGTCTGACACCTTTCTTTTGTTGATTTGAATAATTAATTTTTACTATAATATTGATAGTGTAGACCTGGCCTCACTGTAAAAGATAGAAAAAGGAGGAAAAATACTCGTAGCATACATACATAAAAAATATATCCCATTAGGAAAATGGGGAAAATGTATAGAAGAGGGAACTCGATGAAAGATCATGAAAATTTTCAACTTCACTACTGATCAAAAAAATATAAATTAAGATTACACAAGATTTCAATCACATTATTTTTTATCATACTTATAAATGGCAAGGATATGGAGAAATAGAAACTCTTAGACAGTACTACTGCATACACAAATCAGAACAACTATTTTGAAGAACAATTTGGAAATATATGTCAAACACGTGCAAGTCTTATTGCTTCATGCCTCCACTTCTAGTTATAGACCCTAGGGAAACACTTATTCTTGAGCATAAAGATGCAGGTACGTGAATGTTCATTACAGTATTGTTCATTATTGCCACAATAACAAGAAACTCTAAATTACCAATCACAATAGATTAATAAAAAATGAGTAATATTTATTCAATGGGCTATTATAGAGCAGTTAAAATGGATGAACTTGAGCTACAGGTATCAAACTTGATACGTATCTAGACATAATGATAAACAAGGGAATGGAATTACTCAGAACAGAATTACAATGGAATACTACACAGCCAGAAAAAGAATGAAATGCTGCCATTTGCAGCAATGTGGTTGGACCTAGACAATATTATGCTTAGTGAAATAAGTTAGAGACAGAAAGGCAAGTACGGTATGATATCACTTATATGTGGAACCTAAAAAATAATATAACTGAAGGTAGATGCAAAATAGAAAGACTCAGATATAGAAAACAAACATGTGGTTACCAAAAGGGAGAGGGAAGGAAGGAGGGACAAAGTAGGGACATGGGATTAATAGATGCAAACTACTATGTATGAAATAGATAAGAAATAGGGATATTATTTATAGCACAGGGAATTATAGCCATTATCTTATAATAAACTATAATGCAGTATAATCTTCAAAAACACTCAATCACTATGCTGTTCACATGAAATAAAATATTGTAAATTAACGATACTTCAATTTTAAAAAAGATATAATGATAAACCAAAAAAGACAAATTTCAGAAGAATAGGTGAGCATAATAGCTTTATATAAACTTTAAAATATGCAAAATTATGCTCTATATTCTTCACATCTATAGGAAGTGAAAACTGTTAAACATGCATGAAAACAAACATCGAATTTAAAATAACAGTTACTTCTGTGGTGAAAGTAGGAAAAGGGAAAAGAAAGAGTACATGGGGAACTTGGAATTTATCTAATGTTTTATTTTCTTTTTATTTAAAGTAAATATGGCAAAATGTTAAGATCTTATAAAGCTGAATGAATGGTGGATACATAAATGTAAATAGTATATCAGTGTTTTCAAACTGTAGGATGATACCCGTACTGTGGGTCTGAAATCACTTTGAAAGATTGAGGCTTATATTTTTAAAAAGAATAAAGTAAAAAAAAATAAGAAATATCAGTGTAAACTGCAGTACATCTAAACAGTGTTTTGTGGATAGTTTGCTTCAGTTATTTGTATACTTATGTATGTATGTAAATGTGATATAAAATAGGTTTTCTTACTCTGAACTTTGGGTAGAAATGTTTTAAAGGTACTGTATTATATTATTCTGTACCATTTCTATCTTTTCAAAATATTTCATATTTAAATTAAAAAAATATATTATTAATCGAAAATATTGGGAATCAGTAGAGTTTTAAAAGACAGCTATAACTTTTAAATCACAGAAAGAATTAGGTCTGTTTAACCACTTATAATGTTAAATATATTTTTAAAAATATTGATATCTCAAAAGGATAGATGAGTCAGTGAACATGAAATTTGAACTAAGAGTCTCTGAGTTACAATTTAATGTTTAGTTCTCTGAGTTAAATTGCTTTTTATAAATCAAAGTTTTTCTAAATCTTAAATCCCATTCAGACATGTTTATTTTGCTGTATTTGAATTAAAGCTTAATATATTGGCATTTTTAAGTTAGTTATCATTTAGGTTTCTTGGAGATGTAACTCTGGAAATGTAATGAGAAATCCTTACATGATGAGTAACCATCAGAAACTAGATTAAGAGAATAAATGAGAAAGCAGGCCAATGACTTTTGACCCTTATATTTATTTTTTTTTTCTTATTTTTCTCTACTAGGACAGGGTTTCAAAGCCTCCACAATAGCCAATATGCTTGGCCTCTGATACACACAAATTATTTACTCCATTTATGTATCACTTATGTCAGATAGTATGTTAAGTTCTAATAAACTGAGTGGGAGGTGGCAGGGGGAGAAACCTGTATAAAATAGTTCCAAAATGAAGCCCTTATCCTGTGGAAACCTTTCAGAAAATATACCTATGATTTCAAAACTGTGTTTATGTGTCTTTATTGCAGAAGGTATTAACAAAAGCCAGCTCATATACATTTCCATTTAAAGTTTTCTTAGTGTCATTGATACCAGTTGTAAATTATTAAAATTGGAAGATATTGAATGAAATCAAGACAACTACAGACTATATTGGCATTAGTTAGCATATCCTTGACATCTAAATTTATCTATTCTAATAAGCTATATAACGCACAGAAACACAATTGTAAAATGCTTTTGTAGTAACAAAATGTATTTATCGCTGAATTTATACCTTTGGCACTCAAAAAAGTTGCAGATGGGTCATAATTCATAGGGTCTATATATCTTCCAAATTTGTTTGCTTTATTCATGTCTGCTGCTTTCAAAAAGGATTTTGAGATAGACTGTAATAAAAGGCCCATGCAATAGGCTTGTTGACCGGAAGATAAATTATCTAAAGCATTACAGTAAGGAAGAGAAGAAATGGTTATTGAGGGGGTGGGTGAAGAACATATAATTATACAATAGTATTAACTAGAATAGTTACTTTAATTATCTACTAAATTTAGCCTGTACTTCCTGGAAGTCAAGACAAATTTTTAAAAATCAGTATGAATCCTATATGTCTAGTTGTAGTTAATCAGGATAGATAAATTCGAGTTTTAAATCTAAGGGACACAACTTTTTAAAAAAAATCATGAATTTTTCCATAAGGAACACTCAACAACATAATGGATGACATTTTGAGTATTCAATGGGGTTTTAGAGAAGTCATTGAAACAGTCTTCCCTTGACCATGTTGTATGTCAAACCGGGATAAAAAGCTAAAGGGGGGCTTCCCTGGTGGCGCAGTGGTTGGGAGTCCGCCTACCGATGCAGGGGACGCGGGTTCGTGCCCCGGTCCGGGAAGATCCCACATGCCGTGGAGCGGCTGGGCCCGTGAGCCATGGCCACTGAGCCTGCGCGTCCGGAGCCTGTGCTCCGCAACGGGAGAGGCCACAACAGTGAGAGGCCCGCGTACCGGAAAGAAAAAAAAAAAAAAAAACAAAAGAAAGCTAAAGGGGATCTTGTTTGTGTAGCTCAGCAGGCTGTATATTACAGATCTACAATGATTCCATCTGTAATAATTTATAAGTTTGGCAGCTAACATACTTGAGGAAAAAATATTGTTTGAAACAACCTTGGTAGACCAAAGGGGGTGGATTATTTGAGAAAATGGATACTTCAGATGAGAAGAATGTTTTTGTTACCTAGTATGGTAAACTGAATATTGGCCCCCAAGAGCCAGGTCCTAATCCCTGGAATTTGTGAATGTCACTTTATATGGCAAAAGGAACTTTGCGGATACAAGGAAGTTAAGGATTGTGAGATGGGGAGATTATCCTGGATTATTCAGGTGGTCCCTAAATTTAATCATAAATCTCCTTTTGAGAAGGAGGCAGAGAGATCTGACTACAGAGATAGAAATCAGTGGGTTACTGATGCAAGATGCTATGCTGCTGGGTTTGAAGATGGAAGAAGGGACAAAGGAATGTAAGAAATGTAGCTCTAGAAGCTCGAAAAGGCAAGGAAATTGATTCTCTCCTAGAGCTTCCAGAGGAATGATAGCCCTACTGACACCTTGATTTTGGTCCAGTAAAACTGATTTTGGATTTCTGACTTCCAGAACTTAAAGAGAATAAATGTATATTGTTTTATGCCACCAAGTTTGTGTTAAGTTGTCACAGCAGCCACAGAAACTAGTCTACCTAGGATAACATGAAAAATATCTTTACCAAAATAAAACATTTTAAAGTATCATATGCCATAGGATACTGGCCCAGTGTTACAGTCTGAATGTTTGTGTCCCCCCCCAAATTCATATGTTGAAATCCTAGTGCCCAATGTGATGGTATTAGGAGATAGGACATTTGGGACGTAATTAGGTCATGAGGGTGGAACCCTGATGAATGAGATTAATGCCCTTAAAAAGAAGACCTAGAGAACTACCATGTCCCTGCCACCATGTGAGGACACAGGAAGAGGTCTGCAGCGTGGAAGAGGGCCCTCACACAACAATTCTGGCACCCTGAACTAGGACTTCTAGCCCCCAAAACTGTGAGAAATAAACTTCTGTTATTTATAATCTACCCAGTCTATCATATTTTTACACACAGAATGCAAGGAAATCAATTGCTGATTGCTTGGGGGTGGGGTTGAAAACTTACAGGCTAATCAGCGTTTTTAAATCTAATATTAAAATCCTAAGAGGATAATTTCAGGGCTAGTTATGAATTTTCTGGTTTTTCTTATGTATTTTAGATAATATTTGCAGTGTTCTCTTATTGCATTTTTGGTAACATTTTCAGTATTCTCTGGGAAATTAAGTAAAAGGCTCACTCTAGAATATAAGGCCCAGTGGGAAAATAGGGCCTCTTCCTCCTCTCTGGGTTGAAAGATTGGATCTTATTTGTAATTTACAAAATCTGTGGTTTGCAGAGCAGCTGAACCAACAGGAGGCAACACCATTCTTATTTGAAAGCTGATTTCCTTTAGTAAAGCGTCAATACTGGGTGTGACAAAATAGACAAGAAACAACAGTTCTTCAACTGGCAATACTATATTAGTGGGGATCCAGGCTGTGAAGCAGACTACCTGGAGTATTTTTCCTTAAATTACTGATACAAACCACTTTAGGAGCTCTAAAGAAACAAATCGACCAGGGCATAAGCCTAGAGTGTCCTGCCCTGTTTTTCAAGAGGCTGAAGCAGGGTTGCCCAGTGCAGACATGAGAGCTTTAGAGTTTAAAAAAAATGAGGGAGCCAGCAGGATGAACCCAGAAAGTCTGATGTATCAAGCCTCTAGTGAAAGCTTCTCTGGTGGCTGGCTGTGAAATGCAGAAATTCAAGCTGTATAGCTGAGTTTCCCCCGGATGTTGGCTGTTTGCTAATGCATGATAACCAGCAGCTCCTGACTTAGATGAACTCCCCACTGACTGCTAGAGATTGCCATCATTAGGGACCTTGCTTCCTCTGTGTTCCCAGAGGACTCTGCATCTACTCCTGCACATTTTCACACTGCACTGAAGTTATTCATTTATCTGTCTCTTCCACATGCATCTTGGCTTATTTCTTTTTGTGTCTCTAGCACCGGCATAGTGCCTAGTATTTAGAAAAAGCTGAATAAATGTTTGCTCTATGAATGAATGGAAGGAAACTCCGGATAAGTCTTCTGACAAAATCATTAGCCAGGATCTTTAAATTCTAGGAATCTTGAGGCTAATGGGGAATTTGACAATGCAGGGATCAGGTTACCACTTGAACCCACATCAATCTTGGCATCACTAAAAGTGATAATCAGACACTAGGGAGTCACTGCTACATGCTCCTGTAAACCCTATTGAAGTTCTTCCACTTCACTGGGATTGCTTGGACTGGAAGATCTATGCGGACAGGCACTTATTTTTACTCATTTTGATATTAGAAGAATATAGAATAGTGCCTAACATATAGGTGATCCTTAAACTGTTATCCAATGAGTGAGTAAGCTTAGAGGACAGAGTTGAGAAGGTAGAGACAGATGATAGGGAAATCAGAAAATAAGTGCTTATAACAGTCCAAGTAAAAGGGACAATACCTGGTTTGGACTTTGCCACCCTCAACAGAGTTCCCCAGTATTGCTTCCAGTGGCAAACACGCCTTTCAGGGGCTCTGGAGTGGATTTTCCTGCTGTATATCCACTCCCCTGGCCTGGCTTCCCTCAAGAATCCCTCCTGGATCTTCCAGTTGTGCCCATTCATTTTGTTCCCTCCAAATCAGGGCTCTGATGGGCCTCTAGTGACCCTGAATTAGCATAACATAACATGACGCATTGTACCACTAACATTGATAGCTATAAGAGTACAAGAATAAACCAGGAATTCTGAAGACTCCCCTTCTTGCCCATCTCCTGGACTCCCAAAATAACTATCTCAGAAAATTTACTTCCAACCTGTCTCCATCTCAGAGCAATGGTGACACTCTGATCACTGTGGCCTCACCCACAAAGATGAGTTCTCTCACCTGCTCCAGCATCCACAGTGATACTTTTGTAGGGACCCTGTCTCCTGTTCCTACTGAAACTATTTGAATATGTGGTCTCCAGCATTTAATGATCTCTGCAAACTCCAATGAGCCTCACTCATTGGAGGGCCCCCTTAATACCCATCTATTCAAAGTACATCACTCATTGCCCACAATCTAGCAGTAAGACCAAGTGCACAGATAGGATGCTGGAATACATTTTCCACAGATACAATTCCTAGGTTCCCTCCCCACACCTCTACTTCAAGAACTCTCCCAGAACCTCCCTCTCCACACTTCCATCCTTGAGTAGTGCTTGACTATGAGAGAGAAACAAAAGTATTTAAATTCATGTTATTTTTATATTATTAAAATGCTATGGTACATAACATTTTGTGTATATACTATTTATGCTTACTCATTTGTTTTTCTTCAAGTTGGATCAAAAGACTTTCCAATTCCTAAGATTTGTAAGCAGCACATATTTTTGGTGGAAGTGGTGTTCTGTTAAACCATACAGAGTAACTCTTTGGAAAAGTCATAATATCAAGCAAGGCCACACTACACTTTTTTTCTCTGGCAGGAGAATTAGATTTACAACCACACTGCTTTTCCTATTTTTGCCCTTGTGCAGATACATTTAGAAGAGCTGTATAATATGTGCTTTTTAAAAACACATATATTTTTAGCATTCACTAAAAAAATGAACGATACCATAAAATCTTAGTCTTTAGATATCTGGAGGTAGGGATTAACTCCGTAGAGCACTCTTCTGTCCATCTGTGTGTGCATACTCCAACAAGTATTTTGGAAATCTGAGAACTCTGCAAATGATGTTATCGTGCAGAATATTCTTGAGAAAAGATTTCCTTTGTTTCATTAAAAAAAACTTCTATCGACTTAAATAACAGACATAGTCTATTCTGATCTATTCTTTTTTTTTTTTTTTTTCTTACAGTAACCATTTTTTGCTGTGCAGACACTACTGTTTGCTCAGAGGAAAACCAGGTATTTGTTCAGGCAGCTTTCAAAGGAAAGAATGTACTTTTTTTTGCTCCTTTCCTAGTTGTCTGGACTAATATTAACTTCATGTGTAAATAAAAGGAGAAGGTGAGTCTATTTTGTGTTTTACTTTTTTTTACTAATGAAAGAAAATGTGATGCAATGTCCCTAACTCAGCCGATTAATAAGTATTTCCTATTCAGAATCTGCAGAATAATTTTTTTTTTTGCAGAAGAATTTTAAGGGAGTCAAATAGTTTTCAGAGTTTTATTCAGTTCTTTAAGCTCTAAATACTATAAAATAGAAATTATTTTAGAATAGCCACTTTTTAAATAGTCAAAACTACTTTTCAAAATCTTGAACTCTTTCATCATTATTTCCACTTCATTGGGCCACAGAAGCACCAAAGGGAGCTGTCGCAATAGAGGTTTGTGCACACCAGAGTCTCAAGTGGGACACAGATATTACCTTGAGAATCTGGCAGTTTGCCTAAAAATTGGAAGTTTTAGCAAATAAGGCAAGTAGACCATGGGCAGTGTGTGTGCGTTTGTTAGCTGCTGTAATTATTCCAGGTGAGTTCAGTCTCTAAGAAGATCCTTGACCCTAATTTTGAGCCTAAAAGATGACAAATAAGTGCTTGATAACACAGTTAACATAGTATTTTAAAAATCGATCTCTTCTGTCGTGTCCTACCATGTCCAAAGTTTCCCTGATCAAATAAGCCTATTGCCCCTTTTAGCTCTATCATTTATAGCAAACTTTGTTGTTGTTGTTAAATTTATGATTTTTCATTGCCCTCCTAGGCAGATAGTTGATGGTAAGAGTCTTTTTTTCTTTTTCTTTTGTTTTCTGCTGCAAATAAGAACACTATTAAGCAATTTGGGGAGGGAGCAAATAGGTACTGAATTATTAAGACAGAACGTGAGAAGGAGCCAAATAGCCTTGCATAAGAAATGCTGAGGGAAGAGGGGACAAACTAGGGGTATGGGATTAACAGTCAGACTACTGTGTATAAAAGAGATAAGCGACAAGGATATATTGTATATAGCACAGGGAATTATAGCCATTATCTTGTAATAACTTATAATGGAGTATAATCTGCAAAAATACCGAATCACTATGCTGTACACATGAAACTAATATAATACTGTATATCAACTATACTTCAATAAAATAGATAGGTAGGCAGACAAAAATGTTGAGAGACTGAAGTCCTCAGAGGAAGAGCAAGTACGTGGATTTGAATATTTTGGCCTGTTCTATCCAAAAGGGTAGTCACCAGCTACTTGTAGCTATTAAGCACTTGAAATGTGGATGGATTTCGAAGAGAGTACAACAAAAGATTGTAAAATAGCTCATCAATAAATTTTTATGATATCACATGTTGCAATGGCAATATTTTGGAAATACTTGGTTAGAAAAATATATTATTAAAATTAATTTCACCTGTTTTTTTACTTTTACTATAACTAATTATGATATTTAAAATCACATATTGTGATTGGCATTACAATTCTATTCGATAGTGCTGATTTAAAAAAAATCACTTCAGAAAGAATGAGTAAAAGAAATTTTAAGCCAATTAACTAGAGGTTTAAAATAGTCAAATTAACACAGGTATATGTTGAATTTAAAAGCCAATAAATAATGAATACACATTCCCTGAGGGCAGGAACCTAGTGTGTCATATTCATCTGCACATTCTCAGCACCTAGCACAGTTTCTGTCACGTACTAAGTACACAGCAAATAAATGCATGAATAATGAATCACTCAAATTAGAATTATGAAATAAGTAGAGAGAAAGTGTTAGTTTGAGTGTCACCAAATATTTTTTAAAGAACTGTATTAAGGTCCTTACATACTTCCTAACCAAAAAGAAATTCTTCAGTAATAATTAAGGCTCTCTATTGGTAAAGTGCACAATCAACTTAGGAACAAGTTTCAGAAACTTACTAGTGACTTTCTTTTTTAACACATACTACAGAAGGGAGGTGAATGGAGGAGTGTCAGTCTGGGATCTGCTGGTTCCTTTTTAGTGAAATTTGCTACCATACAACATAGGAATGGAACTAAATATCGTGCCCTTTCACTACAGGTTTAACACACTTTTTTTCCCCCAAAAGTTTCTAAATCTAGCATTGATAGATGGGCTTCAGGGACACATATATCCTCCAAAAATGTGTGCAAAATTGTACTTGTGCAAATGTATGTTTTGGGGAGAGAATACTATGGCTGTCATCAAAGGGGTCCAATGACAATAAACATATTACCCAGCCACTGCTCTACTGCAACATTAAATAGGATCAGGGTGAAAGTAAGATAATGACATCTTGTTTTGGTTTCAACATTAGGGAAAGTTATCCTTTGGCTGGAAAGCACTGGATCCTTTTCTGTTTTTCACACATTACCCAAGAGGTTTGACTTTCTAGAACTTTTCTTAGAGATTTCAGGTAGCCCGATCAACATTTTAAAACACTGTAAAATATTCTAAAAAGACAAAAATAATTTAACAGCTATAAAAATGTTTGAAAATGCAAATCAATGTATTGTTTACTGGAAACATAGTATTTTTGGAATCAATTTTGGCCACGATGAAAAATTTTAAAGTAGGTCCCAAACATCTTTAAAAGTGTTCCTCTGCCCATACCACCAATCATCCTAATGAAATCAGTATCTGTTTTCTTACTGGCATTTAGCTTCCTTACTTTCTAAGTTAGGCTCTATCAGGGTCGGCTCTGAATATATTAAATACAGGTAAATCTTATGATTTGATACAAAGGAGGAATGAGATGCCTGCCCAGCCTTTGCTCCCCTCTTTTCTGATAATAGGTCGCCAAGTCTCTTTTGGAAAATTACCTCTTACTCACTGGAGAGAGTCTTAATGAGAAGCCAAGAAGTTCACTTTAGACCCACCCTCGACACATACTTCAAGAAGAATGTGTGGCTCAAGCTCTGGCAATCAGGCTTTTTCTTCAGACTGAACTCTTACAAACAGAATGCAACAGAAAAATGAAAAATGGTGGGATTTCATTCATCCCGGTGGTCAGACCCTGAGGATCCTAGGAGGTTCTCGTACTTAGATCCCCAGAGCTGCTCTGTCTCTGAATCTTTCTTAAATCAGATTCTTATGCTTTTCCTTTAATTTCCAGTAAATTCAGTGGTAGACAGTGGCTCTTTATAAAGTGGATACATAATCTGAGACTAGTAATTTACTTATTCCTCAAAGGTAAAAAAGAAAAGAAGCTGAACATCTCTTCTCCATGAACTACTGAGGGCTCAAAATATTGATCTATCCAGGAAGACTTTATTGTGTCATTTGAGACATGTGAAACATTAAAAAACAGTAAGTTGATTTACACTGAAGGCCAACTGACTCTGAGTTAAAGAGGTACACTGATGAGAGGATCATGAGGTCTGGGGTAGCCCAGAAAGATATAAGATGGGATGTGACCCAAAACTCACAAAAAGGGATAGATTTTGAGAAAACTGATATGAGAGAAGGACAATTCAGGTGGGGAACAGCTTGACCAATTACACAGAGGAAACCTATCCAATTGGCCACTAGAGAGAGTTTGTATATGAGAGAGCTAGGAATAAAGTTGGAACAGTTTGAAGACACTCAAAAGCCATGCTAAAATGTTTGGGCTGTATTGTGCAGGCAATAGAGAATCTGTGTAATCACTTTAATGTGTAAAATAGCTTGACCCAGGGCAAAATTGGATGCAGGGTGGGCAGGTATGGGATTTCCATAATACCTCACATTTTAGGTGGAAAGGAAATGGAGCAGGATGGTGGTGATGAAAATGAATTACCTGATGCGAGAAATCACGCAAAGGGAGAGTCCATAAGATTTGATAAATGGCTGAACTGATATGGAAGGGAGAGGGTTCGACCAATCAAACCATGATTCCAAGGTTATCAGCATAAATTATGGAAAAGCAATAATACTTTGAACTTGGTAGTCCAAGGAAGAAACTATTTTGATAATTATGTGTATGTAATTTCCTTTTTCTATATGCCCTTTTTGATATATATAAGGGGAATTGCTGAAAGGCAGCTCACATTTCAAATACCAAGGAAGCTAATACACCACTCCTACTGCTGAATATTTGTCCCTTTTATTTTGAGAAGTTGATTGAAGATAATTTCCCATCCTTCCTACCTTTCTTCCTTCCTTTCTGTTTTTAGAAACTTCCTTTGATGGTGTCAGTAGCTACTCTATCCCTAAAACTTAATAAGAATATTTTTACAGGTACCTACTTTTGGCTAAAGCAACAGGCTTCCCTGATCTGGGCTACTTCTGGGACTAACCTTTAAGTGGCCTGGCAGCTCCCACCTTTGCTTTTGTGGAACCCAGCTGCCATGCTATTAGGAAGTTTAGGCTATCCTGCTGAAGAGAGAGGCCACATGGAGGGGACTTAGAGGGAAAGACATGATGTGGAAAGTGGGGCCATCTTAGACCTTTCAGCCCAGTCTAGCCTCCAGCTGAAAACAGCTGCACAACTCTAGAGCCCACACCAAGTGGAGCAGAAAAACTACCCAGTCTATGCACAGAATTCTCAAATATTATAGACCTTCATTGTTTTAGCTACTATATTTGTGAAGTAATAGAAAACTGAAACAGAAAGGTTGAGTTTGAGGTGTCTCTGAGATAGTTAGGCAGCGATCTCCAGCTGTAAGAAGCGCATAGAGAAACTGGAAATACAGATTTTGAAGCTATTCACTTAAAGATGATGAATAAAGTCAGGAACATGCAAGAGATTATCTATCACAAGAGTATAAAATGAGATGAGGAAGGAGTCTAGGCCAAACTCTCATAAGGAAAGAAGAATATGGCTCATATGGAATGAGACAACAAATGAGAAAGAAGAAGAGCCAGAAAAACAGAAAAAATGTGCAATCACTAACGCCCAGAGAAGGGTCCCATGACGGAGAAACACGAACTCCTGTGATGAATGTTGCCAAGAAGTATGATGACAGGATCCAGTTTATATACAGAATGAAAAGTGCCTCCAAGAGGTTTAATATAATTAACATCATCTAGAGAGTTAATTTCCTCAAGGAAATTATTTGATGCCATGTCATTAACCTATCCATGATATACCCATTTCACCTTTCACCAAGTAAATGCTTATTCATATTTGATTTTAAACACAATCATTTCAAGACAGAAAATGAACAAGCACAGAGACTTACAGTTTTAAATTAATTGCAAGGGCATGAATAATTGGAAGGTTGTCTATATATTGTAAGGCTCATTGTGATCCCTTTGTTGGCTCCCAAACTGATCGATAGAGACTGGAAAATTGTAGCACTGGCTTACTGGGTATTTAATTATCATTACTTCCATGATAATTATGTATAATTCATGCCATAACACTGTGCACGTTACATGGAAGGTATGATCCAGTGGAGTAACGAGGGTATTGGACTGCTGAAGTGGATCATATTTTACAATCTCCTTCTTCTATCTGATAAAGTTAGTCTCAGTAAAACCCATGTAATAATCAGTAGTAGTCATTTTCTCAATTTGTTCTTTAGTTTCAAAACAATAAAAAGGAAAAAATTTCAATTATAAAGATATTTTTCAAATTCAGTAACATATTTCATGTATCAAAGATATACCCTTTCCAAACAAAAACATTACTCCGTGTAGTTCACACTCTGCTTCAATGTTTTAAATTTTAAACACAAACAAAAACTCTAAGGGGTCATATATAATGTCAAAATTGAAGGAATTCAAGTTCTATTTGTTGATCTTTACAATCACTGTCCCATCACTGTTTAAATCAAATCTCCTATTTAAATAAAGAAATATCAAGTACCACTGGACTGGACAAAGCAACTTTTTCCAAAGTCAGCTCAGACGGTTCTAAACTATTACAAATTTACTCTAGAAATAAATGCATTGTAGCTGAGACTGTATGTTGGGGATCTAATATGTAACTTGGAGGTCTTTGAGTTAACTGCTAAGTAGAATTAAACATTTATTGAAGGATAAGTAATAAAAATGTGTTAATCTGAAGCATACATAAATATTAAACACAGCACAGCAGTAGCCACATCAATTGTTTAGAAATTAGATCAACAAAATATTTTGGGTGGAAGAAATATTTTATCACAGACACTGTTTAGAATTGCTGGTACATGAAGATAATAAAAAATCAGAACAAATTCTAGTCAATGTTTGTTTCTAAATTATTCTATAGGCACTTCACTTCCTCATTGCCAACCCATTAGGACTGCTGTCCATCACATCCCACCCCATGATTCACAGATATGAATTGATTTAACATTTGGATTTCATTGTTAGCCTTTCATTTTGTCCCTGAAATTCCATTGTGCTACATGAATGAAATTTGACAAGAAATTCAAAATTTTGTTGATGCATTTCTGGGCATAACTTATAGTGGAAAACCATAAAAACTCTTTTGCAATGTTTTTTCTTAAATACTCAGGAAAAGACAAATTGGGGGGATAGACTTCATGGAAAATTAAGAGGAAAAAGATATTTAGAGGTGATCATTTCCATGTCAGATGAGTTATGAAACTGTGCAAAATAGAATTAGATTATAATTTTATATTTTCCATCCTCCAAATCCATCTATTCATTCATTTAACAAACTTTTAACTGTCTCTTCCATGCCTTTCTCCGTGCTAGGTGTTGGGAAATAAAAAATATCTTGTCAATTAACATTCTACATAACTTTTCCCTTGAAACAACATTACATATTTAATACATTTTAAGATTTTTTGATGGAAGTCTTTGCAAAATATATACTTCTCAGTCTTTAATAAAAGGATAGTTTAACTTTTCTCTTTATGTGTCAAAGTCATCATTATGAGCATCTATTTTGTGTATTTTGGTACAATTCTATGTCTCCCAGCTCTTTGCCTTTTTAGCCTCTCCTTCCTTCAAAGATAGCCTTTCAGCTTCCACATCTCCCGCTGTCATGTGCTTGCCTTTAACAGCCTGATGTTAATCTTAAGGTTTCCTGGTTTGAAAGTTCTATGTGTAGGGAAGCTAGGCAAGCAAACTTCTTAAAAAGTTTACTGGTGAATAATAGTCAATAACAATGAGTGAAGCTGTAACATATAAAAGTCTATGATCCAAGTATAGGTAGATATCTGTCAGAAGGTTATAAATTACAAGAAAAAGAAAACTCCAATTCAACTACTTTTAAAAAATAAGAGGAAGTTATTAACACACAGAAATATAAGTCCAGTCTGCTATCTTCAGCCTTATTCACTTGTTGCCTGCCTCCCAGATGCAGGATGGCTATGCAGGATATTCATTTGGGAATTCTGACTCGCAAAGTTCTGGGCAAAATAAAATCTCTATAAATACCAATTTCTTAAAACTCATACTAATAATATAGAGTAGATTTCATAAACATTCTTAAATAACTAATTAACCATCATATCTGAATTTGATTATAACCATTGTACTAAATTATCAAAAACCATAATAATCTTTAGCATTCATTCACAAATGATGATTATATGACGTGAACTCAGAGTAGTTTTTAAAAGTACAAAGTAGCAACTCTTTTGATGTGACAATTCTGAGGCTCATCAACCGTAACATAACAAATAAACATAGTTATTTCCATAACATCTTTTTCCATAAGGCAAAAGAACAAATCTCTGTGATTTCTCCAGGGGCCCTGTGGGAAATCTTAAAGAAAGATTTAGATGTGAAAGTTTCTGTGAAACTTTCATACTTTTTATTCCATTTTTCAGCAAGGATTTGATTCGGGGAAGGCAAAATTCAAAATTTGACAGATCTGAGCACTTCAGATGAGATCAGGTATGCCTGAGAACATGAATGGTTGTGACTTGGCTATCTATTAATCGAAGTGACACTCAACACTTTCAGAAATGAAGAACATTTGTTGTTTCTTTTATGTTGAGGAGAACACTCAAGGACATGACAAAGTCAGAAACACAGTGTAGAATGTCATTCTGGTGAGATACGGAACCTTTGCTATTTGGGAAAATTAGCCTCTGAGGTAAAGAGCAAACTTTTACAACCTCTTATTAAGAGCGGCCAAAGACAGGAGGAGCTTCAAGATGGCAGAAGAGTAAAAAGTAGAGATCACCTTCCTCCCCACAAATACATCAGAAATCCGTGTACATGTGGAACAACTCCTACAGAACACCTACTGAACGCTGGCAGAAGACCTCAGACCTCCCAAAAGGCAAGAAACCCCCCACGTACCTGGGTAGAGCAAAAGAAAAAAGAAAAAACAGAGACAAAAGAATAGGTATGGGACCTGCACCAGTGGGAGGGAGCCGTGAAGGAGGAAAGCTTTCCACACACTAGAAGCCCCTTCGCGGGCAGAGACTGCGGGTGGCGGAGCGGGGGAGCTTCGGAGCCGCGGAGGAGAGCGCAGCAACAGGGGTGCGGAGGGAAAAGCGGAGAGATTCCCGCGCAGAGGATGGGTGCCGACCGGCACTCACCAGCCTGAGAGGCTCGGGTGCTCACCTGCCGGGGCGGGCGGGGCTGCGAGCTGAGGCTCGGGCTTCGGTCAGGGAGAGGACTGGGGTTGGCGGCGTGAACACAGCCTGAAGGGGTCAGTGCGCCACAGCTAGCCGGGAGGGAGGCCGGGAAAAAGTCTGGACCTGCCTAAGAGACAAGAGACTTTTTCTTCCCTCTTTGTTTCCTGGTGCGCGAGGAGAGGGGATTAAGAGTGCCGCTTAAAGGAGCTCCAAAGACGGGAGCGAGCCGTGGCTAAAAGCGCGGACCCCAGAGACAGGCATGAGACGCTAAGGCTGCTGCTGCCGCCACCAAGAAGCCTGTGTTCACGCACAGCTCACTATCCATACCTCCCCTCCCGGAGCCTGTGCAGCCCGCCACTGCCAGGGTCCCGTGACCCAGGGACAACTTACCCGGGAGAACACACGGTGCGCCTCACGCTGGTGCAATGTCATGTCGGCCTCTGCCGCCGCAGGCTCGTCGCGCACTCTGTGCCCCTCCCTTCCCCCCGGCCTGAGTGAGCCAGAGCCCCCGAATCAGCGGCTCCTTTAACCCCGCCCTGTCTGAGCGAAGAACACACGCCCTCAGGTGGCCTACACGCAGGGGCGGGGCCAAATCCAAAGCTGAACCGCAGCAGCTGTGCAAACAAAGAAGAGAAAGGGAAATCTCTCCCAGCAGCCTCAGGAGCTGCGGATTAAATGTCCACAATCAACTTGATATACGCTGCATCTGTGGAATACCTGAATAGACAAGGAATCATCCCAAATTGAGGCAGTGGACTTCGGGAGCAACGATGTATATATATTTTTTCCTTTTTCTCTTTCTGTGAGTGTGTATGTGTATGCTTCTCTGTGTGATTTTCTCTGTATAGCCTTGCTTTTACCATTTGTCCTAGGGTTCTGTCTGTCCGTTTTTTGTATTTTGGGGTTAAGTATAGATTTTAGCACTTGTTATAATTGGTGGATTTGTTTGTTGTTTTTGTTGCTCTCTTCTTTTTTCTTTATTACCTAAAAAATTTTTATTTTTAATAATTATTGTCTTTTTAATAACTTTATTCTATTTTATTGTTTTCTTTCATTCTTTCTTTTTTTCTCCCTTGTATTCTGAGCCATGTGGATGACAGGGTCTTGGTGGCCAGCCAGGCGTCAGTGCTGTGCCTCTGAGGTGGGAGAGCAGAGTTCAGGACACTGGCCCACAAGAGGCCTCCCAGCTGCACGTAATATCAAACAGCGTAAATCTCCCAGAGATCTCCATCTCAATGCCAAGACCTAGCTCCACTCAACGACCAGCAAGCTACAGTGCTGGATACCCTATGCCAGACACTAGCAAGACAGGAAAATGATCCCACCCATTAGCAGGGAGGCTGCCTATAATCATAAATAACGTCACAGACACCCCAAAAAACACACCACCAGACGTGGACCAGCCCACCAGAAAGAGAAGATCCAGCCTCATCCAGCAGAACTCAGGAACTACTCCCCTCCACCAGGAAGCCTACACAACCCACTGAACTAACCTTAGCCACTGGGGGCAGACACCAAAAACAACGGGAACTACGAACCTGCAGCCTGCTAAAAGGAGACCCCTAACACAGTAAGTTAAGCAAAATGAGAAGACAGAGAAACACACAGCAGATGAAGGAGCAAGGCAAAAACACACCAGACCTAACAAATGAAGAGGAAAAAGGCAGTCTACCTGAAAAAGAATTGAGAATAATGATAGTAAAGATGATCCAAAATCTTAGAAATAGAATGGAGAAAATACAAGAAACGTTAAACAAAGACCTAGAAGAACAAAAGAGCAAACAAACAATGATGAACAACACAATAAATTAAAGTAAAAATTCTCTAGAAGGAATCAATAGCAGAATAACTGAGGCAGAAGAATGGATAAGTGACCTGGAAGATAAAATAGTGGAAATAACTACTGCAGAGCAGAAAAAAGAAAAAGAATGAAAAGAATTGAGGACAGTCTCAGAGACCTCTGGGAAAACATTAAATGCACCAACATTCGAATTATAGGGGTTCCAGAAGAAGAAGAGAAAACCAAAGGGACTGAGAAAATATTTGAAGAGATTATAGTTGAAAACTTCCCTAATATGGGTGAGGAAATAGTTAATCAAGTCCAAGGAGCGCAGAGAGTCCCATACAGGATACATCCAAGGAGAATCATGACAAGACACATATTAATCAAAGTATCAGAAATTAAATACTAAGAAAAATTATTAAAAGCAGCAAGGGGAAAACAACAAATAACATACAAGGGAATCCCCATAAGGTTAACAGCTGATCATTCAGCAGAAACTCTGCAAGCCAGAAGGGAGTGGCAGGACATATTTAAAGTGATGAAAGGGAAAAACCTACAACCAAGATTACTCTACCCTGCAAGGCTCTCATTCAGATTCGACAGAGAAATTAAAACCTTTACAGACAAGCAAAGCTAAGAGAATTCAGCACCACCAAACCAGCTTTACAACAAATGCTAAAGGAACTTCTCTAGGCAAGAAACACAAGAGAAGGAAAACACCTAGAATAATAAACCCAAAACAATGAAGAAAATGGTAATAGGAACATACATATCGATAACTACCTTAAATGTAAATGGATTAAATGCTCCAACCAAAGACAGAGACTGGCTGAATGGATACAAAAAGAAGACCCATATACATGCTGTCTACAAGAGACCCACTTCAGACCTAGGGACACATACAGACTGAAAGTGAGGGGATGGAAAAAGATATTCCATGCAAATGGAAATCAAAAGAAAGCTGGAGTAGCAATTCTCATATCAGACAAAATAGACTTTAAAACAAACACTAGTACAAGAGATAAAGAAGGACACTACATAATGATCAAGGGATCAATCCAAAAAGAAGATATAACAATTGTAAATATTTACACACCCAACACAGGAGCACCTCAATACATAAGGCAAATGCTAATAGCCAAAAACAGGGAAATTGACAGTAACACAATCATTGTAGGGAACTTTAACACCCCATGTTCACCAATGGACAGATCATCCAAAATGAAAATCAATAAGGAAACAAGCTTTAAATGATACATTAAGCAAGTAGGACTTAATTGATATTTATAGGACATTCCATCCAAAAACAACAGAATACACTTTCTTCTCAAGTGCTCATGGAACATTCTCCAGGATACATCATATCTTCAGTCACAGATCAAGCCTTTGTAAATTTAAGAAAGCTGAAATTGTATCAAGTGTCTTTTCCGACAACAACGTTATGAGACTAGATATCAATTACAGGAAAAAAAGTGCAAAAAATACAAACACATGGAGGCTAAACAATACTTAGAAACCAAGAGATCACTGAAGAAATCAAAGAGGAAATCAAAACATACCTAGAAACAAATGACAGGGAAAACACGATGACCCAAAACCTATGGGATGTAGCAAAAGCAGTTCTAAGTGGGAAGTTTATAGCAATACAGTTCTACCTAATGAAATAAGAAACATCTCAAATAAACAACCTAATCTTACACCTAAAGCAATTAGAGAAAGAAGAACAAAAAAAAAAAACCCAAAGTTAGCAGAAGGAAAGAAATCATAAAGATCAGATCAGAAATAAATGAAAAAGAAGTGAAGGAAACAGTAGCAAAGATCATAAAACTAAAACCTGTTTTTTTGAGAAGATAAACAAAATTGATTAACAATTAGCCAGACTTATCAAGAAAAAAAGGGAGAAGACTCAAATCAATAGAATTAGAAATGAAAAAGGAGAAGTAACAACTGTCACTGCATAAATACAAAGGATCATGAGAGATTATTACAAACAACGATATGCCAGTAAAATGGACAACCTGGAAAAAATGGACAAATTCTTAGAAAAGAACAACCTTCCGAGACTGAACCAGGAAGAAATAGAAAATATGAAGAGACCAATCACAAGCACTGAAATTGAAACTGTGATTAAAAATCTTCCAACAAACAAAAGCCCAGGACCAGATGGCTTCACAGGTGAATTCTATCAAACATTTACAGAAGAACTAACACCTATCCTTCTGAAACTCTTCCAAAATACAGCAGAGGGAGGAACACTCCCAAATTCATTCTACAAGGCCACCATCACCCTGATACCAAAACCAGACAAAGATGTCACAAAGAAAGAAAACTACAGGCCAACATCACTGATGAACATAGATGCAAAAATCCTAAACAAAATACTAGCAAACAGAATCCAACAGCACATTTAAAGGATCATATACTATGATCAAGTGGGGTTTATCCCAGGAATGAAAAGATTCTTCAATATATGCAAATCAATCAACGTGATACACCATATTAACAAACTATAGAGAATAAACACCATATGATCATCTCAAATGATGAAGAAAAAGCTTTAGACAAAATTCAACACCCATTTATGATAAAAACCCTCCAGAAAGTAGGCATAGAGGGAACTTACCTCAACATAATACAGGCCATATATGACAAACCCACAGCCAACATTGTTCTCAATGGTGAAAAACTGAAACCATTTCCACTAAGATCAGGAACAAGACAAGGTTGCCCACTCTCATCACTATTATTCAAAATAGTTTTGGAAGTTTTAGCCACAGAAATCAGAAGAAAAAGAAATAAAAGGAATACAAATTGGAAAAGAAGTAAAGCTGTCACTGTTTGCAGATGACATGATACTATACATAGAGGATCCGAACGATGCTACCAGAAAACTACTAGAGCTAATCAATGAATTTGGTAAAGTAGCAGGATACAAAATTAATGCACAGAAATCTCTTGCATTCCTATACACTAATGATGAACAATCTGAAGGAGAAATTAAGGAAATACTCCCATTTACCATTGCCACAAAAAGAATAAAATACCTAGGGATAAGCCTACCTGAGGAGACAAAAGACCTGTATGCATAAAACTATAAGACACTGATGAAAGAAATTTATGATGATACAAACAGAGGGAGAGATATACCATTTTCTTGGACTGTAAGAATTAATATTGTGAAAATGACTACACGACCCAAAGCAATCTACAGATTCAATGCAATCCCTATCAAACAATGGCATTTTTCACAGAACTAGAACAAAAAATTTCACAATATTTATGAAAACATAAAAGACCCTGAATAGCCAAAGCAATGTTGAGAAAGAAAAATGGAGCTGGAGGAATCAGGCTCCCTGACTTCAGACTATACTACAAACCTACAGTAAGCAAGACAGTATGGTACTGGCACAAAAACAGAAATATAGAGCAATGGAACAGGACAGAAAGCCGAGAGATAAACCCACGCACATATGCTCACCTTATTTTTGATAAAGGAGGCAAGAATATACAATGGAGAAAGACAGCCTCTTCAATAAGTGGTGCTGGAAAAACTGGACAGCTACATGTAAAAGAATAAAATTAGAACTCTCCCTAACACCATACACAAAACTAAACTCAAAATCGATTATAGACCTAAATGTAAGGCCAGACACTATAAAACTCTTAGAGGAAAACATAGGCAGAACACTCTATGACATACATCACAGCAAGATCCTTTTTGGCCCACCTCCTAGAGAAATGGAAATAAAAACAAAAATAAACAAATGGGACCTAATGAAACTTCAAAGCTTTTGCACAGCAAAGGAAACCATAAAGAAGATGAAGACAACCCTCAGAATGGGAGAAAATAATTGCAAATGAAGCAACTGACAAAGGATTAATCTCCAAAATTTACAAGCCGCTCATGTAGCTCAATATGAAAAAAACAAACAACCCAATCCAAAAATGGGCAGCAGACCTAAATAGACATTTCTCCAAAGAAGATATACAGATGGCCAACAAACACATGAAAGAATGCTCAACATCGTTAATCATTAGAGAAATGCAAATCAAAACTACAATGAGATATCCTCTCACACCAGTCAGAATGGCCTTCATCAAAAAATCTACAAACAATAAATGCTGGAGAGGGTATGGAGAAAAGGGAACCCTCTTGCACTGTTGGTGGGAATGTAAACTGATACAGCCACTATGGAGAACAGTATGGAGGTTCCTTAAAAAACTAAACATAGACCTACCATATGACCGAACAATCCCACTCCTGGTCATATACCCTGAGAAAACCATAATTCAAAAAGTGGGGCTTCCCTGGTGGCGCAGTGTTTGAGAGTCCGCCTGCCGATGCAGGGGACACGGGTTCGTGCCCCGGTCCAGGAAGATCCCACATGCCGCGGAGTGCCTGGGCCCGTGAGCCATGGCCACTGAGCATGCGCATCCGGAGCCTGTGCTCCACTACGGGAGAGGCCACAACAGTGAGAGGCCCTCATTCCGCAAAAAAAAAAAAAAAAAAAAAAAAAAAAAGCGTCATGTACCACAATGTTCACTGCAGCTCTATTTACAATAGCCAGGACATGGAAGCAACGTAAGTGTCCATTGACAGATGAATGGATAAAGAAGATGTGGCACATATATACAATGGAATATTACTCAGCCATAAAAAGAAACGAAATTGAATTATTTGTTGTGAGGTGGATGGACCTAGAGTCTGTCATACAGAGTGAAGTAAGTCAGAAAGAGAAAAACACATACCTTATGCTAACACATATATATGGCATCAAGAAAGAAACAAAAAACAAATGGTCATGGAGAACCTAGGGGCAGGACAGGAATACAGATGCAGACCTACTAGAGAATGGACTTGAGGACACAGGGAGGGGGAAGGGTAAGCTGGGACAAAGTGAGAGAGTGGCATGGACATATACACACTACCAAATGTAAAACCAATAGCTAATGGGAAGCAGCTGCATAGCACAGGGAGATCAGCTCGGTGCTGTGACCACCTAGAGGGGTGAGATAGGGAGGGTGGAGGGAGGGAGACAGGAGGGAAGAGATACGGAGATATAGGTATATGTACAGCTGATTCACTTTGTTATAAAACAGAAAGTAACACACCATTGTAAAGCAATTATACTCCAATAAAGATGTTTAAAAAAAATAAATACAGTAAAAAAATAAAATAAAATAGGTAGGCAAATGTAAAATAGATACCTGGTGGGAAGCAGCTGCATTGCCTAGGGAGATCAGCTCAGTGCTTTGTGACCACCTAGAGGGGTGGGATAGGGCGGGTGGGAGGGAGACGCAAGAGGGAGGGGATATGGGGACATATGTATACATATAGCTGATTCACTTTGTTATACAGCAGAAACTAGTACAACATTGTAAAGCAATTATACTCCAATAAAGAGGTTAAAAAAAAAAGAGCGGCTGAAGACAAAATACTGTAGGGTTATCACTTATATGTGGAATCTAAAAATTAGAAGAAACTGTGATTATAATAAGAAAGAAACAGACCCACAGATAGAGAGAACAAACTAGCGGTCACTAGTGGGGAGAGGAAAGGGGGAGGGGAAGTACAGGGGTAGGGGAGTAAGAGGTACAAATTATTATGTATAAAATAAGATATAAGGATATACTGTACAACACAGGGAATATACCCAATAGTTTATAATAATTATAAATTGAGTATAACCTGTAAAAATTGTGAATCACTATATTGTACACCTATAATATATAATATTGTACAGCTACTATAACTCAATAAAATTATAATTATAATAAAGAGCAGATGAATACTCCAAGGAAACTTTGTCATTTTTACAGAGAGGAAATCAAATTCTAGGTTTGCCTCACTAAAATATTTGATTGTAAAGGAGACACAGCTCTTTTTTTTTTTTTTACATTTTTTTGGAGTACAATTGCTTTACAATGGTGTGTTAATTTCTGCTTTATAACAAAGTGAATCAGTTATACATATACATATGTTCCCATATCTCTTCCCTCTTGCGTCTCCCTCCCTCCCACTCTCCCTATCCCACCCCTCCAGGCGGTCGCAAAGCACCGAGCTGATCTCCCTGTGCTATGCGGCTACTTCCCACTAGCTATCTACCTTACATTTGGTAGTGTATATATGTCCATGCCTCTCTCTCGCTTTGTCACAGCTTACCCTTCCCCCTCCCCATATCCGCAAGTCCATTCTCTAGTAGGTCTGTGTCTTTATTCCTGTCTTACCCCTAGGTTCTTCATGACATTCTTTTTTTTCTTAAATTCCATATATATGTGTTAGCATACGGTATTTGTCTTTCTCTTTCTGACTTACTTCACTCTGTATAACAGACTCTAGATCTATCCACCTCATTACAAATAGCTCAATTTCGTTTCTTTTTATGGCTGAGTAATATTCCATTGTATACATGTGCCACATCTTCTTTATCCATTCATCCAATGATGGACACTTAGGTTGTTTCCATCTCCGGGCTATTGTAAATAGAGCTGCAATGAACATTTTGGTACATGAATCTTTTTGAATTATGGTTTTTTCAGGGTATATGCCCAGTAGTGGGATTGCTGGGTCATATGGTAGTTCTATTTGTAGTTTTTTAAGGAACCTCCATACTGTTCTCCATAGTGGCTGTACCAATTCACATTCCCACCAACAGTGCAAGAGTGTTCCCTTTTCTCCACACCCTCTCCAATATTTATTGTTTCTAGATTTTCTGATGATGGCCATTCTGACTGGTGTGAGATGATATCCCACTGTAGTTTTGATTTGCATTTCTCTAATGATTAATGATGTTGAGCACACAGAGAATCCTAAAGATGCTATGAGAAAACTACTAGAGCTAGTCAATGAATTTGGTAAAGCAGCAGGATACAAAATTAATGCACAGAAATCTCTGGCATTCCTACACACTAATGATGAAAAATCTGAAAGTGAAATCAAGAAAACACTCCCATTTACCATTGCAACAAAAAGAATAAAATATCTAGTAATAAACCTACCTAAGGAGACAAAAGACCTGTATGCAGAAAATTATAAGACACTGATGAAAGAAATTAAAGATGATACAAATAGATGGAGAGATATAGCACGTTCTTGGATTGGAAGAATCAACATTGTGAAAATGACTCTACTACCCAAAGCAATCTACAGATTCAGTGCAATCCCTATCAATCTACCAGTGGTATTTTTCACAGAGCTAGAACAAAAAATGTCACAATTTGTATGGAAACACAAAAGACCCCGAATAGCCAAAGCAATCTTGAGAACGAAAAACGGAGCTGGAGGAATCAGGCTCCCTGACTTCAGACTATACTACAAACCTACAGTAATCAAGACAGTATGGAACAAAAAGACAGATCAATGGAACAGGATAGAAAGCCCAGAGATAAACCCACGCACATATGGTCACCTTATCTTTGATAAAGGAGGCAGGAATGTACAGTGGAGAAAGGACAGCCTCTTCAATAAGTGTTGCTAGGAAAACTGGACAGGTACATGTAAAAGTATGAGATTAGATCACTCCCTAACACCACACACAAAAATAAGCTCAAAATGGATTAAAGACCTAAATGTAAGGCCAGAAACTATCAAACTCTTAGAGGAAAACATAGGCAGAACACTCTATGACATAAATCACAGCAAGATCCTTTTTGACCCACTTCCTAGAGAAATGGAAATAAAAACAAAAATAAACCAATGGGACCTAATGAAACTTCAAAGCTTTTGCACAGGAAAGGAAACCATAAACAAGACCAAAAGACAACCCTCAGAATGGGAGAAGATATTTGCAAATGAAGCAACTGACAAAGGATTAATTTCCAAAATTTATAAGCAGCTCATGCAGCTCAATAACAATAAAACAAACAACCCAATCCAAAAATGGGCCTAAGTCCTAAATAGACATTTCTCCAAAGAAGATATACAGACCACCAACAAATACTTGACACAGCTCTTTTTGAAAATCTCATGAATAAACCTATCAAAACTGAGTCCTATTTGGCAAAATACTAACAAAAATTTGTTCTCATTTTCAGGTTATCTTTCTGTGAATCTTCTTCAGATCTATCTGTATGCTAAGTGTTGCCCTTCACCATGTTGTTTCTTATTCTGGAACAAAAGTCATTTCATTTCAGGACAGAAGCATTCTCTTTTTTCCCCTTAATCAACTAAAACATGCCTTATTATCTTGAAACTCCTAATAGAGTCTCATTCATATATATTAATTATAGCTTTTATGCAATGTTACATCTATTCCACAGAGAAAACTAAAGGGTGGATAATTGTGAACAGTCTGTCATATTGGTGGACTAGCAGAGCTCAGTATATATACAGTTCAGTTTCTTACAGCAGCACATTCCCTTATTTCTCAACATGGCAGAAAAGAACATGTTCAGTGACAAAGCCAAAGATATACCTTCTCTGTAGCACATACAAGTAAGGAGCAAAAGTATATACCCTTAAAGTTATGCTTAACAATCAATACTTCAGTATTCTATCTTACATAGAAATGATCTAGGCATTCAATAGATGTCCATCAATTAATTCAATATCTGTCCAAGGGTTAGCTGAACATCTTGGAAATTCCGTTCAAGCTGACATATTCTTAAACTTAATTACTGTGGAAATTTAAAAAAAAGCCTGTCAGAATAATGGTTTACTTTGGTTAAATATAAGTGTATGTTTTTCATAATGTTAAATGATAACTAGAAGTATGCTGGTTTATATGATCAGTTGACCTGTATACATTAGGAAAAACATATTCATATAGAAAAAAAGTAAGCTGTATTATACTTGACACTTAACACTGACAAATCAGAGAAGATACAGCTGCTTTTATTAAACACTAAAGATTAAACTTTTTTCTTGCCAACTACTTACCTAAATTATATAAATTTGAATTCTTATAATGCTTCTGTGTTTGTTTTTTGGAGAATATATATATTTTAATCCAACACATTTAAAGGATCAGTAGTTCCATTTCCTTATTTTCAGGGAATTTTAGGAAAAGTCAGCTTATATAAGTAGGTATGTTGATATGCTCATAAGAATAGAGCTCCTCTAATTTAAGAGCTTTATAAGGTAATATATTAATACCACCTGGATGTAGGAAAATATTACATGCTGACTCAATCAGCAGTGAAGGTATTTCTGAATTATAAATATATAGACATACAAGCGCAGAAAAATAGACCTTACAGCTTCAATTCTATAATTTCAGCCATAGGGCAAGAGTCAAGAAAGAAACAGAAATACTGCCCAGTCCAGATGAAAGAGCTGTTCTCTTCCTAGACAGCAAGACACTCTTCATTGATTTGAGCTGAAAAATAGACAAACAAAAAGACTAACAAACTAGGTTGTGTTGTCTCTCACTCACAGGGATTAGATTTCTATAAACCATTAATCCATTTAGAGGGATGTCCAAATTGTCAGACCTTAAAATCAAGTTCCCAACCATTGCTGCCAACAGTAGGTAATAACTTATTGGCTGTAAATGAACCAAGATGGAACAGAAACACAAAATTAGTAGAGAGGAAAATTAAAACCAGAAAAACAGAGAGTCAGCGATGTTCTCTTGGTGCTTTGGATTCACCGAAGGAGAGCTAAGAAAAGCACATCTGAGCTTCAACTGCTATGACGTACACATATCTGTCATGGAAATTTGCCTGGCTCTGTCATGTGAATCTACTGAACATCTTGTTGCAATTTCCACAACACTTAAAAAATATTTTTCAAACGGGATAAAGTCATGGCACTCATACAGATATAAAATGAGCACATGATAAAAGATTCTAATTTAACTCATGAGTGAATGGGAAGGTGCTATAACTGATTCAAAAAAGGATCCAAAGAATAGACACTAGAATATTGATTAGGAATATTGAAATGATTATGTAAATAGAGGTAAAACTGGTTTTATTACAAGGTAAGAGGGAAGACGTTTGTTGTTAGTTATTAAAGAATATGCTTATATATAAATGTACATCATTGCAAACAATTATCAACCTCATTCGCAGATGAAACACCTAATCTATCCAAAAATCACATATCTGAGAGAGCACCATAGAATTATCAATGGCTGAATATTTATTTTGAGAGGTATAGTACGTTCTACATAAATTCTGTCCCAAGAGATGGACTCAAAAGAACATGCAGTTCTTATAAACACTCTCATGTGCTGTGTTAAAACAAAAGAAAACAAATGTGTCACCTGAAGCACTGCAGAAGACTGACCCCTCCCCCGTGAGTGTCAACATTTGAGGTTTTTTTTTTTTTACATCTTTATTGGAGTATAATTGCTTTACAATGGGGTGTTAGTTTCTGCTTTACAACAAAGTGAATCAGTTATACATATACCTATGTTCCCATATCTCTTCCCTCTTGCGTCATGTTTATCAGATGCTTCAGGGTTACTCTGTGTTGCCTCCTGGCCTGTCATAGAGGACTGATCAGAGGCTGCCCAGTAAGCTTCAACAATGGGATCAGAGGCCCTGGGTTTGCCATCTCTGTTCACCACTTTCTGGCCAAGGGATCTTAAGAGATTCACCTATTCCCTCGGGTCAGCAGTTTCTTTATGTGTAAAATGGGGATAATAAGAGTTCCTCCATCTTCGGTTTTCCCTAAAATTAATTACTCTTGTAACTATACTGCTGCATAACACAGTGCCTGCCACGGTGCCCTTACTAAATAGCTGTATATCTCTCATTCCCTATAAACCGGATGTTTACACATGCTTCCTTGAGGTATCGATGGGCCTGGTTCTCATGTGATCGCTGGGTCCTTGGGCCACTGGCTGTGAAAACCATGGCCTGCTGAACCTAGAGGAGAGATGGAAAGTGCCACACAGAAGAAGCAGCCAGGTCTACATCCGTGAACCAGACAGTTCTCACCCTAGTTTCCTCTCTGCTCTCCTCTGCCTGGTGACTCCCCCTCTCTCTGCCTCTTTCCACCATCTTTCTAAAGCAGAAGGACCCAGCTTGGCCTTTGGCTAATTCACAGGAGTGTCCCAAGAATAAAGCAAATAGTGTTGGAAATGTATTTAGAGCTCTTTGGAATATGTGCTTGTATAAGTCCAAGAAACCTTTCTTGCCATGTAATGCCTATTAAACTTCATATACACAGAAACCTCATTGTCAAGACGCTCACCCCACAAATATGTGATTTGCTGCAGACAGCCATGAAGCCCTCCTAACTTTTGCCGAGCTCTACTCTTCTTCTGTTATTTGAGTAGCAAGTAGACTTCTCCCCAGCAACTGTGGGTAGAGAATCACCTTTAGCTAATCAGAGAACACCAACAACATTACCACCTCTGCTCCTCTCTACTGCCCCAAAGTAAAAGTAACTGTTTGTCCAGGCCATTGGTTTCTCATAGTCCTTCAGCCTACAGGAAAGCTTCTAGGGTTTGTAATGCCAGAGAACTAATCATATTCCAAGATCTCAACATGTTAAAGAGCTGTCTGGTTTTTAAAAACTATTGTTGGATTGTTGTAGCACAAAACATAGTCTCCTGGATATTTCACAGGAAAGCACATCAGAGGAATACATTAAAGGCAGGAGAAGCCATAGTAGGTGGGTAAACCATGCTGGGTTAGTGATTTTGTGTGGTCAGGTCATCAGACCCTACAGTCCATACAGGAGCCAATGGGTAATAGTCACAGTGACACCTGTAGGGAGCCAAGCTTCCTGGGCTCTTTCAGACTCTCTGATGTCCAAGGTAGAGTTTGGAGGTTGAGCTTTAATGAACCTTGTTGACAAGCCCTCTACGGAGTCAATGGACATGGGAAAATCAGGTAGAGCAATACTGCCATCCCTTTAAGAACAGCACTTCAGCTGTGCTTGTGGATTCCACAGGAAACATGGGAGACATGGCCAGCATAGCAATAGTCTACATGTAGCATCCTGCTAAATCCCCCTCCAACACATGCACAGGAATCCTCCACCTAGGAGAGGAAGTTAGACAGAGGGTGAGAATCACTGCCCTTGGGAAAGTATCAGCCCACTCAAGTTTAGACCTCTTTGTGTATTTCTAAAAGGTGTGTAATTTCATTATATGTAATAGAGGCTTCAACAGATTTAATGACTAGTCTCAAAGAACTTCATGCTGTTTCTCATATAAGCTTTAAGAATAACAGCCAGAGTTACTCTTCCTCCAATTTACTGAGAGACGCTTAAACCAGGTACTCTACTACCCATTCAATAAATATAATTTTCTTTCGTCCTATGAACTAACCCGTAATACTACAGCTCAGGAAACTGAATCAAAGAGATTAAGTAACTTTCCCAAGACCACGTAGCTAGTAAGCCATAGTACATCCAGGACTGTAACAGAGGCCTCTCTGACTCAAAACATTCTGCTCTTTCAACCTCATTATAACGAACTTTGTATTGTCATGCTGCTTAACTTTTTACACCAAAAATCAGGACGAATGGTCTGAAAGCAAAGACAGTATCTGAAAATAGGACCACCAAGGAAAACACACTCAACTAAAGGCTTCATGAAATCAGGGGCACGGCTTGTTGGGGTCCTCTATCCCCAGCACCTAGAGCAGTGACTAACACAGAAGCTAAGTCAGTTTATTAGACCAGTACTTCTCAAACTTGAATGTTCTTCCAAATCACCTGCAGATCTTGTTATTATGCAGATTCTGATTCAGTATGGGTGGGGCCTAAGATTCTGCATTCTTACCGTGCCTGCAGATGTCCATGCTGCTGATTCAAGGACCATACTTTGGGTTCTCCTGGGTGGTATACATGATTCTCAGGGGCTCTCTCCCTTAGGATCTGGAGCACAGGCACCATGGCTTGCTCTGAACAATGCTGAATGCAAGTAGCATAAATGCTCAGACCTGATGTCATTGATTAACATATATAAGCATTCTACTGAATTATTTATTCTTTAACTCAGCTGGTGCCTGGTTTTACTTTAACATAACTCACCAGCAATCAGCAACATCTGACCATCTGCCAGAGCTTCATCTAGATGATCACCAGGCACTTACCACTAGGAAAAAATGACAGAGGCCAAGCCTATCTTTATTGCCTTCCCAATTCTCTCCTTATTCTTTCCCACTCTTTGATTCTCTCTCTTCCATCCTAGTGTGACCACCCTTCAAAACATGTTCTCTAAATGTATGGATACCAAGGGGGAAAGGGGGTGGGGTGGGATGAACTGGGAGACTGGGATTGACATATACACACTACTATATATAAAATAGATAACTAATGAGAACCTACTGTATAGCACAGGGAACTCTACTCAATGCTCTGTGGTGACCTAAATGGGAAGGAAATCCAAAAAAGAGGGGTATATGTATACGTATAGCTGATTCATTTTGTTGTACAGCAGAAACACAACAATGTAAAGCAACTATACTCCAATAAAAATTAATTTTAAAACGTGTTCTCTACCAAGGAATCACGTTACTAAACAATATTCCCTCTTTTAACCACACCCTCCATGTACATGGTGGATGATGACGAGGTGATGATACTGTTAAACAAGCTCTCATGTGTGGATTTCCTACTGTTTCAGTAGTTAGAGATACTTCACTCTAAGTTGCATATGATTTCACTCATAGCTTCCATCCATTCTCAGTACTACAGCTCTCCATATTACACACAAATAAGACCATGTTCCTCGCTACTTTGTTCATTATCATTTTGGTTCATTCAAAGAAAGCCTTAGCTATTATACAGTAAATTCATAGGGGCAAAGGTCTTACCTATTGTTGCTTACCACTGAATTTCTAATGCCAAGAATAGTGGCTGACATAAAATAGGTGCTCAGTAAATATTTACTGAGTGAATGAATGTGCGCATATTAAAACAAAGTATGCTGATGCTAGTAGACCTCTAGGGCAGCATTTCTTAAACTGAGTTTTAAGAGTTCATGAGAGAAAATTTAAAATATTGTATTTCTATTTTGGAGATAATCCAAAAATATTAACTACTATGTAATTAAGCATTGCCACAATATTTCAGTGCTGGAGATGTATCCGTGCTTATGACTGAATCAGAGTCAACTAGTTCCATTGGGTGGATAAAACAAAACAAAAGGTACAAATGAAGTGTCTGCAGTAGTTTGAATAGACAAAAGCAGAGGGAAAATGGAGCTATAATTTGGCATTCAACAGTGTACACGTGCAGGACTCAAGAGCGCTGTTGCAATTGGCAGAATGGGGACAGTAGATATTCTTAAGCAGAGGCCCATTGGTATCATTTACCCATTTGGAACATTGGGCATCTTATCTTGCCCCTGACATCAGTTTCCCCAGGGAAGAGCAATGTGTGTGTGTGGGGGGAGTAAGCCCAGTGGCTTCTTTCTTTTGAACCATGTTTATAAAAATCAAAGTTTTGCGAAATACCGTTTTTCCGGAAGGAGGGAAAGGTGGGACTGGGTCTAGAAAGAATTCTCTCACATTCCTTTTGCTCCATTAGTTTTGACACTGGGACTCAAGATACAAATTTCAGTAACACATGAAGGAATAACTGAGTAAACGCCTCTTTTGCCCCTTAAAATTCGAATGGTACCTCTCGCTAGTGCCAGCTTCACATAAGAACTTGTGAAGTCCATGGCTAATTATATCTGCAGTCTAAATTACATGGTTTCAAATTTCAGGGTGTTATTGAGAAATGCCCCTTGCATGTAACTTTGGATTGGCCTAGTTTCATTTTTAGGATGATGTAATGATGACTAGTTAACAAGTAAATATTGAAAACTGATATCAACATATTTTCCTTGCTAAGCAATTATGGGAGGATGTATACTTTCCTGGTTTTGTTCTAAAAATGCTGGAATCATACAAATATAATTTAACTATGTGTTCCAAGAAATACCTGCTCTTGAACAAACAGAGTGTGAACCAACCAAATGCTTTATTGAAAAAGATTAACGCTCATTAATAATCATATAAAGATCCACACACCGTGTGTGTACTCATCCAAAACCATTTGACATAAACTCAGTCCAATCGCAACCATATCCCCACTTTGCAAAACCCACCATGAAATTATCCAGCCTGGGTTAGAAACCCCCCAAATATCCCTTTTTGACACACTACCAAGACTCCATCTAGTTGGTGTTCTCCCTTTACTGCAGTAGGGCTAATTAGCTTTGCTCAATCAACAGGTTATTCTGTTGTCATTTGGGGGAGTTTACAGTCAACAGCATTAAATAGCCAGAACTGCTCTTATCCTTGTGAGGGGGTACAAAGGAGTAAGGGATATATTTTCTATCCTGAAGAACTTTATCCTCATGACAAAATGTGTATGTGCCACAAAAATTTAAAGATGAGAAACAGTGGTGTCAACGTTTCCAACAGGATTCCAGGGAAGGTTTCAGAAGGACCTGCTCTTAGCTTTGAGGTGCCTGCAAGACTAGTTTAGGAACTAAAACACATTTTTAAAAGTTTCCACAATAATAGAGATCAGGACACAACTATGTCTAATTTGTCCCTCTGCAAACTCTGTTGGCATTTTGTTCAGCAGGGGCCTGGGAGGTATGGCAGTAAGATAGAAAAAGCCTACTGGTTATTCAGGAGAGCTGGAATTCCTTTCCAGCTCTTCCACTAACTTACAATCCAATCTCTGAGAAGCCACTTGATGTATCTGAGTTGTACTCCTTAATCTGACAAATGTGGGTGCTGTATATAATGCATGATCTCTAAAATCACTTCCAGTGTTAATAGTTTAGAATTCTAGCTCATATCCGTTACTTATATGAAAAATATTTGCAGATTTCCTTTTAAATCAGCACAAGCAAAATCTAAAAACAATAAAGCAGTTTTAAAGTGTGTACTGTGCCAGCATCTTTGTTTGCATTTACATATGCTTATCTGTGTGATGTACACAACTCACATAAATGCTAAAAGAATACGTGACATAATATATGTGAGAAAGCTATATTGTAGACCTGCTCCACTTACTCAGGGGAATCCATCTCATTTAACCTATTTTGGACTGTACTGAGATGGAAGATGTTTTATTTCCATAATATAAAGTTATTTTAGACTTAGATTAAGACAGAATGAGTCATATGTGAATCCCATAAATTGATGAAGGCTCAAATTCACAAACAGAACAGAGAATTCAATAGTAAAGGAAAATGGAATTGCTTGTTGTCTTGTGTAAGTTAATAAGGCATCCTTGCATGTTGTTTCCTGTCTTCACATCTTATATACTGAGACATCTAGTAGTCTGCACTCAAATTGCCAAATAGAAAAATTGCTGTCAGAGTCATCTACCTAAAACACACCATGCTCTAAAACCTATAATGGGTCCAAGGAGGATAAGAGACACATGACAATGACCTAGATCCAACTTACATCTTGGAGTCTAATGCAGCTGAGCCCAGTCTAGATGAGCCACCCCCCCTCACCCTGCTCCCGCCCAGCAGATCCACAGATGCATGAGTGAGAATTAGGGATTGCTGTCTGAAGCCACCAAGTTTTCGGATAGTTTATTATGCAGCAGTAATGGGGAAGTAGCTAAGTAACAGATCAAGGAAAAACTATAGGTGAATAAAAATAAATAGTTCTTCTGCCTGAGCCAGTAACACAGGCTCTCTCATCCTGTAGAGAGAGCTCTCCATGTGGAGACACGCACACATACAGTCAGGGCTGGTAACACGTGCCCAAGTGTGAGGGAGGAGAAAGTAAGAGGAAAAAGTAATTTATCTAATTACTTAAAAACACATTTTAAGCAATGATGATAAATAGTAATAATGATAAAAAATCAATAATAAGCACTAGTATAAGTGGTACTGGATATTTCTAAACTAATGTTAAAGAATTTTAATTCAGGAAAATATGCTACTTTAAAAGTACTTGAAATAATGTACATCAAAGGGAAAAGAAAGATTTTCTGGGGCAAAATACCACAAAAGGAAAAGGAGCGACCATCTTGCTATAGGAAAATCATGGAGAATACTAAATCAAGAATGAAAAAAAAAAACAATGTCTACCTTTATCTGATTTTATTTCACAGTCTAGTGGCCTATATAAAATGGTTATATAAGAGCAAAGCAATTTAAAATTATATTCATGAGAGCAAATCTGTAACAAAAAGTCTATAAACTTCAGAGAAGAATTCTATATAGATTCAATAAACAAATACAGAAAATGGCTAAGTGCCACTGTATCTTTTTTATTCCCATAAATTTCTCTCAGATTCTCTTAAGATGTTACATAGACTTTGGTCTTGGCTCAGAGTCTGAAACCGAATAACTTGCTTTGGAGTTGAGATTAGAGGAACATCCTTTTGAACTAGAAACTACATATATTATTTATACATTTTATTAGCATTCTAAAAGTTCATGAAGGAGTCAACTAAGAAACAGAATATCTAATTGGTCATTTGAGACCTTAATTAATGAGTTTTAAAATATGCCCTGCCCTGGGGGAAAAAATGGTTATAGCAAAAAGCAATTTCAGAAAGGAAATACAGTCCAGGGTCTGTTGTAAGAGAATACATAGATAAGACCCTGTGCTCATCTGCTGCCTTTGCTTTCCTATTTCAGTTAATAAAAGTTCAGTTCTCATAATAACTGAGGCCTCAGCTTCCACGTAAATACGTCTGTCCCTCACCATCCACACTGGATCATCTGCCAAATCCTATCTCTAATATGCCTTTTATACGTCCCGTGCCATCACCCTCACTCTGACCTCAATTCCTCCCATCAGCCCTGTTTCAACAGGCGACTGTGAAAGGTGACAGAAAATGGCCACAATACTTTGCAGCAACTTCCATCAAAGGTGGAGACCATTTCCTTATCCCTTGGATATGGGCTGGCCACGTGATCTCCTTTGACCAAAAGAATGTGGCAGAAATGATGTAGTGTCAGTCTGACCCTTGACCACAAGAGCTTCCACTTCTTCACTCCTGGAAACTGTTACCATCATGTAAAAATGCCCAGGCTAACTGGCTAGGTAATGAGAGACACACAACTCAGTCAAGTCTGTCACGCCAGTCGCAGTAAGCCAACCCCAAAATAAAGAGCTGGCTTGATGACAAACAGCTGACACAGATGCATGTGTGAGCCCAGAGAAACAACCACTCAGGAGAGCACAGGCCAAATTGTCAACTCAAAGTATAGTGAGGCAAAACCAAAAATAGTTCTTGTTTTAAGCCCCCAAATAGTCTTTGTTCTGACATAGTCTGCTACACAGTAGACTCTAAACTGATAACCTACTAATTCATCCACTCATGTAGAAATGTCACTTCCAACCTGGTGGGAGTATCATGAAACTGGAGGTTTAAGAAGCTAAAAGAGCAAGAAATTCTTGGAGGCTGAGCATGGGGACAAGGTGATAGAAAAATAAGAAAAATAATTGAAAAATAGTAAGATCTTCTTCAGAAACTTTTGATGTCCATCTCCCTAGCTCTTGTGTACTCTTCCTTTCCTCTCCCTAGATTGGAAACCAACTGCCTATTGAAAAGAAGACAAGTGAAGAACTCTGGTATTTCTGGGCTCATTATCATAATAATCAGCACAAATGTGGGGTATCTGTATCGTGTCCAACATAAGGCTAAGTGCTTTATGCTTATGACTTCATTTAATCCTCACAACAGCCTTAATAGATAGGTATAATTATCATCTTCATTTTACTAATAAGAAAACTGAAGTATAAAGAAATCTCTTGCTCAAGCTTACAGAGTAAAGGGCAGAGAAGTGCTTTAACCCCAGGAGATTTGCTTGGTCCTCTTAATCAACCTGTTCCCCTCCCTTCAACACTGGCTTGGAGCTTAGTAGCCACAATCATCTCTCCAGTCGCCACGGACACCACTATTCCCAATTCGTCTCACATGGCTTCTTAATGTGTAACTATTTGTCCTCTGTAGGCATCTGACATCTACTGCATTCCTCATCCTTATTTAGAGCAGTGGCTCTGAGAGCTTTAAATATACTGATGCCACTGCCAGAGAATCAGATTTAATTGATTTGGAGTATGGCCTGAACATCAGGATTTTTAAAAGCTCCCCCAGGTGATTCTACGGTACAGCCAAGGTTGAGAATAACTGGTACAAAGTGATGAGAGAGTATTCGTTTCCCTACTCCCCTCTTCTGAAGAAAGGTACTTATAAAAAGTACCTTATAAATCAAAAATCAAGTCAGGTTATAGCAGAACCAGAATAATTGGAGGTAGAAAAGTAGACTACCTTCCTGACATCATTTTAGGATCCTGTCCCCCAAAATGCCTTTCTCATATGCCACACTGCCTTACCTTTCCCTCATCTTACCAAATAAAAGTCTCATTTCATAAGGAAAAACAAATTTTCAAGAAACAGACCAGTGTAACAGGCCTAGGAAAAAACAATTCTTTATCTATAAATATATTGGAGTTGAGGAAAAATAGGAACAAAGGCATTGTTCATTCTTTGTCACTAACTGTGAACTTGGGCAAGTCAATTGTATTTCCCAGTTTCCTTTTCAAATTCTCCCCAAATTGATATGTGAAATTCAAGCAACTAAAGATAATGCATGTATATATGCATGTAACTTGACGGTATCATCATTTGGTAAAAATTTAAAGATCAATAAAAAATACTTTAGTAGTAGTAGTATTCTCTAAATACTCATGAAAGATGTTTCAAATAGTTTTCATTTTCTAAAAGGAGTCAAATGAAGATAAGCAAGATCTTTTATGATTCTTCTGATGTAGAAATGTGCATTATAAATTTCTAAGGGGGGCTTAAGCATCCAGCATTCCCTAAACTTCTTTGACCATGGAACACTTTTTTGAACACAACATTTACTTGGCATACAATGTGGAAAAATACTAGAAGAGGTATTTTCATGCAGTGCCTCTAAACATTGAGTACTTTTGGAAAAAGGTTTGTTTCAATTTTATTGTGTAACTGTGTCAAGAATTTCTGCATTAAAAAAAAATGCGAGTTCTTGTACAACACCATCCTCCTACTGTGAACTTAAAGATAAAGAAATTGTAATGACCAGGGTATTCATTCTACATCAGTTTTTTATATATATATATATATATGTATATATATATACATATATATAAATAAAATGACTTTGGAGAGTATCTAATACAAATGACTTGAAACACTGCTGACTTCAACTTTCTATAAACAATGCTTTACTTCCTAGAATAGGTTTTAAGGTGACACATTAGAGTTGAATGATTATATACATTAATTGCCATTCATGAGTATAGGGACTGTAAGAAATTACAATTGTCTTGAAGTGAAAACTACATATTGGACAAAAAATAAAATCCTTTTGTCTCGTATCAGTTTAAAAATAAAAATAAAACAAAATCAGAGACAAAAAAAAACAAAACCAGAAAACTTTGTCAAGATAAAATCCTTAATCCTGTAATATCCTGATGTGAACTGAAAATATTTATGATCGAAGGAAATAATTATCGTCAAGAATTTTTTAACTACTTATAAGATAAAAGACACTGTGAGGGACTTTAAGGGTCTTGCCAGATTTTATAGTCAAGAACAGTACTTGGCAGCATATAGTTGCTCAATAATTATTCATTGAATAAACTGATGAACAAAAAGCAGCATCATGAAACTCTTAAGACCTCCAGGGGCTCTTAATTCTGAGACAAACATTACAGAGTATAGTGGCATCATAGGAAGAAGGGACATAAATGCTATGATAATTTGGCACTGAAAAACCCATTCTTTCATCCCTTCTGTTTCTGTCACCCTCTCCCAGAAAATCAGCATGACACAAAACAGCTACTGAAATGCAACTGGGAGAGTTCTACATTGCAGTTATATCCATGTCTCTCTGTACATTATATACTTTACATATGGGAGGGGAAATATACAATAGAATAAAATAGAGGAGACAACTACAGATTACAGAAACAAGATTAGAAAGGCATCTATTAGAAGAACAAGGAAAACTTCAGCCTAACTGGAAATAAACAACTATATTTTCCTTGACATCAAATGTTCTCAGGTCTCTTGATGGACCTAATGGATAAATAGTAACTACTAGGAACTAATCTTATTTTGATGCATTCTAGGCTTCGTAAAAGGGCATTAGGGCTAAGCTTCAAAATAGTTTGAGGATACCTGTGTCTTAACAGTCTTTAAATTCTAATTTTGGAATAGTTAGGGACTTCGAATCAGCATTACAATATGAAAAGTACGCTCAAGAATAACTGCTTAGACAAATGATTTTACATGTATCTTTTGGATGAAAGACAAGTAACATACACAATCTTTTTCATATGTTTTCTCCTGCTTTCATTTATACAAGGACAATAAAGAAATTCAAGTATAAGATTAGAAGCTCTTATCACAACCGTTTGCGGGCAGGTGATTCAGTGAAATGTAGTACTCAATATCATTTGTCAGGGGAGGCTTAAGTGGCTCAAGAATGGAATCCCCTCCTGGTATTCTGTGATACTCGTCTATCTATCTCTTTTGTTCAAGGCTGTGATCTTAGGCAGACTTAGTATTAAATCAGCCTAGTATTTAGTAAATAAAGCAGAAATTGTAGATGTTTTCATACTTATTAATATCCTCTTTATAACTGAGACCTAGAAGTAAGGAAACCACCTAAAGCTACAATAAAAATCTTCACAACCTTAAGCACTGTGTCCAAATTCTCAACACCCCCTTACTTTTAGTAGTAACTGTGGGCAGAATAAATATCACTGTAAACTCACCAGTGGAATATAATAGCAGAGCAAAGGTGATACTGTTGGGCTTTTTCACCTTCAGATCTTTTTCTAAGAAAATCTATTATCCACTGTATTAAAAAATTATTTTCATATGCACTGGAAAAATTTTTTTCATTTAATTTGTCACTTAGATTAGTTACTGCTGTTTCAGAAGTAAACTTGGAAATAAGGAGCATGAACATAAATTTATAGATGCACACAAAATACTTAGCTACTTTTTGATTAAAAAATACATTTGATAATGAATTTTACAATTAGGTGTCTATGGAATCTTTCTAAAACATAAATCTCACAGTTCTGGATATCAGCTATAATTTTTAGGGTCCAATATATTTTATCTTTTATTAGTAATACATCTGTCTGATGGAGCAAAAAAATAGTCATTACATTGTTCTATATGACAGTGACACTGCTGTGTCCTTACTAAAGACTGGACCTGCCTTCACACATTTTCATATGATGGATCCTATTGAAACATTAGTTAAATCTCCTCCTATATCCATGGTAATACATGGGTTTATCAGACTAATAGGTTCTAAATTATAAACCTGTGTTTGGTAATGTTCTTTCTAGCCCAAATCAATAGTTTGATACTATCCTGGGAATATGTGAATTAGGCAAATGTTAATATTCAAATCATAATATATTTTCATTTATCTTACATTGATAGGCATTTTAACATGACTATAAGTTGTTGAAAAGTAACTGTGAATTTTTTCTTTAGACAATCTGCTTTCTAATTATTAAAAATAAAATGGAAAAAGATGGCATCTGTCATTATTTTTGCATTGTATTTATGGTCATGACAAAATAACAAGAAAATTAATCATCATCATCATATATCCTTCACACTGAACTAAGAGTATAGTGTTGGGGCAATATGATAAAATGAGGAGTGTTAGGCTTTGAAGTTATATGGTATTTTTTCCATTTGAACTTTATATGAACATGCTCAAAATGCAAAGCATTTCCTGTTTTCAGCCTGAAAATGAGCCTTGATGTTAACATACCCCAGGTGAGTCATGTTCTAGCCATGTGGCCTTGGAAAAGTTCCTCAGATTCTCTGAGATTGGAGTCATGATCTTATTAAGAGATGCATGAAGACAGTAGGCTACAGAGAAGAAAATACCATCTGTTATATTCTTTTCAATCAAACTCTAGTGAGAACCTTTATATTGTTATAAGATATCTTATATCATATTCATTGCTCCATCCCCAAAGTCTGTAATGATAAAGCTTCAATGGTTGGGATCACCTAACTAGAAAATATAAGGCATTTAACTGCTAGAATGTGGAGGAATAAGGCATATTTCTATATTATCTATTAAACAATTCTTTTCAGTTTTGATGAAGAAGGTAGAACAGAAATTGCATCAGACGAGATCTAAAGTGGCTGTCAAAGCTCAGTGACAAAAAAATCTATGGTGGATATTTTCTCAAAGTCATCTGCAGTTGTCTCCATGGACATTCTCAAGGACTACCACATCTCTTTTATAACCAAGTGATATAGGGTTGAATAAATATTCTGTTTAAGACCTTCCTGACTCTCTTTTTTCTTTTTCTATAAAATTGAAATCTTCTTGTTTCTGAAGGGCCAGAAAACTGCCGGTCTCTATTACACTGTATTTAGTTATGACAAATGCTATTCTTCTCCTTACAAACCTAAGAAATCATCCCAGTTGAAAATATGAACGAGGCCTAGTCCTAAATACTATTTGACTTAATAACCACTTCTGTATTATATATGATCC
This sequence comes from Aethalodelphis obliquidens, assembly GCF_003676395.1. Lineage (NCBI taxonomy): Eukaryota > Metazoa > Chordata > Mammalia > Artiodactyla > Delphinidae > Aethalodelphis > Aethalodelphis obliquidens. The sequence continues at coordinate 2,712,301 of NW_020838045.1, read as the reverse complement.
ATGGATCAAAATAAATATGGCCAATTGAGAGTTCACTTGATAACTGTGAATAATTTAGTTTGAAACAATATGGAATATTTACCCAGAAATCACCATTTTAATGCTGGTGAAATAACAATACATTATCTTATATTTATATAGAACTCTGAAGTTTTCAAAAGAACATAAAGTTCATTATTTGTTCCTGAAAAAGCTCCTGTGTACACAATTAGTATACTCTCTATTATTATTATTTTTTTTTGGCGGTATGCGGGCCTCTCACTGTTGTGGTCTCTCCCGTTGCGGAGCACAGGATCCAGACACGCAGGCTCAGTGGCCATGGCTCACGGGCCCAGCCGCTCCGCGGCATGTGGGATCTTCCCGGACCGGGGCACGAACCCGTGTCCCCTGCATCGGCAGGCGGACTCTCAACCACTGCGCCACCAGGGGAGCCCACAATTGGTATACTCTTAATCCTAGGTTTATGACGTATTAACATCAGTGATCCATGCATGGCTTTTTTATTCGATTTAATTATACTTATATGAATTCATTGTATATCAGATGAATAATCTAATAAATAATTGATTACTTTTGACCTTAAAAATAAGTTTAATAGGTCAGAAGGGAAAGATATTATTGGTTCAACATATAATCGAGTGCTTATTATGTACCATGCACTATAATACATTTCCTTTAGTAATCTGAAACATTACTCTGGAATTTGGGTTATTCCATTCCCCTTCCATATGCATTTGTATGAAAGTAATGACAACTCTCATGTAGCCAGTTGCTGGTTCTGTGCACTACTACTTCCTTGCAAGTCCCTTTGAAACTGCCACAACTCTCTTATCTTCCAAACAGGGAAGATGCTTGCCAAAAAGAACTTCAAATGAAAGAAAATCTTGGTACCCTGTACACAGAGTATCTGTATACTTACCTAAATGTCTAGCTCTTCTTTTTTGTTAATGGAAGTAATGTTACATGTCATTTTTACATTGTTTTCTATGTCAGCCTGCATTAGGATCAGACTGCCAATTACTGTATACTGCCATGAACTGCATCAATTTCATCAGTCAAATACTTGACTTTTCTGAACTTTTCACAAACTTTTATCAGGAATAAACTTCTAGGAGCAGAATATGAGGTTTTTCTTACTTCACTTATTTTCTATAGGAAAAATACTGGAAATCTGATTGACCCATAAGCAGAAGCTTTATCTTTTTTGAGAGAAGAGGAAAGAAAAAATGTATTGTTACTTAAATCCATTCAGGCCCTTTGGCTTCACTTCTTGCTTTCAAAGCCTCCCCACCCTTCGGTGAATTTATGGGCAAAATATTGTCTCAGTCCTTCAATGTCAGAAAATATCTTTATTTTATTTTCCTAGTAATAGTTCAGTTAGGTATAGAATTCGAGGTTGATAGATCTTAACCGTGGTGCTTTCATGAAATCTATTGTTTTCTGGCATCAATCCTTGCTGGTGACAAGTCTGCTATTGTTCTAATTGTCTTTCCTTTAGTTTCTGGTAGGTAGTCTGTCTTTGGTTTCTGGTAGCTAATAAGATGCTCTTATTAGCCTTGATGTGTCTAGATGTGGATTTATTTGTATTGGTCCTACTGGACATTCAGTGTGCACATTTAATCAATGGAAAATGATTAAAATTTTCAGTCCTAGAAAATTCTCTGACATTACTACTTCAACTATTGCTTCCTTGCCATTTTTAAAATCACTTCCTATAAAACGAATAATGTTGGAACTTCACAAGCTATGTTCCTTGTCTCCTAATTACTCCTTTATGTGTCTATTTTGAATCTATTTGTCTCCTTATTCTGCTTTTGGTATAAATTTCTCTGCTCACTAATTTTCATATTGGCTCTGTGCTTTCTAAAGTTAATCAGCTGAGCTTTTTTTTTTAAAAAAGTGATTTACTTCTGGTAAAATTATCCTGAAAAAATGTTTATATATTTGAAAAGTACATAAAAAGAAATAAAAATAACAGACACCTATATTACCAGCTGCCAGATTTAACCACTTTTGTGATTTAATTTACTAATGAACACCTTTTACCCCCGTGTGTGCTCTACAAACTACTGAAAATATGAATCTAGGTATATTTTTAACAAAAACAGAGAGTTCACTCATAAAGCTCAAGTTATCTTCAATCACCACTTCCATTGCTGATCCACTCCTCCACTATACTGAGGTAAATACTATTAAAAATTTGGTTTTTATCTTTGAAGTAATTTTTAAAAGCTTTTGTATATATGAATATGTACCAATGTAAATTCTCTAGTGTGATTTTATGTTTTAATATAAACATTTCTTCCTATTACAATCAAATAATATACTAAGTAATATTTTTGACATTCTACCATATGATGAAACACATAAATTTAGTGCATTTAATTTCATTATGTTTTATATTTCATTATATGTTTTGCCACATTTTACTTATTTAGTCCTCTTTTGTTAGCTTTTGTCTATTTTTGGCATCAATTTTTCTCTATTATAAACAGCAATGAAAATAAACAATACCTTGTACATGTCTTTTTATACATGTATATGAGTATTTCTCTCAGGGAAATATGAAAAGGTCAAATTTGGGGTAAGGTTTTAGATTTAATCAATATGTAAGTGTAGCTATGTAATCAGCCTTACAAATGTCTATTTAAAATTTTACCAATCTGATCAGTAGAACATAGTATAGTACATGTGTTATTTAATTGGCATTTTCCTGATTACTAATGAAGCTGAGAAAATCTCCATGTTTATTGGCTTCTTTGATTATCTGTTTAAATATTTTTACTATTTTGAATTAGGTTATTTCTTGTTAAGTGGGAAATATTTGCATATTCAGAATAGTGATCCTTTTCTATATATTGTACAAAAATTTCTCCAATAATGAAATTTATTGTATATATCCACTACCTTCATTCTTTTAGGTTTTAGGGCCTCTCATTCTTTCCCTAAAAATTGCTCTTTTTGCATAACTGCTATCTCTTGAACAATCATGAATATAATTATTTTAGTATTTTCCCATTATTTTCATTTCATCTGAAGTAATTTTATAACTTGAGTGTTGATTCATTGTCTGTTTTCTTTTAAATTTTTAAATTTGTTGTCATTTTTGATAAAGTTATTACTTTATGAAATATGATCAGGTACCTTTATTCAGTCATATTATAGCCATTGCTCTTTTAATAAATAAAAAGAGGAATGCAGAAAGGTGAGAGATAGAGGAGAGAAAGTGGTGTGACAAAGGTAGCAGAGTCAGTGAAGGACATATGATGATGCGATGCTGCTACTTTAAAGATGGAAGCAGGGGCCATGAGCCAAGAAATGCAGGTGGTTTCTAGAAGCTGGAAAAGGCAAGGAAACAGACTGTCCCCTGAAGCCTCCAGAAGGGATGCAGCCTTCCTTACACCTTGATCTAGCCCAGTGAGACCCATGTTAGATTTCTGACCTATTAAACTATGAGATATATATCTGTGTTGTTTTAAGCCACTGAATTTCTAATAATTTATTATAGCAACAATAGGAAACCAACATACTAGCTTACTCCACTATAGCCTCCTAAGAATTAGAGTCTGCCAACAGAAGATCTCTTCAATCAGTTTCCAGCCTACTTACCAGTTTGCACACTGAGCCTAGTTCCAGTTACATGCTTCATAAAGGGCAGTGTTAGTTCTATAGACCCAGAGGATATAAATTCCAGGATACCTCTTCCTACTTCCAGACTCTGATCCCAGCACACTTATGCCCTTAGATCTGCCTGTCATACTGTGCACATTTTGTTTCTGTTTTTTTTTTTTTGATTTGGTCTGGAGATATTTACTTTGTTGGGATATGTCTTTTATCTGTTTTCATATTTTATCCATCATTACTATTAGAACAATAGTGATGACATTTTATTGACTTGGTGAATACGGTTTTGTAAAGTAATGCTTGAGGCTGCCCTACTATTCTAATAGCAATCAATGCATACATTTATGATATCAAGCCCTTTCCTCTCTTGCTTTTTTTGCTCCCTCCCATTCCTGTTTCTCCCCTTCATATACTTCAAAAGGGAAGACTTTGATTTTTCCCTTCACTTAGACTTCGGGATAAAAAAAACACTGAGAACATGCACAAGTGGCAACATCTTGAACCAAGTGCTCTCCAGAGTCTCCTCCCAATTCTGTTTACTGTGGTCATTATTCCAGAGGGTGTCAAGATGCAGAAGTGACCATAAAAGACAAAATTAGAAAGGAGGAATTTAACCTGAAAGGCTCCCATCTCAAAACTTTGTATAAATGTAATACATCTTTAAAACTACATCCAAGTGGAAAAATTTGTTTAGCAGAAAATATGTTCTCATTTTTTTTCAGGCCAAATATTATAGAGAAATAGAACATGTAGAACAGAATTATAAATCAGGTAGTTGGAATATTAAAATAACAGTAATCTGGTACACTGAAAATCTCGGTTAGTATAAGAATCCATGGGTACAATTTTTCAATGTGCACTAAATCTGGGAGCAGGGCTGATAGGCCCTCATGTACCCCTCAAATCCAGTATCATCTCTTGATGTCTTTGAGGAAATATATGATAACCATCAGCAATAAAATAAACCAATCAAAAGTATCTGAAATGAGCTATCTGCATTCTCAAACATGTATTGCAGTTATATATTTTCTTCAACTTGGTAAAAAAATAAAGCACTGAAAAAATTTAAAAACAAAGGAGATTAGGAGCAAGAAAAAAGTTAAAAACAAAAGACATTAGGAGCATCATCTTGTGGAAAGACTTTCCAATATGATAGCCAAGATATACTTCTCAAGGTCCTATCCAAACTATATAATCAACTTACAAAGCAACATGTCATCTGAAGCTACCTCTGTGGTATATCTGATTCTTAAAGGCATTTAACTACTACTTATTTGATTGAAGCTATCAACAGGAAAATAATATGGACTACATATGTTTTTCACTTTCTGCTTTCAATTCTTCTTTCTCATATAATCCTTTGTATTTCTGCAGTGTCAGCTGTGATTTCTCCTTTTGCATTTCTAATTTTATTGATTTGCATCCTCTCCCTTTTTTTCTTGATGAGTCTGGCTAAGGGTTATCAATTCTCAAAAAAACAGCTTTCAGTTTTATTGATCTTTGCTATTGTTTTCTTTGTTTCTATTTCACTTATTTATGCTTTGATCTCTATGATTTCTTTCCTTCTACTGACTTTGGGTTTTCTTTGTTCTTCTTTCTCTAGTTGTTTTACGTGTAGAGTTAGATTGTTTATATCATTTACTCTTAAAATCACAAAGTGGAAATCAACACTTTCTGGTCAGCTGAGTCACCTCTGAAGGTGCCACCAGTAAGTTCTAGGACACTGATTTTCCCGCTGTGCCCAAAAGATATAACATCTCTTCCTCACAGTTTAAATAAATTAGCTCACGTCAGTTTAAAATAGACTCCTAATAGGATTAATTTTTAAAGGAAAGCCAAATATTTAAGGGAAGTCATGACCTTTCTACATATTGAATAAGTATAATTGTCCATGGCAGTAAAGAAACTCTTCTCCAAGGTAAAAGGCAAGACAAAACAAAAAAATATATAATGATTTCCAACAATTGAGGTATACGAGTGTTCAATTTCAGCCTCCCTTTGAAACTTCCTTTATTGCTCCTAGGACTTTAACATTAGATACAGAATTGCCAGTTTCACTGCTTTGAATCCATCAACAATGTCAGCACTATAGGCAAGTAAGTTGATAATGACTGTAAATAAGGTAGCCAGCTCGGATCTGAGACTTTTGTGCAAAGTGATGAAAATAAACAAATAGTCAAGAGCTTGGAGCTGAAGTTCTACCTCTTCCTGCTCAGAGATTTCAAAAAAAAAAAAAATTTCATTTAAGAGGAACTCTCGGAAGTCAGCATTTAATGATAATCTCTATTTAAGTTATATTAGAAAAAATAATGTTGTGTGATGAATATCCTAATTGCATTGACCAGCACTAGAACTTTACAATCTGAAAAAATGGAAATGAGTGCCCTAAACTTCTTAACAGCTGCTGCCTAAAATCTGACTTGTAGATTACTAAGAAGATAGGTATTATTTTTGGAAAACTAGGTATAACATCTCTGAGGAACCCTTTATTAACATAGAATTTAAAAAAACATCTCTGAATAACAGCTTTAATTTATCTCTGTTATTGAAATTCCAGTGGGACCAAAATTAACATCTTTAGAATTGAAAGAATTGGAACGACCCAAATATAAAGGTCTATGTAGGTTCTTATTTAGAAAGCACATTTGTAAAATATAAAACTATACATGAGAATATCAAAGAATCACATAATAATTTATTATCTATCCATATCTGTTGTACTTCATCTTTATATCTCTTTTATGGATTCATATAAATAGTTCTACATTTCAAAAAAATGTTTATCATGAGGTCATGTTTCTCAAGTTTTACGAAAACTCAAATAACAGTAATTTAAAAAAAAAATAAGGTTACTAACTTCTGCATGATAATCTAGCACATCCTGACTGGTACACCATTTCACCCACCATATGGTGCACTGTAATTGATGGGATGGTCATGTTCTGTCTGTCATGTTCTATCTTTCCAACAGTATCAATTACTTTGTCTATGCCACTCCCAATAAGGAATGCCTTTCCATCTGCTTTTCTGATTGCCATAACTAAAAATGTAAGATTCATAGAGCATAACAAACTTTGGGAGGTTTGGTGATAGAAAGAATCTTGGGAGGGAAATAATATCCATAAGGAGTAAGCACTTTAACCCTCTAATACTCAAATTAGCAATATGAACAAGTATGAACAGTCTCTGACAACATGTAAACATAAATATTCATGTATGAGTAATAACTCTACTTCCTTAAAACTTACCTTTTGGTCTTTTATGATCCAAATTTGCATCCTATTAAATGTTTATGTATTAATAATGACCTAATTCTTGGCAATATGTCATCAGTTCACCGTGATCATGGTTTTATTTTGCCCTTCTTTCCAAGTTTAACACTTTCTGCTTCAAATGAGAGACTCTCTAATCATCCCCAAATGCCCATCCTTTTTGCATCTCTCTTCCCTGTCAGAATGGCCTCCATTATTTTCTCAGGAGCCTGGCATCCACAAATAATCTATGACTTTCTTTAATCAAACCCTTCTTTCAGAAAAAAGAACTCACAGCAACCTTTCACCTTGGGATTTAAGGAAATGTAACTCTCTTCCCCAGAAGCAGCTGCATTGTAAACCATGCTATTAAAGGTGAAAGCTCCCTTGCTTTCTTCACACCACTCATTGGTTGTCATTTGGTTAGCTTCCTTACAAAAGAAACACATTGGTTGTCATTTGGTTAGCTTCCTTACAAAAGAAACATCTTTCCAAATATCTAAAAAATCAAAGAGCCAGCAACCTATTTGCCACCAATTTAGTTTGTATGCCAAAGTTCCACCGAATACAAAACACATCTCCTTTGGATTTTTCATTGAGTATTTGCCACCTGGGGGAAAGTTACTGTCTATGTATTTAAAATAAAGGGGTGAAAAGATTACAAATTGTTTCCCTTGGAATAATTACGAATTTCTTGGTAACCTTGGGTCAGTGGTATTCAACCCTATATCACTGTTACAGGAAAACCGCTTTCCCATCGTTAAAACTTTTCTAATCAAAAAGGATATTCCCATTTTTCTATACAATATGTGCATAGAAAAACATACAAATAAATAACTTACTGGTTTCACTTTGTTGCCAAGAATTCCAATAGATGACTTCCATGGCTATAATAGTCTATTCATTTTAAAGACGTTTTCCCTATGATGTGACTTATTGAAAATAAGAACTTTGTAATAACATTTTGGAAACCCCTTGAAGAATGAGGGCAACCAGTTTACTGCAATCAATGTCTACAGGCTTTATTTCTCATTGGACTTCCATTGCCACCATATCTGCATAGTAATAATCTTTTCTATCCCAATTGAAATAAATTATCACAAAAGTTCAGTTACACAATTTATCCCAAGGAATTTTCTTTTCTTTTCTTTAAAATAACATGAGTAGATTTATTTTATATCCAGATTATTATTGAGAACTTTAATGGAGAAAATGCAATCATTAAATTTAATACATTTACAATAGCCAGGTACTAAATGAGTAAACACTTCATGCTGATAACTATATTTCATATAAGAGCTTTTGTTTTGCATTTTCTATTTTTAAATAATTTATATTAGTTATGAAAATATTCACATTGGCATAGCATATTGGGACAGTCATAATGCATAAACCAAATGTTAATAAGATATGGGTAAATTTAATAGGTGTATTTCTAATCTATTTCTTTAAGTCATCCAGACATCTAAACTTAAATCTAACCTGTTTCTTTTTTTTTTTAACAACTTTATTGGAGTATAATTGCTTTACAGTGTTGTGCTAGTTTCTGCTGTATAACAAAGTGAATCAGCTATATACATAGGTATATCCCCGTTTCCCCTCCCTCTTGAGTCTCACTCCCACCCTCCTTATCCCACCCCTCTAAGTGATTGCAAAGCACCAAGCTGATCTCCCTGTGCTATGTGGCTGCTTCCCACTAGCTAACTATTTCACATTTGGTAGTGTATATATGTTGATGCTACTCTCCCTTCGCCCCAGCTTACCCTTCCCTCACCCCGTGTCCTCAAGTCCATTCTCTACGTCTGTGTCTTTATTCCTGTCCTGCCCCTAGATTCATCAGAACCCTTTTTTTTTTTAGATTCCATACATGTGATAGCATATGGTATTTGTTTTTCTTTCTGACTTACTTCACTCTGTATGACAGACTCTAGGTCCATCCATCTCACTACAAATAACTCACTTTTGTTTCTTTCTATGGCTGAGTAATATTCCATTGTATATATGTGCCACATCTTTATCCATTCATCTGTTGCTGGACACTTAGGTTGCTTCCGTGTCCTGGCTATTGTAAATAGAGCTTCAGTGAACATTGTGGTACATGATTCTTTTTGAATTATGGTTTTCTCAGGGTATATGCCCAGTAGTGGGATTGCTGGGTCGTATGGTAGTTCTATGTTTAGTTTTTTAAGAAACCTCCATACTGTTCTCCATAGTGGCTGTACCAATTCACATTCCCACCAACAGTGCAAGAGGGTTCCCTTTTCTCCATACCCTCTCCAGCATTTATTGTTTGTAGATTTTTTGATGATGGCCATTCTGACTGGTGTGAAATGTTACCTCATTGTAGGTTTGATTTGCATTTCTCTAATGATTAACGATGTTGAGCATTCTTTCATGTGTTTGTTGGCAATCTGTATATCTTCTTTGGAGAAATGCCTATTTAGAGCTTCTGCCCATTTTTGGATTGGGTTGTTTCTTTTTTTCATATTGAGCTGCATGAGCTGCTTGTATATTTTGGAGATTAATCCTTTGTCAGTTGCTTCGTTTGCAAATATTTTATCCCATTCTGAGGGTTGTCTTTTCATCTTGTTTATGGTTTCCTTTGCTATGCAAAAGCTTTGAAGTTTCATTAAGTCCCATTTGTTTATTTTTATTTCCATTTCTCTAGGAGGTGGGTCAGAAAGTATCTTGCTGTGATCTATGACACAGAGTGTTCTGCCTATGTTTTCCTCTAAGTGTTTTATAGTGTCTGGCCTTACATTTAGGTCTTTAATCCATTTGGAGTTTATTTTTGTGTATGGGGCCTAACCTGGATTTTATGTGCAAGTTTAAACCTGGGTAACTTCCATCTGCTCTCCAGATAAAAAGACAGCAGTGACAATCTGTCCAATATGAAAAAAGCTAAAACCAAACCAGATTATGAAAACTAGTTTCACACACATTAAAATGTCCCTTGTCAGCATAAAACCCACAGCATCATATGAGACGTAAAACATGTAACACGCCTACCTGCTCTCTTCATTTGCATAAGCCAAGAACAAGTTAGGGTTGAAGGACAGGTGTTTCGCTTCAGATCTCATTTGCCAGAGCTGCAACAGTAATGAACTAACCCTGTCACTTGACTTGAAATGGAACAAGTGTATCACTTGTATAGCCAACGATTGTAAAAGGTGAAAGTGGAAAAAAAATATTTGTTGGAAAATAGACAAGGAAATGAGCATGAATACGATTAATGACAATTTTCTATTTTTTAGAACATTTTGCAGCATTTATTTTGAAATCTTATTCAGAAGAATGTCACACATGACTGTGACTATGGAATTGATCTTGATTCTCCTGTGTTTAAGGATAACTTTTCTGTCACACCTTCTTTCTAGAGTTGAAAAAAAAATGTTCTCTACCCAAATTACTGACCACAATTCAAAACAATGATTATTATGGTTTCACATTATGCTTGCTTTGTCTTATATTCAGACTCTTATTTAAGGAACTGATTCATTTTTATGTTCATTACTGAAATGCAAATTGTCTTTAAGGTAGCAACATAAGGGGTGGTCTAAACACAGAGAAGATAATGTTGGAGAATCTGTTTGGATTCATCAGTTAGATAATTAAAAACCATAGATTCAAAAGGAAGGTTTACTAGGGGATCTTTTCTGGTACTATGAAACTCTAAAGTCTTTTACTCTATGCAATAGAAGGACTGGCTTTTGAATATTACTTTTAGATTTAGACTAGAATGAGAAATATTACTGGATACTCTGACTTCACATAGTCATTTTTCAAAGTGTTTTCCACAGAACATTTAGTTCATATCACTAGATGTTAGATGAAAAAAGTATCCTATAGTCCTATACATTTAAGAAATAATGCATATTTAATTTTTTTAAGGGCCCTCCATACTATTTTCCATAGTGGCTGAACCATTTTACCTGCCAACAGTGTACATATGTTCCAATTTCTCCACATCCTCCCCAAAACTTATCTTTCGTTTTTCTAATAACAGCCATCCTAAAAGGTGTGAAGTGAGATCTCATTGTGGTTTTGATTTGCATTTCCCTAACGATTAGTGATATTTTCAGATACCTGTTGGCCATTTGTATGTCTTCTTTGGAGAAATGTATATTCAGGTCCTTTGCTTATTTTTAATCAGGTTATTATTATTATTATTGCTACTGAGCTGTATGAGTTCCTAATACATTGGATATTAAACCCTTGTCAGATATATGTTTTGCAAATATTTATTGCTTTTTCATTCTGTTGATTGCTTCCTTTGCCATGCAGAAGCTTTTTAGTTTGATATAGTCCCACTTGTCTATTTTTGCTTTTGTTGCTTGTCCTTTTGGTGTTATATCCAAGAAAACACTGCCAAGACCAATGTCATGAAGGTTTTTCCTTATGTTTTTTTCTAGGAGTTTTACAGTTTCAGGTCTTACATTAAGTCTTTAATCTTTTTTGAGTTGATTTTTGTGTATAGTAAAAGGGTCCGATTTTATTCTTTGCATGTGGATATCCAAGTTTCCCAGCACTTCTGTTGTAAAAACTATCCTGTTCCCATCTTGGAACTCCTGTCAAAGATCAGGTGACTAAATGTGCATGGGTTTATCTCTGGACCCTCTATTCTGTTCCTTGGGTTTATACATCTGTGTGACAAATGGATGAACCTGGAGGACATCATGTAAGTAAACTAAGCCAGTCACAGGACAAATACTGCATGATTCCACTTATATGAGGTACCTAAAATAGTCAAACTCATAGAAACAGAGGGTAAAATGGTGGTTGCCAGGAACTGGGGGGAGGGGGAAATGAGGAGTTGCTGTTCATTGGTAATAAAGTTTCAGTTATACAAGATGAATAAGTTCTAGAGATCTGTTATACAACAGTGCTTTTATAGTTAACAATACTATACTGTGCACTTAAAATTTTGTTAGGAGAGTAAATCTTATGTTAAATGTTCTTATCATGATAAGAAAGAAGGAAGGAAGGAAGGAAGGATGGGGAAAGAAAAACAGATTAAGATGACTCTTAAAGCTTTTAATATTCAAATCCACATGGTTAAACTACGGCATAGTCAGGGTGGAGGAAAATGGTATGCAGTATTTAATTAATTTGTCGCAACACTGTAGTAGTCAGGGATCTCCAGAGACAGAATCGAAAGGATATATACAGATACATAAAAGAGAAGAGTTTTGGAGGCCTAGAAGTCCTAAAATCTGTTGTCCACAAGCTGGACAACCAGGAAATCTGGTGGTGGTAATTCAGTATAAGTCCAAAGGTCTGAAAACTGGGAAGCCAAAGGTGTAGATCTGAACTTGAAGAGCTGAGAATCGGGGTTAGATGGTATAAGTCCTGGTCTGAGTCTAAAAGCCTGAGAACCAGAAGCACTGATGTTCAAGGGCAAGAGATGATGGTCTCAGCTCATGCACTGCCTTTGTTCTATTCAGAGCCTCAGTGGATTGGATGATGCTCAGCTACAACAGTGAGGGCAGATCTTCGTTCCTCAGTCCACAGACTCAAATGCTAATCTGTTCCAGAAACACCCTCACAGACACACTCAGAATTAATGTTTCACCAGCTATCTGTGCATCCCTTAGCCCAGTCAAGATGACACATGAAACTTACCATAACAACCACAGAACCCTTTTCTTTTCTTTCCAAGGACATATCATAGTTAATACTTAGTTAATTTTGCTGAAGATGAAAGGAAAAAACAAATATTTTAAAAATAAGCCAAAGTAGTAATTTCTCTACAATAATGGTTAATAGCTTAAAGAAAATATTTCCCAAGAGTTCAAGTGCAGATATAATTTTCCCCCATAGTTTTTCCATGATTCTAGAATCATGAAAAGCACCTTTCATTGAGGATCATTTGAAAAATTAATTATTCTCTTCTTTTATGTCACTGATTGCCAATGAGGTCATTAGTACATCTTAAAAATAGATGGTCTTTCTTTTTATGAGACACTTTGAAACATAGTATGACTGTGGGCATCACAGAGCCAAGGCACCAAATATCAATAACTATGAGTTTTAAAATTAAGGAACCATAGAGCTAAAGTTTAAGTTACAAAAGCCCTCACCCACAAACATTTCTTGACGTGTTAGAGTTGCACAGACAGAATTATTTGTAATAATTTTTAAATTTAAGAGGCAGTTATGTATTATTAAAATGGGTTATATTCACATTTAATACTCTTAGTTATCAGTGGTTTTTCAATTTTTGAAAGTGAAGAGGGAAACTGATGACTTTTCAGTTTTTTAGTGTCAGGCACTCCTGAGATGTCAGCCAAAAATATTGCATATCGTGTGTTTAAAGCCGAAAGCCAAAGAACACCATTCCTCCATTTCAATGTCACTGAAATAAATGAAGGCAATCATATGAGGTGGAGACTCCATGCCTGTTTGGGGAGGCAAGTAATCACCTCTGTTGGCCCTGTAGCTAGATGGATGATATAAAATCAGCAAAAAGTGTTAGTTAAGGTATTGCCCTTAAGCTCAGTTTCCAGAAGCAAAGACTGACAGGAATATGGGAGAAGAGAAAGCTCAAATACGTGGAAATGGAAATAACATGCTCATTTTCTTCTTTTAAGTATTTGTGATAACTAAAGTGAATATAATATACCTTCAGTTACTCTGAAGGTTAGAAGAGGTTGCCTGAGAAAACAATGAGTGACATGCGGTTGTCTGAATGGACTGATCACAGTTTCAGAGAATGGGAAAAATGACAGGAGGGATTTCAAGAATATTCTGTACAAATTTTGAAACAGAATAAGCATCAATGGCATGGATGTCTTAGTTGATCCTAAATAGAGGCAATGGGTGGCATTTGCATAGATAGACATATGACATTTTTTTCTTGCACAGAATGCAGTACTATAAGCTTAAAGGGGAGACCTGCTATTTCCCTTTCCTAGAAATGTTTATTGACAAAGTCAAGCTCTTTTGATGCCTGAGCTCATTTGAGTCAGGTCATATAGGTGTTGAGAGTTAACACACCAAATATAACGGGGAAGAAGATACTCTTGCCCGTTACAACTTCCCTTTAGGAGTCCTAACAAAATACAGTGGACGGAATATGCTGGTTGGTCAAGCAATAAAAGCTGGTGTTGATACCTACCAGGTAAAAATAAAAATGAAATCCTATTGATCTAGATATAGGGTTTCTCAACAGCAGCACTACTGACATTTGGGCCAGGATAATTCGTTGTCGGGGCTTATATTGTGTGTTATAGGCTGTTACAGCAATCCTGGCCCCTACCCACTAGATACCAGGAGCATCCCCTCAGTTGTGATAACCAAAAATATCTCCAGACATCGCCAAATATTCCCTAGGGGGCAAAGTCATCCCTGGTTCAGAAAACATTAGAAATTTCTAGAGGGGAGAATAAAGGCAATAAAAGGTAGAAAAATACTGACTTTATAGTATGACTAACATTAAAATGGAGACATTTTATAGAATTGTTATGTACTTCTTATCCAAGAGAAATGAGTGCTTATGTCCACCAAAAACAGCTACAAGAATGTTCATAGCAAATTTATTTATAATTATGAAAAACTAGAAACTACCCAAATGCTCAACACTAAAATAGATAAGCTGGAGTATATTCATACAATGGAATACTACTAAGAAACAGAAAAAAATGAACTATTTAACATATAGAAACATGGATGGATTTCACACATATGATGTTATGTGAAAGAAACCAGACTCAAAAGAGTAACGTGTGATTCCATTTATGTGAAGTTCAAAATACATGCAACACTAGAAGTCACATGTGTTTACTTTGACAGGGAGGAGTGGATGGGGATTTGGAGGAATGTGACTGAGATCTCTAGGGAACTGGAAATGTTCTAAGTCTTGACCTAGGTGATAAATATATGGATGTGTACATGCGTACAAATTCATTGGTATATGCATTTAAGATCTGTGCTCTTTATTCCAGATAAGTTATTAGTCAATAAAAAGTAAATAATAACTAAAAATCTATATACTTTAGGCAGTGAATGAAGAGGAAAAGACTCAGGAAAACCCAGCATGTTCTATCATTTTTATATTATTATGACCATTTGTGTACCTGTTTTAGATAGATAGACAGATAGATAGTATTAATTTGCTAGGGCTGCCAAATAAAGTACAGGTTTTCCTCTGATTTACCATGGGCTTAGGTCCTGAAAAACCCTTCATAAACTGAAAATACAATAAGTCACAAATGCATCTAATACACCAAGTCTACTGAACTTATAGCTGAGCCTAGGCTGCCTTCAAGGTGCTCAGAACACTTACATTAGCCTACACTTGGGCAAAACCATCTAACACAAAGCCTATTTTATAACAAAGTGTTGAATATCTCATGGAATTTATTGTGTACCGTACTAAAAGTGAAAACCAGAATGGTTGTTATCGGTAGAGAATGTTTGTAAGTTTATCAGGTTGTTTACCCTGGTGATTGCATAGCTGACTGAGAGCCGTGCTCGCTGCTGCTGCCCGACTTCACAAGAGGGGATCATACTGCATATCGTTAGCCCGGGAAAAGATCACAATTCCAAATTCAAAGTACAGTATCTACTGAATGTGTATCGCTTTTGCACCATCTTGAAGTTGAAAAATTCCAAGTCAAACCATTGGAAGTCAGAGACCATCTGTACCACAGACAGTTCTGGAGGCGAGAAGCATTAGACCAAGGTGTCAGCAAGTTTGGTTTCTTCTGAGGCCTCTCTCCTTGGCCTGCAGTGGGTTGCCTTCTCCTTGTGTTTTTGCATGGACTTCCCTCTATATGAGAGCCCCTGATAACTCTTTACGTGTTTTAATCTCCTCTTCTTGTAAGGATAGCAGTCAGATTGGCTTAGAGCCCACACTAATGGTCTCATTTTAACTTAATTATCTCTTTAAAGGCCCTATCTCCAAATACAGTCACATTCTGAGGTACTGGTGTTTAGGGCTTCAACATGTAGTTTTGGAAGAGAGGGAAAACAATTTAGTCCAATATATATAACGGACTAAATATATATACTTTACCTCCACATTTGAAAAAACTAGTAGGCCTATGCAAACCTGCTCAGTGCCAGTCACTGTTTCACACAATTAAGGCACTGTTTTAATTTTATTAAAATTAAAAATTAGTAATATTATTATTAATACCCACTTCAGATGGGAAAACAGATCCAGAGCAATAAGTAACTTATTCAAGGTTAACTTGCTCTTAGCTGGCTAAACTGGGATTCAATCTCAGGTGTCTTTACCTCCAAACACTATTATATCATGCCGCCTCTTCTACTATACACACACACATATTTGAAAGATATAAATACTAGTATGTATTATTATGTGAATTCTAAATAGGTTAGGAACTTTTTTATTTTACTGTACTGGGCAACTTCTGACCTTTTGCATATTCAATTGATGTGAGTAAACTAATATGCAACTGGGTATGTGTATATATATATATATATATATATATATAATATATATATATATACATACACACACACTACAAATCCAGTATTATTTCTATTCTGTGTTTTTCCGTTAACTGAAAACTAGGTACCATAGCAACAGAGCTGGTTTAAACCAAATTCCCATGAAAGAGAAATGTTTGGCATAAATATATTTTAGAATCCTTCTGCATGTCTGGAGAGAGGAAACAAAGGGCTGGGTGACAAGTTAAAAAATATAAAATTAGCCAAGTCCCTGAACACTTACTATAGGAGATATTTAGGTAAAAATGTGACCTATCTATGTGACCATAAGACTCAAAATTCTTTCAAATGTTACTACTGTATGACCATATATGTGACATGTAAGCAAAGAATCAATTTTTAAAATCCGTTTTTAGTGTGGATTTTGAATCCTAATATTAATCATTTTGACACTTTCCTCCCCTTTGAGATTTGCTCTAAGTTTTATAGAATCTTGCCCCTATTCCCTGGCATGAATTTTTCACATAATCTTCCCCTTATTGTCCCATTGCTGTCACTCCACTATGTCAGTATAAATTTCCTTTCCCTGACCTCTCTACCTTGTCAGTATCCACAGAAAGGTGCACAAGGGCTGTGGTCTAAATGGTCATATGGCAAGGTATAAATTTTAATCCAACTATGAAATAGGTAAAAAAAAAAAACAATTACTATGTCCATTTTAGAGATGAGAACATTGAGAAACAGAAGGCTAAATGACTACTGAATCTTATTCACAAAGACACCTTTTGCTTAAAGGAGATATTAAATGCCACCCTGAAATGATTAAGGCAGCTACTCACATTCCATGTTATAAGGTCATGTGTTCTAATTTGTGTGTTTGTATGGGAAGAGAGCCTTGATTAGGTTTAGTCTCTAATATGTCCTTTTTGCTTTCTTAACATCTTAGAGCATCAAACAATGCAACAAAAAAGGCCACTTATTTTCATAAGAAGGGATATCTTCTTTTATGACCCAGTAAATAATTTCATCTCTCATCTATCCATCCATCCATACATTCATTCTTCCAACACATATTTTAAACACCTACTAAGTGTTAGGCCTTTTGTTCAGCCTTGATAATACTATGGTGAAGAGAAGACAGTTGCTGGGCTACATAATGGGCCCACAGGCCCAGAAAAGAGGAATATATGCAAAGGTACTTACAATAATGGGAGAAGTGTTAAAAAACAGAAATGCACGTTACTATAGGCAAACAAATAGGATCCACTGACCAACTGGCTGACTTATCTGGATCAAAGGAGATACATTGACCTATACTTGGAAACATGAACTCTGAATCTTGGCTTCCAGTCTTTCCTCTGAGTTATTATTTCTTTATTTATCTACCCTGAGTCATCCTAATAGATATTCACAACAACTGGGTTTCCTTCTAAGTATGTTCTAGTTTGAGTCATTCAAATCAAAAGCATTAAAGTAATTTAGAGGAGCCAGGAGAGGAGACTAGAAATGTTGCATAACAGATGTGAAGTTTTGTTTTATTTGTCTTTGTGTTTATTTTTACCTGAAAGCAGGTCTGCACCACTAGCCTAAATCATAATATCAAATAATCATAAACAACTATTTGTTAAAACAGGTAACAAATATGCTGAGCACTGTTTATGGTAGTGCTAGATAAAGAAGATCTGGGGATGTTACTGCACTCAGGGAATTTACAACTCAGTTGTGGAGATAAAACTAGCTTGTAGGAAACAATTCGAGGCTGATTAAGTACTGAACTGCATGTTACTCTCCATAGGGATTTCGAGAACAAGAAAGTTCTTCATGCACTATATACATTCTGAAGTACGGCTGGATAGAAAAGGGTGAGAAGAAATGGCATTCCTGGGACAGGAACCAATGGAGAAATAATATGAACTTATCTGAATGTAAAAGAGTGCACAAGAGTGATAATCTAACTGGAGTGGAGGTGTCCCTGTGATGCTAGTAGGACACAGTGGGTGTATGGGACATCTAATATTATAGGAAATATGGAAATCTGGCTAAAGGATATCAAGTCTCTAACTCAGATAACTAATATGAATCAGAGAAGAAGCTGGATTAACAAAATTTTATAAACATTTCAAGAGCACATTAGTTTTGTCCAAATACAATTTATTCCACAAACCCATTGGTCCAAGTATAAGGATTTTTTATTATATATTTTTGGATAATAAACTCAGAAGTGCTTGCTGCAAAGTGGATGCTTACTGAAAATGAAAAACTCATACTCAGCACCCCAGGTCATAATTATGGGCTGCATGGTCTGCTAACCAGTGACCTGGCGGGAAAACAATAAGTGGAAGGAAATGAAGCAGAGCAAGCTTGGCCCAGATGATGAAAGCTGATACCCCTGGTTTCAGTCTCACACCATTTGGATTAGTTTCACTGGTAAATGAAAAGCACATAAAATACTTGACTTAGGTTAGGCTTTCTCTCTATAATAAATTCAGATTATGAAGGCATCTAGACGGTTGTAAGTTAGTGTTTTGGACCTGGCTATCTTAGATACTAGTGTTTTCTAATGCATGCTCTTATCCAAACAAGTAAGTATACTATGCCTCTAAACTTTACCAGGTATTATTGTTTACTTTTGTCCCTATGTAAGTAAAAGCAAATATATTCCATTTCCAGACATTTTTTGAAGGGCAAAAGGAGTTCACAAAATCTGAAGCACATTGCAAAAGAAAGGCAGTAATTTGGGTTGAACTTCACCCCATTGTGACATATACCTTGTCAATAATGTATTTTGTGGTTTTAATCTAAACTATCTTATGTTACAGTTCTATGGGCTTACTAAGATTTGGTCAGCAGTTACACCCTTAATGTAAAATTATTTTCCAGTTGAAAACAGAGGTGAAGACTACATGTTTTTATAATAAGAATGGTGATAATAATTTGGAAGGTTATTAAATTATTTTGAAAAAAAACTTTTAGGGTTATACTCTGGATATTTTGCTATATTATAAATCAAATTTACTTCAGTCATGAACTTAATGAGACTTGTTTTGTGTCACAACATATGATCTATCCTTTAGAATGTTCCACATGCACTTCAGAAGAATGAGTATTCTGCTGCTTTTGGATGGAATGTTCATATATCTATCAGGTAAATCTGATCTAATGTTTAATTTAGGGCCACTGTTTCCTTGTTGACTTGCTATCTGCATGATCTATCCATTGATGTAAATGGGGTGGTGCTGTCATTTTTCACTTTAGGTCTGTTAATAACAGCATTATATATTTTGGTTCTCCTGCTATAGGTGCCTATATATTAATAAATGTTATGACTTCTTGATGGATTGTCCCCTTTACCATTATATAATGTCCTTTCTTGTCTCTTGTTACTTTTTTTTGGCTTGAAGTCTATTTTATCTGACATGGGTATGGCTACACTATCTTTCTTTTGGCTGCCATTTGCTGTACCATCTTCCATCCCTTCACTTTGAGCAGATGTTGGTCTTTAGAACTGAGATCAGTCTACTGGAGGCAGCATATAGTTGGGTCTTGGTTTTTAATTCATCCGGCCACATGTGTCTTTTGATTGGTGAATTCAGTGTATTTACAATTAGGGTAATTATTGATATACAAGGATGTAGCACTGCCATTTTATCTTTCGTATTCTGGTTGTTCTACATCTCCCTTGTTTCTTTTTACTTGTGTTTCTGTCTGCCATTTTAGTTTGCCAGTTTTGTATGTTTTTTTTTCTCAGTTTCCTCTTTTTCACCTTTCAAATTTCTTCTCTAGTTTTTTCTTTTTTCTTTTGTGGTTACCATGAGGTTTGTATAAAACATCTCACCGATAAAATGGTCCTTTTTTCTGATGATAGCATTTCATCTTCATTTGCCTATACATGTTCCATCCTTTTCCATTTCCCCTTTTGTGTTTTTGTTTTCACAAATTATCCCTTTTTATGTTTTGAGTTCATTACCAAATTGAAGTAGCTACAGTTATTCTACTGCGGTTTTTTCCTTTGACCTTTATGCTATAATTAACTGTCTAACAACCTATTCTGATATACAGCTGCAATTTTCTGATTCTCTCTGGCTATTTATCACATTATTGACAATTTTGTATACGTTTGCCTTTTTGTTTCAGGTAGAAGAGCTCCTTTCAACATTTCTTCTAAGGCAGGTGCAGTGGTTACGAATTCCCACACCTTTTGTTTGTCTGATAAAACCTTTATTTCTCCTTCATATATGAAGCGATAACTTTATTGGATAGAATATCCTTGGGTGACAGTTTTTATATTTCAAAATTTTAACTATGTTATTCCACTCTCGACCGGTTGGTAGAGGTTTTTTTTTTTAATTAGCTAATTAATTTTTTAACATCTTTATTGGAGTATAATTGCTTTACAATGGTGTGTTAGTTTCTGCTTTATAACAAAGTGAATCAGCTGTACATATACATATATCCCCATATCTCTTCCCTCTTGGATCTCCCTCCCTCCCACCCTCCCTATACGACCCCTCTAGGTGGCCACAAAGCACAGAGCTGATCTCCCTGGGTTATGCGGCTTCTTACCACTTGTTCATATATCTATATCTATCTCCTTTTTTGATCTTTGCTCAACTAGCTATCGGTTTTACGTTCGGTAGTGTATATATGTACATGCCACCCTCTCATTTTGTCCAAGCTTACCCTTCCCCCTCCCCATATGCTCAAGTCCATTCTCTAGGAGGTCTGCATCTTTATTCCCATCTTGCCCCTAGGTTCTTCATGACTTTTTTTTTTTTTTTTAGATTACACGTATATGTGTTAGCATACGGTATTTGTTCTTCTCTCTGACTTACTTCACTCTGTATGACAGACTCTAGGTCCATCCACCTCACTACAGATAATTCAATTTCGTTTCATTTTATGGCTGAGTAATATTCCATTGTATATATGTGCCACATCTTCTTTATCCATTCATCTGTTGATGGACACTTAGGATGCTTCTGTGTCCTGGCTATTGTAAATAGAGCTGCAATGAACATTTTGGTACATGACTCTTTTTGAATTATGGTTTTCTCAGGGTATATGCCCAGTAGTGGGATTGCTGGGTCATATGGTAGTTCTATTTGTAGTTTTTTTTTTTTTTTTGTGGTACGCAGGCCTCTCGCTGTTGTGGCCTCTCTCGTTGTGGAGCACAGGCTCCGGACGCGCAGGCTCAGTGGCCACAGCTCACGGGCCCAGCTGCTCTGCGGTATGTGGGATCTTCCCGGGCCGGGGCACGAACTCGTGTCCCCTGCATTGGCAGGCGGACTCTCAACCACTGCGCCACCAGGGAAGCCCTATTTTTAGTTTTTTAAGGAACCTCCATATTGTTCTCCATAGTGGCTGTATCAGTTTACATTCCCACCAACAGTGCAAGAGGGTTCCCTTAACTCCACACCCTCTCCAGCATTTATTGTTTGTAGATTTTTTGATGAAGGCCATTCTGACCGGTGTGAGAGGATATCTCATTGTAGTTTCGATTTGCATTTCTCTAATGATTCATGATGTTGAGCATTCTTTCATGTGTTTGTTGGCAATCCGTATATCTTCTTTGGAGAAGTGTCTATTTAGGTCTTCTGCCCATTTTTGGATTGGGTTGTTTGTTTTTTTGATATTGAGCTGCATGAGCTGCTTGTAAATTTTGGAGATTAATCCTTTGTCAGTTGCTTCATTTGCAAATATATTCTCCCATTCTGAGGGTTGTCTTTTCGTCTTCTTTATGGTTTCCTTTGCTGTGCAAAAGCTTTGAAGTTTCATTAGGTCCCATTTGTTTATTTTTGTTTTTATTCTATTTCTCTAGGAGGTGGGTCAAAAAGGATCTTGCTGTGATTTATGTCATGGAGTGTTCTGCCTATGTTTTCCTCTAAGAGTTTGATAGTTTCTGGCCTTACATTTAGGTCTTTAATCCATTTTGAGCTTATTTTTGTGTATGGTGTTAGGGAGTGATCTAATCTCATACTTTTACATGTACCTGTCCAGTTTTCCTAGCAACACTTATTGAAGAGGCTGTCCTTTCTCCACTGTACATTCCTGCCTCCTTTATCAAAGATAAGGTGACCACATGTGCATGGGTTTATCTCTGGGCTTTCTATCCTGTTCCATTGATGTATCTTTCTGTTTTTGTGCCAGTACCATACTGTCTTGATTACTGTAGCTTTGTAGCATAGTCTGAAGTCAGGGAGCCTGATGCCGCCAGCTCCGTTTTTCTCTCTCAACATTGCTTTGGATATTTGTCATCTTTTGTGTTTCCATACAAATTGTGAAATTTTTCGCTCTAGTTCTGTGAAAAATGCCAGTGGTAGTTTGATAGGGATTGCATTGAATCTGTAGATTGCTTTGGGTAGTAGAGTCATTTTCACAATGTTGATTCTTCCAATCCAAGAACATGGTATATCTCTCCATCTATTTGTATCATCTTTAATTTCTTTCATCAGTGTCTTATAATTATCTCCATACAGGTCTTTTGTCTCCTTAGGTAGGTTTATTCCTAGATATTTTATTCTTTTTGTTGCATGGTAAATGGGAGTGATTTCACTTTCAGATTTTCATCATTAGTGTATAGGAATGCCAGAGATTTCTGTGCATTTTGTATCCTGCTACTTTACTAAATTCATTGATTAGCTCTAGCAGTTTTCTGGTAGCATCTTTAGGATTCTTTATTTATAGTATCATATTATCTGCAAACAGTGACAGCTTTACTTCTTCTTTTCCGATTTGGATTCCTTTTATTTCCTTTTCTTCTCTGATTGCTGGGGATAAAACTTCCAAAACTATGTTGAATCATAGTGGTGAGAGTGGGCAACCTTGTCTTGTTCCTGATCTTAGTGGAAATGTTTTCAGTTTTTCACCATTGAGGACTATGTTGGCTGTGGGTTTGTCATATATGGCCTTTATTATGTTGAGGTAAGTTCTCTCTATGCCTACTTTCTGGAGGGTTTTTATCATAAATGGGTGTTGAATTTTGTCAAAAGCTTTCTCTGCATCTATTGAGATGGTCGTATGGTTTTTCTCCTTCAATTTGTTAATATGGTGTATCACGCTGATTGATTTGCATATATTGAACAATCCTAGCATTCGTGGGATAAACCCCACTTGATCATGGTGTATGATCCTTTTAATGTGCTGTTGGATTCTGTTTGCTAGTATTTTGTTGAGGATTTTTGCATCTATGTTCATCAGTGATATTGGCCTGTAGCTTTCTTTCTTTGTGACATCTTTGTCTGGTTTTGGTATCAGGGTGATGGTGGCCTCATAAAATGAGTTTTGGAGTGTTCCTCCCTCTGCTATATTTTGGAAGAGTTTGAGAAGGATAGGTGTTAGCTCTTCTCTAAATGTTTGATAGAATTTGCCTGTGACACCATCTGGTCCTGGGCTTTTGTTTGTTGAAAGATTATAAATCACAGTTTCAATTTCAGTGCTTGTGATTGGTCTGTTTATATTTTCTATTTCTTCCTGGTTCAGTCTCGGAAGGTTGTGCATTTCTAAGAATTTGTCCATTTCTTCCAGGTTGTCCATTTTATTGGCATATATTGCTTGTAGTAATCTCTCATGATCCTTTGTACTTCTGCAGTATCAGCTGTTACTTCTCCTTTTCCATTTCTAATTCTATTGATTTGAGTCTTCTCCCATTTTTTCTTCATTAGTCTGGTTAATGGTTTATCTGGTTTTGTTTATCTATTGTTTATCTATTTTGTTTATCTTCTCAAAGAACCAGCTTTTAGTTTTATTGATCTTTGCTACTGTTTCCTTCATTTCTTTTTCATTTCTTTCTGTTCTGATCTTTATGATTTCTTTCCTTGTGCTAACTTTGGTTTTTTTTGGTTCTTCTTTCTCTAAATGCTTTAGGTGTAAGGTTAGGTTTTTTATTTGAGATGTTTTTTGTTTCTTGAGGTAGGATTGTATTGCTATAAACTTCCCTCTTAATACTGCTTTTGCTGCATCCCATAGGTTTTGGGTCATTGTGTTTTCATTGTCATTTGTTTCTAGGTATTTTTTGATTTCCTGTTTGATTTCTTCAGTCATCTCTTAGTGATTAAGTAGTGCATTGTTTAGGCTCCATGTGTTTGTATTTTTTACAGATCTTTTCCTGTAATTGATATCTAGTCTCATAGCATTGTCGTTGGAAAAGATACTTGATACAATTTCAATTTTCTTAAATTTACCAAGGCTTGATTTGTGACCCAAGATATGATCTATCCTGGAGAATGTTCCATGAGCACTTGAGAAGAAGTGTATTCTGTTGTTTTTGGATGGAATGTCTTATAAATATCAATGAAGTCCATCTTGTTTAATGTATCATTTAGAGCTTGTGTTTCCTTATTTATTTTCATTTTGGATGATATGTCCAGTGGTGAAGGTGGGGTGTTACAGTCTCCTACTATGATTGTGTTACTGCCTATTTCCCATTTTATGGCTGTTAGCATTTGTCTTATGTATTGAGGTTGTCCTATGTTGGGTGCATAAATAGTTACTATTGTTATATCTTCTTCTTGGATTGATCCTTTGATCATTATGTAGTGTCCTTCTTTGTCTGTTGTAATAGTCTTTGTTTTTTGTTTTTTGTTTTTCAGTACGGGGGCCTCTCACTGCTATGGCCTCTCCTGTTGCGGAGCACAGGCTCTGGACGCACAGGCTCAGTGGCCATGGCTCACAGGCCCAGCCGTTCCATGGCACGTGGATTCCTCCTGGACTGGGGCACGAACCCATGTCCCCTGCATTGGCAGGCGGACTCTCAACCACTGCGCCACCAGGGAAGCCCATAGTCTTTGTTTTAAAGTCTATATTGTGTGATATGAGAATTGCTACTCCAGCTTTCTTTGGATTTCCATTTGCATGGAATATTGTTTTCCATTCCCTCACTTTCTGGTCTGTAGAGTTTCTGCTGGGAAATCTGCTGATAGCCTAGTGAGGTACTTTTGTAAGATACTGTCTTTTTTCCCCTGGCTGACATTACCATTGATGTTTGAGAATTTTAATATAATGTGTCTTGGAGAAAGTCTTTTTGCATTGAGATAATTAGGTGTTCTATTAGCTCTGTGGACTTGTAGTATATCCAGTTCATTTCCCAGGTTTGGGAAGTTCTCAGCTATTATTTCTTTATGTTAATATTTCTTTCTGTTCCCTTCTCCCTCTTTTCTCCTCCTAGTATACCCATTATCCTTATGTTCCCTTTTGTAATGGAGTTTAATAGTTCTTGTGAAGTTTATTCATATTTTTAAAAAAACTTAGTTCACTCTCCTCTTCAACCTGAAAATTTCTAGAATTCTAACTTTAAGCTAATTCTCTTTTCCATATGGTCTGCTCTACTTCCAATGCTTTCTAATGCGTTCTTCATCTCATTTATTGAATTCTACTGCTCCGGAATTTCTGTTTGGTTATTTTTGAGAGTTTCAATCTCCAAAAGTAAAGTATTCCATCTGTTCATTAATTCTGTCGCTGAGCTCACTGAACTGCCTTTCTGAGTTTTCTTGTAGTTTGCTGAGTTTCCTCGTGACAGCTATCTTGAATTCTCTATCAGTTAGGTCACAGTCTTCCATGATTTTAAGACATTTGTAAGTTTGGTTTCTGAAGAACTGTCATTTTATTTTTGTGATACTGCATTAACATAGTTTTTCATGGTGCTTGATGAGTTGTTCCCCTGCTGGCACATTTGAAGTAGAAAACACCTTTCTTATTTAGGTAAAGCTCTGTTTACTTTGATTCTAACTGTTCAAGAGATTGGTAACTAGAGGCCTTTATTTTGTTTTTCAATTGGCACTATAGCACACGATTTTGGTTTCTTTTACTTGATGCCTTAGACTATATTTGAGAACAGGCCATTTCTACCCTCTACCACCTCTACCAGAGGTGTTGATGTACCCTCGTCATTGATGCTTGTGCCTCCTGGGTATCCAGTGCCTTGCTGCTGCTGCTGGTATTGCTGCTGTTGCTGGTGTCACCACCAGGGGCACTGAGATGGCAGGTGCCTCTGCCATGTCTGAGTTCATCTGAGTTGCGGGCACTGCTGCTGCAACAGGAAGAAGCAGGAGGAGCTGGGGTAGCAGGTGTCTTCACTACCTTTGGGGTCGTCGGGTTCATGGGTGCTCTGCCACTGCAGGTTGGGGGACCAGAGATGCAGATGCTACTGAAGCTGGAGGGACAGGGGTTGTGGGGCCCTCACTGTCACTGCTGCCCAGTTCCCTATGGCCGTGGGTGCCACTCCAACCAAGAAGTCAGAGTTGTGTGTGCTGCCTCCACTTCTGCTACTGAGTTCTCTGGGCCTGCAGTCTCAGCTGCTGCAGCTGGGGAGCCAGGATCGCAGGCATTGCTGCCACTGTTCCCCAGTTCTGCTTCCTCTATGTGTTCCAATCTACCCATCTTCAGGCACACAAATGTGTGGGTCTCTCTGCATCCTGGTGTGCTGGGCAAAGGAATCTTTGTTCAGTTATGGATGTCTTAGTACTTGCAGATTGAAGGGGCGAGACAAAGGGAGTTCTCACACCACCAGGGTGCTGATGTCACTCCTACAGCTGTATTGATTTTTACATTATTTTACTAATTGACTTTTTCTTGGAATGATTTGTAAATTTACAAAATAATATATTTTCAATATTAAAAAAATCAAACAATATTAAAAACTATAGATAAGAAATAGTAATAATAAACATCAGGTAATGATTATCCCAGCTATCTCTCTAATACATGTATAGAGATAAATATAGATAGATATAATTTTATTAAATGGGATTATGTTAAACACGGTCATGTTTTGAATGACATAATTAATGCAATTTTATTTGCACATAAATGAAGAAATAATCAGAAGTAAAATAATTATTAGTTTGTTAATGATCCCTCTAGGTGCTTTAGAATTTTCTTAAAAAGTAAACATGAATCTACATTAAGAGGTCAGCTTCAGTACAATTATAATATTTTAAAATAAGTATTTCAATTTTAAGCCAGACTGACTTCTTTCCTGTAGGAAAAACAAGAAAATAAGCTTCTTGTCCCTCTTCTTGTTTCAATTTTATATTAATTCACTTTTCCATGTTTATAATATTTACATTCTATTCTACAAATGATTCTATTTTTATTTCCAATTCTACACTTATTTGTATTGAAAGCTCTTCTGTTCTTTTACCACATATTTAATATTCCTGAGTTTTTTTGTTTTGGTTTGATCTTGATTGCTTGGACTTTATCATCTAATGGTCCTCCTATTCCCATAAAAGGGGCTGCTAAGATCTTTTATGATTGATTACCTTTCTATTATCCTTTTATCTTTGGCATCTATTGCTTCCTTACGTTGTTCCAAATTATAAAGTATAAAATAAAATCACTCCCCAGAAACTTCTATTCTGAAGTCCTCCCTCCTTTTTAACTTGGGACAGATAGCTCCTTGGTAGAGACTTCCAAATAGCTATAATCAAGGAACTTCTCTTCACTGCTTTCCTCTTTTTTGGTTTACTCTCTAGTTCTGATGGATAACATCCCTGAATAATATTTTAAGAAAGGGTGAAACAAATTCTCTGTTTTTGCACATCTGAAAATGTGTCTTTATTCAATATTCACACAGGTGAAGTTTGAAGGCAATAGATTTGGATTTGTTTTTTCATCTCTGCCCACATTTCTAGTTTATTTAAAAGAACTAAAAACAACTTCATTATCTATCTGATTGAGGGAAAGTAGTAACAGTTTTAGGAAATATATATATGTACTACAAATGCCGATTTTACAATGTGCATGAAATTACTTATATAATAAAATTATGTAAAGGGTTGGTATTATTTATCTCCTCTGCTTTCCCCTAACTACTACTTATCCACTCAAATCTTTTCCCAACCTCTTAAATCAAATATATACACACAAATATTTAAAGTTCAGTCATTTTCATACGTGAGAACTATTTTATCATTCTAAGAAACTCAGAAGAAAATTGTTTCAAAATTGCTCAGGTCCAAATATGTTTTGAGATTTGAGAAGAAAAAGTATTCATTTCTTTAATAAATAATTTTTGATATTAGATCCTGACTTGCTGCCCTCTACAAGGAAGTATTATTTGCTTCCCCAATGACACAATGGGAATTTATCCTGCAAATTTTTTTTTTTAATATCCTATCCTGACCACTAAAATTTTTCTTTTTTCATCGGTTTATTAAAAATTTCTTCACATATATCCATCATACCTTCACATTTTTCTGATGCATTTCTTTCTTTTCCCTTAATATTACATAATGATAAAACTTTTTTTCCATTATGTTCTTTAGTTTTCTACTTTCTCTGAAAAATGGATCAATTTGGAGTACACATGCCATAAATATATTTTTTCTCTATATCTCATTTGTAAAATCAATGTGGATATCACTTCTAAATATTCCTTTTCTGAAATACTGATGTTTGTAATCCATTAATGTTTCCTTGAAGTGACCTTCATTCTCATTTATTTTAATGCTTCTTTGTAGTATACTATAAATAGTAGATTTCTTTTATTTCTTTTTCAAAGTTTGCTCTCTTAAGTTCCTAAAAGGTGGGGACTGAATCTATTTAACCATCATTGTAAAGCCCTTAGCACAATGCATAATCAAAAAGGCTTTGCTGCTTAGGTTAGTGATAATGTTGTGCTCTTATACAATTTTCAGAGCGAAAGAGGCTCTGGGAAGACACTGAGTTAGTCATGTTGCTCCAGAAGGACTGCAGTATATCTAAACCAACCCAGAAAAAAATGGTTATATACATTTTAAAGTCTTCACAGAAAGCAAGTACACAGATTTTTCTGGGTAAATAGCCCATTTTAACATTTTCAAATCATGACAATCCATTTATTTCTAATATAAATTCCTGCTGGCTTAAGAGAATTTTCTTTTGTTCTCATTTTTTTTAGCTTGAGATGATAACTTTAACTTCTCTTCCTCACATAACAAGTTCTATATAAATGTCATTAAAATTCTCCTTCCCCAGCATGTCTCCATGAAAAGAAGCCAACCCTGAGATGAGGATTTGTGTATAAGTGATTTGTTAAAAAAAAAAAAAAAACACTTTCAGGGAAAACCAGTGAGGGATTGGGGAAAGCAAACGGATTTTATCAGTAGGGAAACTTCTAAAACTTCATGGGAAATTTCCAGGCTTTAAGCTCTTCCACCTGGGAGTGGGGAGGGAGATGGGCTCCAGTAGCCTGAGGACAATCCTCCAAAAAGAACTGGTTGATGAGCATGAAAGCACAGAAATTGGGGAAAGGGTAGACAACAAAAATATCCAAAAGGGACCTGAGAAGATCTGGACAGAGCTAAGCAAAATTACTGCCCTTTACCTTTGCAGATTTTTATGCATTAGCTATTTTTAATATATTCTCCATCTTCTCTTTCCCGTACTTGTGAAAAGTTAGAGATTAACCTTGTCATCTAAGGATGTTTGCTCATCTGGGAACTAAGATTAATAATAGTATCTATTTAGTGGGGTTTTCACAGGAACCAAGGAAGTTAATGTATGTAAAATATATGTAGAACAATGCCTGGTACAAACATAGGAAGAGCTCAGTACAAGTTATCTATTATTATCATTATTATTATTACTGTTGTGATTATTGTTATAAAGCAAGTAACCGGTCTGAAGGCCTTCATAAATGTTTAGCACTCAGGATGTAGTAAGATTATTTCACATGTACTCTACTCTCTATCTCATGACATATGCATAATTTTTTTTGCATATATGATATTATGCTAACTCTAGAGTAGAGCTGTACCAATGCCTTTTGTTGAAATTTTTGTCTTTTTTTAATTGAAGTATAGTTGATTTGGAATACTATATTAGTTTCAGGTGTACTGCATAGTAATTCAGTATTTTTGCAGATTATAATCCATCAGAAGTTATTATAAAATAATGGCTATAATTCCCTGTGCTACACAATATATCTATGTTGCTTATCTATTTTATGTGTAGTAGTCTGTAATCTGTTAATCCCATACCCTTAATTTGCCCCCCTCTTCCCTCTCCCCTTCGGAAATCGCAAGTTTGTTTTCTGTATCTGTGAGTCTGTTTCTGTTTTGTATATACATTCATCGGTATTATTTTTTAGATTGCACAAATAAGTGATATCATAAAGTATTTGTCTTTGTCTGATGTATTTCACTTAGCATAATATTCTCTAGGCCCATCCACGTTGCTGGAAATGGCAGTATTTCATTATTTTTTATTCCACTGTATAAATATACCACATCTTCTTAATCTAGTCAACAGTTGAAGGGCATTTGGATTGTGTCCATGTCTCGGCTATTGTAAATAATACTGCTGTGAATTTTGGGGAGCATGTACCTTTTCGAATTTGTGTTTTTTGTTGTTTCAGGGTATATATAGAACCAAGCAGGCAGTGGAATTGCTGGATCATATGGTGGTTCTATTTTTAGTTTTTTGAGGGACCTCCATGCTGTTTTCCACAGTGGCTGCACCAACTTACATTCCCACCAACATTGTAAGAGTGTTCCCTTTTCTCCACATCCTCACCGATATTTGTTACTTGTGGTCTTTTTCATGATAGCCATTCTGACAGGTATGAGGTGATATCTCAATGCTGTTTTAATTTGTATTTCTCTGATGATTAGTGATGTTGAACATCTTTTCATGTGCCTGTTAGCCATCTGTATGGTTTTTCGGAGAAATGTCTGTTCAGGTCTTTTGCCCATTTTATGATTGGATTTTTTTTTTTTTTTTGACATTGAGTTGTAAGAGCTGTTTATATATTTTGGCTATTAATCCCTTGTTGGTCACTTTGTTTGCAAATATTTTCTCCCTTTCTTTAGGCTTTCTTTTCATTTTTCCAATGGTCTTCTTTGCTGTGCAAAAGCTTTTAAGTTTAATTAGGTCCCATTTATTTATTTTTGGTTTTGTTTCCTTTTCCTTAGGAGTCAAATCCAAAGAAATATTGCTACGATTTATGTCAATGAGTGTTCTGCCTATGTTTTCTTCTAGGAATTTTATGGTTTCCAGTCTTACATTTAAGTCATTAACCCATTTTGAGTTTATCTTTGCATATGGTGTGAGAAAACGTTCTAATTTCATTCTTTTACATGGAGCTGTCCAGTTTTCCCAGCATCACTTATTGAAGACACTGGTTTTTTCTTCATTGTATATTCTTGTCTCTTTGTTTTATATTAATTGACCATAAGTGAGTAGGTTTATTTCTGGGCTCTCTATTTTGTTGCATTGATCTATGTGTCTGTTTTCATGCTAGTATCATGCTGTTTTGATGACTATAGTTTTGTAGCATAATATGAAATCTGGGAGGGTTATACCTCCAGCTTTTTTTTTTTTTTCCTGAAGATTGCTTTGGTAATTTGGGGTCTTTTGTGGTTCCACACAAATTTTAGGATTATTTGTTCTAGTTTTGTGAAAAAATGTCATGGGTATTTTGATAGGGATTGCATTAAATCTGTAGACTGCCTTGGGTAGTATGGTCATTTTAACAATATTATTTCTTCCAATCCAAGAACACAGGATAGCTTTCCATTTCTCTGTATCACCTTCAATTTCTTTCATCAATGTTTTACAGTTTTCAGAGTATAGGCTGTTTACCTGTTTGGTTAAATTTATTACCAGGTATTTTATTCCTTTTGGTGTGATTTTATACAAGATAGGTTTTTTACTTTCTCTTTCTGATATTTGATTATTAGTGTATAGTAACAACAAATTTCTGTATATTAATCTTATATCCTGCAACCTTGCTGAATTCATTTAAGTTCTAATAGTTTTCTGGGGGAGACTTTAGAGTTTTCTATGTAAAGTATGTCATCTGCAAATAGTGACAGTTTTACCTCTTCCCTTCTAATTTGGATGCATTTTATTTCTTTTTCTTGTCTGACTGCTGTGGAGATTGTTGTCATTTATCACTGTTCTTGTCATTTTAGAGATTTAGCTTAGGACTAATAAGTCTGAGAAAAAATATAGAAAGTATAAACTCTTCAGACATCGCAAAGAAAAAGCAATAAAACACCTACAAAAATATAGTGAAATAATATGAAACAATTACTTCTTACCCACTAGAATGGCTATAATAAAAAAGACAGACAAAAACTAGTGCTGGTGGGAATATGGAGAAGCAGTAGAAATGTAAAGTGATGCAGTCACATTGAAAAACAGTCTGGCAGTTCCTCAAAAGTTAAAACATAAAGTTACCATAGGACCCAGCAATTCCACTGCTAGGTATATACCAAAGATGAAATGATAATATATATCCACAAAAGAACTGTACACAAAACTTCACAGCAACATTAGTTATAATAGTAATAAAGTAGAAACAACTCAAATGCCTATCAACTGATAAACAGATAAATGCAATATGATATATGCATGAATGGCATATTATCTGGAGAAAAAAAATGAAATACTCATACATGCTACAAGTCAATATATGACCATTGAAAACATTGCGCTAAGAAGCCAGTCAGAAAAGACCACATATTGTATGATTCTATTTATGTGAAATGTCCAAAATAGGCAAATCTACAGAGACAGAAAGTATATTAGTGTTTGCCTTCAGCTGGAAGGAGGGAAAAAATGGGTAATGACAGCTAATGGGTATGGGGTTTTTATTCTAAAATTAGGTTGTGTGATGCTTGTGAAACCCTGTGAGTATACTAAAAAACATTGAATTGTGTACTTTAAGTAGGTAAAAGGTGTGCTGTGTGAATTATATTTCAGTCAACCACTTTACAAAAATACATATTAGAAAATATTAAAAGACATGTTCTGGGGTTTCCCTGGTGGCGCAGTGGTTGAGAGTCCGGCTGCCGATGCAGGGGACATGGGTTCGTGCCCCGGTCCGGGAGGATCCCACATGCCGCAGAGTGGCTGGGCCTGTGAGCCATGGCCGCTGAGCCTGTGCGTCTGGAGCCTGTGCTCCGCAACGGGAGAGGCTGCAACAGTGAGAGGCCCACGTACCACAAAAAAAAAAAAAAAAAAAAAAAAAAAAAAAGACAGGTTCTGACAAGTTCTACCAGGTTTTGATTAGGCTGCTATTTACCTCTAGGCTGTTTATATAAGGTTAAGAAATCTTTGGACAAATCAGGGTGTCCAGTAGTGTGGCTTTCTTTGGAGAGAATTGTTAGCATGCTGTGTTTCTGCAAGACTGACAATCCCTTCACTTTCTCTGCCTACCCTTTCTTGGGAGTCAAAGGGGTAGGGAAGAGGAGCGCTTCACTTCACCACAAGCTTAGCGAGAGAGCCCCCCATAAGAGAAAACCTCGACTTGGAGAACTTAAAATGTATCCAATGGAGACTGACGACTGTAGGGACTGGTATCTAACTCTTAGAACTTCAAAGCAAGTGTCTGAGGCTGGAGTTTTACTAATTAATGCCTGAGGAAATAGTTCCAGCTTCATGGGACAAGGATTTACATTTATTGTGAGGCCTCTGTCAACCTTGGGGAAGGATGCTGAATCCATTTCAAGAGAAGTTCCACCCAAGATGACTGCCTGGAGGGTACAGAGATACCAACTGAGAAACAGTATGACACATCAAGGGTCTGAAGATTTGATTGATAGTGATGGAGACACTGTCCACATAAATTTGGTTTTAAGTGAAAGATACCTAGAATTCAGGGTAAGTGAGTTTCTGAAGAAGCATAAAACCCACCTAATAGTCAGAATAAGAATAAGAATTTGGAATCTGCTGCCTCAGGGGACACAAAAGCCAAAATAATTCTATCAGTCAAAAGAAGTTTCTTCATACTTTCCTTTCTCCTCTTTTCCTTCCAGTGTCAGTACCTTTACCCTCTCCACCTGCTCAAGCCTTGAAAGAGCCAGCCCCACCCTTGTCAGCCAGTGGGAGAGGAGGAGCAGCAGAACAAGGTGAGGAGGCAGGGAAGATGGCATTCACGTTACTCTCACCCCAATGTAGGCTTTCAGGCATAGAGCAGTCCTGAACTGAGGAAGGGAAGTTGTTTACAGTGGAGGAGATTTGGGGATTTGATTATTGATGGGCCTAGATTATAATTATCTACATGTTATGGGTTGAATTATGTGCCCTCAAAAAAGATATGTGGAAGTCCTCCACAACTTCAGAATGTGATCTTATTTGGAAATAGGTTTTTTAGAGATGATATTAAGTTAAGATGAGGTCATACTGGAGTGGGTGGGCCCCTAACCCAATATGACTGGTATCCTTATAAAACAATGGCCTTATGAAGCTACAGAGGCACAGGGAGAACACCATATGAAGATGGAAGTAGACATCATAGTGATGTAGGTACAAGAAGTTAGGAAGAGGCAAGGAAGGATCATCTTCTAGAGCCTTCAGAGAAAGCATAGCCTTGCCAACACCTTGATCTTGAACTTCTAGCTTCCAGAACTGTGAGAGAATAAAATTCTATTCTTTCAAGCCACGTATCTTGTGGTATTTCATCATGGCAGCCTTAGGAAACTAATACACTATGAGACTGGTAAACTATGGGATTGGCCTGAGGTTTCATTCATGGGTTGGGAAAGGACTAGCCACAACAACAGGTTTGAAGGGGCAGTGTAGGAAAGAATAGGTGATTTTCTACACCCAACCAAATCTACCTCATGCAATTAACCAGTTAACCTGTGACTATTCCATAAATATATCCAAAGCATAGTGCACATGGCTTAGTCCAGTCCTCATATGTTTATTTTTGTTCCCTTTATGTGCCACTCACAACTTATGCTTTTGATGGTGTTTGAGCTTCATGATTTGGTTCCAATCTCTCTGACTTTCCTTTGTAGTTTTCAGTGTCACTTTCCTAAGTAACTGATTGTCATTTTCAAGAAGAGATGGCAAATAGGAGTCCCTATAGTCCTGAGTCTTCAATGGCTATAAAAATTTCACATTTGTTGGAGCTAAGGTACACATTAATCTAGCAGACTGGGGTGCATTTTATAGTTCAACGTAAGAACAATGATCTCTAACAGACTGATTAAAAATGAAAAGTAATAACAACTGTAAGGGATACAAATATAATAATTAAAACTAACACTTAGTAATCATTTTCTAGTGCCAAGCTTTCAAAAGCAAGATCTCTTTACATCTAAAAAATTCGATGAGGATTCACTATTACTGTCCCTATTTTACAGATGAAGAAACTAAAGTTTTGAACAAAAAACTCATCCAAGGTTGTTGAGCTAGTAAATGGAAGAAATAATAATGTATTTCAAATCTGCTGGACCCTAGAAACAGAGTTAAGGTAAAGACCTCATCATAATTATGGCTGCAATCCCTCTGAGTGCTGGCTGAAATGCCAGGGGGACTGATTCAGCAGCTTTCCACCTCAGCAAGGCAGCAGATGCTGTGAGGCACTCACCAGTAACCCCTTAGCATTCATCATTTTTCACATGTGAGGTCCTGTCTCTCAAATATCAGCTCTTGCAACTGGTTGCTTACGGGAATCTGGTGGAGAACTGGGGCAGTCTGGAAGTGCCGAGAATTAATTCGCATGCCCCAAAAGCCCTCAATCTATGTCTGAGAATCAGTGTACAAATACCTCATCCCCCTCCCTCCTTGGGCAGGATAACTCTCAGGTGTGTATTACACTGTCGCCCAGTCCCCCACAGGGATTAAGCTCGTCCTCCTAGTGGTAACTGGGTCAATGATGCATCCTCTGTTAGAGACCTTCCCCTCCCTTTCTCATTTGCCCATACCTATTATTTCCTGGTATCCCCTCCCAAATGAACTATTTGTTCTTGAATCCCTGTCCCAGGATCTAGGGTCTGCTTGTGAGGGAACCAAAATCAAAATAATCAATTAATACAGTGACACTAAGTTAGTAGAAATTCTGGTCACCACTTAGTCTACACAATCTACAGATTCAATGTAATCCCTATCAAAATATCAATGGCATTTTTCACAGAACAAGAACAAATAATTTTAAAATTTATATGGAAACACAAAAGACCCTCGACAGCCAAAACAATCTTGAAAACAAAGAACAAAGCTGGAGTTATCACACTCCCTGACTTCAGACAACACTACAAAGCTATAGTCAACAAAACAGCAAGATACTGGGACAAAAACAGACACACAGAACAATGGAACAGGATAGAAGGTCCAGAAATAAAACCATACACGCTGGTCAGTTCATCTACGACAAAGGAGGCAAGAGTGTGTAATGGAGAAAAGATAGTCTCTTCAATAAGTGGTGCTGGGAAAACTGGACAGCTACATGTAAGAGAATGGAATTAGAACATTTTCTCATACCACATGCAAAAATAAACTCAAAATGGATTAAAGACCTAAATGTAATACCGGAAACCACAAAACTCCTAGAAGAGAACGTAGGCAGAATACTCTTTGACATAAATCATAGCAATATTTTTTTGGATCTGTCTCCTAAGGCAAAGGAAACAAAAGCAAAAATAAACAAATGGGACCCAATTAAACTTAAAAGCTTTTGCAAAGCTAAGGAAACCATCGACAAAATGAAAGGACAATCCAATGAAATGGAGAAAATATTTGCAAATAATATGAGTGATAAGGGGTTAATATCCAAAATATAAAAATAGCTCATAAAACAATATCAAAAAGAAACTGACCCAATGAAAAAATGGGCAGAAGACCATGTTTTGAATAGACATTTTCCCAAAGAAGACATACAGATGGGCAACAGGCGCATGAAAAGACGCTTGACATCACTAATCATCAGAGAAATGCAAATCAAAACCATAATGAGATACCACCTCACACCTGTCAGAAAGACCATGATCAAAAAGGCCACAGATAACAAATGCTGGCAAGGATGTGGAGAAAAGGGAACCCTCATACACTGTTGATGGGAATGTAGGATGTAGCACCCAGTGTAAAAAACAGTATGCAGGCCCCTCATAAAAACTAAAAATAGAACCACCATATGATCAGCAATTTCAATCCTAGGTATATATTCAGAAAAATTTAAAATAGTAATTTGAAAAGACACATGCACCCCAATGTTCATAGCAGTATTATTTATAATAGTTAAGATATGATAGCAATCCAAGTGTCTATCAACAAAATATATATATAGTAGTTATATATATATATATATACATATATGTATATATATGTATATATATATATATATATATAAAACTACTAAGCCATAAAAAAGAATGAAATGTTGCCATTTGCAACAACATGGATGGACCTGGAAGTTATTCGGCTTAGTGAAATAAGTCAGAGAAAGACAAATACTGTATGTTATCACTTATATGTGGAGTCTCAAAAATAAAACAAACAAATGAATATAACAAAACCAACAGACTCACAGATATAGAAAACAAACTAGTGATTAGTAATGGGTAGAGGGAAGGGAGAGGGGCAAAACAGGAGTAGGGGATTAAGAGGTACAAACTACTACATATAAAATAAATAAGCTACAAGGATATATTGTACTGCACAGGGAATACTTGCATAAGGTGATGTCCAGTTTCTTCTTATTTCTTTTACTGTTTTTACACAAAGGTAGCATACAAGAGAAACTTTCTTTCCCTTAGAAATTACATATCAGTCAATCAATATATCCTAATTATTTTATTTACATTTGCCTACTACTTTACTGTGTGCATACACTATAGTTTATTGAACTAACATCCTGTTTGGCTATTTAGGTAGATTCCAATATTTTGCAGTTTAAAGTAATGCTGCAATGAAGAACTTTGTGCATATGTGTATTTGCATTATCGAAGGTATATCTTCAGGTTAATTCCTAGAAATGAGATTGCTAGGTCAAAGTTTAACTGCACATGTTCTTTTATGAGATACTGCCAACTTCCCTTCCATTTGTTGTGGACCATTTTGCAATTCTAACAACAATGTAGGAAAGTGCTTCCTTAACAGAGTACATTGTGAAACTTTTAAATTTTCGCCGATCTGATGGTTGAGAAGAGTATCTCATTACAATTTTTATTTGCATTTCTCTTACTGTTACTGAAAGCAGTCATCTTCATATGATTAAGGATCATTTTTATACTTTTGGTAAATTGTTTATGTTTTAAGCATTTTTAATAGGACTTTTGTTTCCCACTTAAGATTTAAAAGTTCTTTATATATTAGGAATATTAAACCTATGTGATATATGTTACATAATTTTCCCCCAATTTTCATTTGTCTTTTGATTTTTCCTTGTGAAAATTTTTTGTGTGTAGTAAAATTTATTAATTTTTAAATTTGTGGTATCTGAATTTTGAGTCATGACTACAATGTCTTTCCCTACCTTAAGGAATTCACCAATATTTTATTTCAGTACTTGTATAGATTTATTTTATACATTTAGCCTTCTGATTTATTTAAGGTTTATTCTTATGCATGGATTGAGAAAGAAATCTAATTACTTCTTTTTACGAATACTATTTACTATTAAATTCACCTCTGTCTCAGCAATTTGAGATGCTACCTTTATTATATATTACAGTTCCGTATGTACTTGGGTCTATTTCTGGACTTTTGAATTTGTTCCATTGGTCTGTCTACTCATATGCCATTAAAATTAATTACTAGGGCATTGTAGCATGTTCTAATATCTTGTAGGGCTAGCCACTCTCATAGCTTTTCCTTTTCAGTGTCCTCCCAGATATTTCTTGCACTTATTTTTCCATATAAACCGTAATTTCAATTTGTCTAGCTCCATATAACAAAGAGTATTGTTATTTTTATTGAGAACACATTAAATTTATAAATTAATTTAGGGAGAACAGATGTTAATGATGTCTTATCAAAGAACAAGGGATTTTCTTTGTTTGTTTAAGTCTACTTTTCAGTCTTTCAGAAGGGCTTTATAGTTTCTTATAGGTTTTACACATTTCTGTTAAGTTTATTCCTATTTTATCTTTTTTGTTGCTTTTGTAACGCGATTTTATAACTCATCTAAACAATTTCCAACTCTTCTTATTGGCTATTATTTCTTGCATATGATGGGTATCAATTTTTACTTCTCAATTTTACATATTGCCAACTTGTCGAATTATTTTATTGAGTTAGGAATACCATTTATTCACTAGGGTTTTCCAGGTATACTATTACTCCATCTGTAAATAAAGGGAGTTTTACTTCTTTTCTAAATCTTATGCCTCTAACTGATTTATCTCTTTGGCATCTATGGAGTAAGTATAAATTTTTTTCTTAGACCTATTATTATGGTGAATTATATTAATAGGTTTTCCAGTTAAACCATTCTTGCAATTCTATTTGGTCACATTGGATTATTTTCATAATGTGATATTGGAGTCTATTCAATTATATTTTATTTTGGATTATTTATATATATGTATATATATATATATATATATATATATATTTTTTTTTTTTGCGGTATGCGGGCCTCTCACTGCTGTGGCCTCTCCCGTTGCGGAGCACAGGCTCCGGACGCGCAGGCTCAGCGGCCATGGCTCATGGGCCTAGCTGCTCTGCAGCATGTGGGATCTTCCTGGAGCAGGGCATGAACCCATGTCCCCTGCATCGGCAGGCAGACTTTCAACCACTGCGCCACCAGTGAAGCCCTAGGTATATTTTAAATCTTCAATGATATGAAGAAGACATGCTGATGGACAGTTCACTGAACTCTTAATTTTAAACGAGACATATATATATGTATGTATTTATGTGTGTGTGTGTATACACACACACTAATTCAATTTTATTAATCTCTTGTCACCAGTCACACTTTTATCATTTTTCTTTCACCTCACTCTGTGAAGATTCATTTAGTATTTCTCTTATTCATTAGATTCCTGTATATCCAGTACTTCCACTCATTATACAGTGACACTCTAAACTCCCTTCCCTGCTCAGATTGCAGACTTCCACACGTCTGGTAAAGATGTTAAGCTACCACATCTGGCACGTGAAAGTGTGGTTCCTTCATCCCCGCTGATCCCTGTCAGTGAAAAATGGCCAGCCTTGGCTGAGGTGTCAGCACTTTCTGTCTGGACTAAGTAAAACAAGCCATGTGCCAACTGTCTAAACAGACCCTTGTTTCAACCATTCCACTCCATCTCCTTTACCTACATCTCTCCTCTAGCCCCAAGCCTCTCTATGGAGTTTCCTGTTTTACCTTAATGCCCCGAGTCACTCATAAATTCATAGCAGCAGGTGATTTCTAAAGCATCAATGTTTAGTTGAGAAGCCTCCTGGGGCTTGGACCTTGGGATTGCAGTGCTTCCTCGGTCCTGAAAGGCAAAAAGCTTATCAATCTGCTCAAATGAGCTACCATGTCCTTGCAATAAGTTTTAAAGTTTAGGGACTTGACTGCCTATGACATGGCAATCTGCCTCTAGTTCCCAGGACTTTCTGAACAGGATCCGCCTTCCCTAGAACCTCTGAGGATGTCTGATGAAAGCCCCCTATCACCTTCTTTGGAAGTAAAAAGTAGTTACGCCATTTGTAATTATTGAATTATTAAATCTTATATCTCAGCCTTCTCAATAGTCTCAATGGTTGAAAAGTCTTCAGTCTTCTAAGAACTGCTATGAACTTCAGAAACAAAATTCATTGAGAATCAGATTCAATAAGAGATTAAGTGGTATACTGGGCAATATAACTTTTGGCCAAAAATTAGGTTTTAACTATAAAGAAATGAGTCTTTATTTTCTGGTTCATAAACTGGCCTGTGAAAGCAATTCTAAAAGAGGAAATTATAGTGTATTTGGGCTAATGAATCACTTAAATAAAGAAGTGTGGCTCCTTTGAGATGATCCTAATGATTTAGATGCATATGTTCTACTTGTTTTGTCTCTTTAAAAAAAATCTAAAGGCACTTATGACACTTGTCAATTTACAACAGTGGCCAAAAGTTAAACACTGCTGATATTATTTCTCTCAGAGCTGTATGTTTCTAGGTTTAAAACAGAAGCTTTATAAATGCACACAAAGCTAGCTACAATGGCAATGACAGTAATCACAGAAAATGCACAAATTGAGAAGCAGAAATCTGCTTTTAATGGCCACTTTAAAGTCTGTATTAATATATTCTCAGTCAATATTAAACTGTATCTATACAGTGCTCTAGTGTAATGAATCAGAGGTTAAAGTCATGCTTCTGATGAAATTAAATATGATAAGAATTTCAATACATATATTTGAAATTTGAAGACACTATAACAGTCAATAGTGTGTGAAATTCCGTTTGCTTATGTACTCTTCTTTTCATTTTTCTTCTACACCCTGTACAAAAATGACAGTTAATTAACAACCTAGTTCAAGAAAAGTGTTTCTAGTGATAATAAACAAAAGCTATTGTCAAAGAATAGAGAATTTACCATGGCCAGAAAAAAGTGAACTTTAGAGACAAATTACATACAAATCTTGTGATTAAAATACTTAAGCTGACATGTAGATGTATGTGTAATTGCAAATTATATATAATTTAAATCAAAGATTAAAATCCATAGTACGTCTCTAGAAATTTAATAAATGTGTCTAATAAATATACAGATACATATATACATATACTTACACATATATACACACACACAAATATATCTCTTGTTATATAATAAAGAGTTATTATAAAATAATGAGTTTTTATCTATTGCATGGTTTGCTTAGCTTACATAAATGTGACTTGGGGAATATTTTAAGAATATTCCTAAGAGTAAATACTTCAAGTATGCAAAACTGAAGCTTAATTAATTAAGCTTAATTAAATGAGAAAAAATATGTTTACAGCATTGTCCTGCAATATACATTTGGAAACAGTCAGAAAACTACACATTTTAATGGCAACTTCATCATCATAATAAATTGTAAGGTATTATTGTTAAGGTGTCTATGTTCTTTTGGATTTGTAGACTCATCTTTATTTTCAACTAGGTAAGAGGCAGAAATGAAAGATAATATTCCTGGATGAAATGGCATATGAACAAATACTGAAAGAAATGGAGAAGTGTTAGGGAGTATCTTCCTCCCATGGTTGAATCTGAAGTAAATTTACCAAAGAAATAAAGAATAACTATTCTTTATAACATGTACAGTTGGAAGAACCAGAGAAGCTAGTAAATTAAACTGTCATAAGAAACCAAGTAGAATGTTGGTTCTTCTAATGGCTAATGGCTGAGAAAAATATACTGGCTGAGAAAAATATATTCAGGGCCAATCTAAAGATAAAAGTATTGGTCACACAATTTAAAACTTAGATTCAAACATGATGCACTCTGTTGCACTTTAATCTTTCTCAAGATTATCTTTCATTTTCTATCTAGCACATAGGAGATAGTGTCACCTTAAAAGTGGTATAATCTGTGAAAGCTACATTTAATGTTTTTTAAAAGACATAATTACAGATGGTCTAATATTCTCAGTGATAATAAATTTAGTTTTATTTATCCTTTTACTATTTAGAAATTAATTTTATTTTCAAATTTAGCCTGAAATTACTTGTCAAATTTTGAAAATAATCAAATTCAAATGCTTTTGCCTCAAGGTTGTTTACATCTTCTCATATTTTTTCAGATAAAATGCAGTACTTGGGAAAGTGGATGGTGTTCTTGGAACCAGAAGAAATATGGGAAGATACTTTCGGCATCAGATTTAACATTGAGAACGCAAATTCAATAGTAAAACATAGGTTGAAAAAATTCAAAAAACATATGTTGAATTACTGGAAACCTGTCTCATGAAAAAAAAGAAAAACTAAGTGAACTTGTGTTTTCAGAAGACTATACTGTATTATCTCTTTACTGTTATTCAAAATGCACTTTTTAGTGGACTTAAAGTTTAAACTATGATGCCAGAACAAAATATTATGAAGTCATAAATTCCCTTAAGATAAAAGTAGAATAAGAATATAACATAAGAAACAGTAATTAGAATGTGTACTATAGAACTGGCTTAGAAACCCCAATGTTATAATAGTATAAACATGAGAAGAGGCTGTTTTTAACAAGCTTTAGTATGAATTAAGTATTTTAATGACTAGCTAAAGATAACTTCCAATATTAAAAAATACATCTTTTTCTGAACTAAAATTGACAGATCCTAAAACTTTGTCAATACAGGGACCTGCAGCATAAATTTAAATTTTGACAACAACCACTAAATACGTGTGCATGAAAAGTTAACACTTCATTGTTCATTTTGGTGATGGGAGTCTTTAGGGCACTTAAAATGGAATTTATATTTCTAGAACACTAAATGCCAGAAATCCAATACAATAAGTACATGCTCTCACGAAATGGACAGTAAGAAATACTACTGGCTCTGATTCCTTTTTGGTATGATTGGTTCCTTTGAAGGAATTATAAATAGTGAACAGAGAACTTTAATTTAAAATTGACTCTTCATGGATATGTGTGATTAACCCCACCGGGCAATAAAAATTAACGTTTAACATTGCCATGTTTTAACAATGCTCTGAGGGTCTCAGGATATAGAGAGACAACTGCTATGCCTCTGACAAAGCATTAATTTGTCATGGTGGTGGTTTTGGATTGCCCACGGCATGGATTGCAAGTCTAAATGAATGGTCAAATTAGTCTAAAACCCACAAAGGCTGATAAATGCTGTAGTGGCCTCTTAAAGGATATGCAGTTCTGCTGCACATGCGTAACAGAGCTGTAATCAGACAGTGGTGATATTAGCAAACTGTCAGCCTAGTCAGTGCCTTCTTCCAAGAGGGAATAACACACAGACAACACAGGAAACCACTGAAAAAAGTAAACTTGCAGGTAATTGGAAAGAGAGACATCGAGAGAAACCAGAAAGGATGAAAGAAGATGTCGTGAGAAGAGAAAAAAAAGTCCATTTTCCCCTTTCCCATTACTAGGCTTTGAGGAGTATATAGGAGAATTTAAAGTGTTATCATGGCCTATGATTTGATTAATTGGGTCGAACTCTTGGGGTCCTGGAAGTACTAGAGGTGACATCTACCAT
This sequence comes from Aethalodelphis obliquidens, assembly GCF_003676395.1. NCBI lineage: Eukaryota > Metazoa > Chordata > Mammalia > Artiodactyla > Delphinidae > Aethalodelphis > Aethalodelphis obliquidens. Next base: position 2,668,172 of record NW_020838045.1, on the reverse strand, counting down.
ACAAATCTCAAAAAGCTAAGAGCCAGGACCACATCATGCCCAATGGCAAGATCAGAGCTGAGGGCAAAGGCGATCTGAAAGGTGTGAGAGTGGGATTCTAACAGTGGGAGGAATTCCAGCTTTAACTACCTTTCACAGGCTTCGTGCTTTATATGTGTTTTTAGTCACTTAAATTTTCTGATAACCCTTTGGTAAGAATGTTAACAGTAGGACTGAGGATTAATAAAAAAAAGTACCAGTGATGGTGAAATTGCATAAAATGAATAATTAGAGAACTAATTTAGGTATACAATAGCATGAGTGTCAAAGAGAGGGGAAAAAATGGTTTGTCCTAGCACTTATAAATGACTCTATGAGTAAGAAGGAAGATCTACAGTCTACAAATATTGGAAATTATAGTCATAATGCCTACTCAGTGAGGCTAAACACACTGCAGAAATTATGTTTTAAAATTTAATTCATTTCATTGATTTCACTATATTTGATTATGCTGGCATTTGATGAGGCTCTAAGAAATATGGGAAATAGTTCTAAACAAATCTTTATGTATTTTTTTAACATCTTTATTGGGGTATAATTACTTCACAATGGTGTGTTAGTTTCTGCTTTATAACAAAGTGAATCAGTTATACATATACATATGTTCCCATATCTCTTCCCTCTTGCGTCTCCCTCCCTCCCACCCTCCCTATCCCACCCCTCTAGATAGTCACAAAGCACCGAGCTGATCTCCCTGTGCTATGCAGCTGCTTCCCACTAGCTATCTATTTTACATTTGGTAGTGTATATATGTCCATGCCACTCTCTCACTTTGTCACAGTTTACCCTTCCCCCTCCCCATATCCTCAAGTCCATTCTCCAGTAGGTCTGTGTCTTTATTCCTGTCTTACCCCTAGGTGCTTCATGACATTTTTTTTTCTTAAATTCCATATATATATGTTAGCTCCGGTATTTGTCTTTCTCTTTCTGACTTACTTCACTCTGTATGACAGACTCTAGGTCTATCCACCTCATTACAAATAGCTCAATTCCATTTCTTTTTATGGCTGAGTAATATTCCATTGTATATATGTGCCACATCTTCTTTATCCATTCATCCGATGATGGGCACTTAGGTTAACATACCAAATATACTGTCTTAGATAATACTTTCTTTTGGGTCACCTCTTAATGTGTGGTTTGTTCATTTTCTCATCAGTTTCTTTTTAACATACATATATATACTATACCATGGATTGTATTGCAAACATTACAGCAACATAAAGCCACTTTCAGAGGGTAATGCATAGACCTTCCAGCATATGCAAAGGAAATCCAGACACTATCACCTTGCATAGATTCTCCTTTTTTCCCTCTTCATGGCAAAACCCTAGTGTCAAGACCTAGATTAATTACCACAGTCAGTGACTCAAGCAGACACTTCACCAACAAGAAACAATTCATGTGAAGAAATACGTTCAAGAAGCAAATGAAAGAAAGAAATAAAAATTCATTAATCTAAATAAGAACCAATGAAGATAATAATAATAAAGCCTTTTGTTGCTTAAGAACAATCTGAAACAAAAAATTATATGAAACATGAATATGGAAGCAGACAGGAGTAGCAAGGAGGAAAAGTAAGCTACAGCTTATGTTTTTGGGAGAGAATAGAGAAGCTCATTAATTTTAACAACATTAAAATATTAGCTTATTACTCGTAGTTGTACTTAAAAATATAAATTCATATGTTCCTTAAAGATTTACAGAAAATCACTAAAAAAAGAAATAGAATTTAATAGTTTTAAATCCTGTAGAAGGGGGAAATAGGAAAAATTTAATCAACTAGAAAGCAGGAAATATATAGTATGCATAGAGCTCAAAATAATAAATTTGATAAAAAGCAAATTACATAATCATATGTATAAAATGATGTGACTTAAGTAAATGTCAAAAACCCACCCCACACACACCCCCACTGACTGGAACCACACACACCAAATTCTTAAGAATTCTTGCTTCTGGGAAGGTATGAAAAGGAATGAGATTGGTAGCAGCAGTGACAAAGGGGAATTTATCTTTATCCTATTAAAAATAGATTTGCGTAACATAATAGTAACACCAACTACTATTATTACTTAATGATCATTAAGGAAAGTTGTAGCCATTTGGTGGTCTGGCAAATATTTATTGAGACTATTCGCCAGGTGCTGTGGTAGAAATTAGAAATAACTATTCTGGATACACCAATTAAGCACATTTTACATTGTCACCTGCCTTAGATTAGCCAGAGACATGCACTTGGGTGCAGACGGTCTATTTCGGAGGTCATCCCAAGAAGTGAAGAATGGGAACGGTGAGGTAGGGATACAAGGAAAGCCAGTAAATCGTTATTAATCAGTGGGTTATTGCTGTGGGCAACTGGGGCTCAATCCTGCTGCGAACCTCTGAGAAACCATGAAGAACATTCTTCATAATCATCTGCATGGAGGATAGGGAGGCTACAATGTTATCGACCCACTTCTCTGCCCTTCTAACACGGCGAAAGCACAGATTTATTCACTATGAACCCCAGATCACTGACCATATATTATTCTCTCCCCTAGTAAACTGTAGAAAAAAGAGAGTGATTCAGGAAAACCTTAGTCACACTCAGATGAGCATGGCACTCTAGAACATGTGGAAACCTGCCAAGTATCGACTTAAAGAAATCTGTCTATAGTAAGCAAACAAGTCAGCTAAAAAGATGAACAGCCAACTCCATTTTCCTGCCTAAAACTACTTTTGATTTGCTCTGAATAAAGGCATAACCAGTTACAATGACCAGTGTTGATTCCTTTACTACTGGAGCAGGAGAGCAGTATGACATTTGGAGCCAGACAGATACTGTCTTGAGTTTCTGCTTCACCATTTGCCAGCCGAGTCAGTTAGTTAAATTCTCTGATCATATTTCCCCAACTACAAAACAAGGACAAAAGATGAACAGCAGAGGATTATGAGAATGCTATGGGAGAACAAATTTCGACTTCCAGGCTCTCCTATGCAATTGTCTACTCCACCTCTCCACTTGGAGGACTAACTGACACAACGAGACACAGATTGAAATTCTAATGTGCTCCTGGAAACACAGTCTTTTCCCATTGCAGTTGTTGGCAACTCCATCCTTCAAAAAACTCAGGCCAAAACCTTGCAGTCATCCTTGACTTTTCTTTTTTTCACAGCTTACAACTAGCATGTCAAAAAGTTCGCTTGGCTCTACTTTCAAAGTGGATTCCAAATACGACCACTTCCATCATCTCGTCTGCTACAACCTTAGTCTGAGCCAGCATATATTTTGCAGAAGCCTAACTGGTTTCACTGCTTCTACCCCAGCCCTTCAACAGTCTATCGTCTCTATAACAGCTAGAGTGATCTTTTAAAGACAAAAGTTACAGCATGTCTCTCCCCTGCTCAGAACTCTGGAGTGAGTCCCAAACACAAAGTGAAAGCCAAAGAACTTATAATGGTCTACAAGACCCTGCAAGGTTGTCCCCCACCCACTGCCTCTCAAATCCGATCTACAACTGCTATCCTTGTTCATTCCATTCCATCCATACTGGCCTCCTTGCCAGGCATGCTCCCATCTAAGGCCTCTGCACTGTCCGGTTATACTTCCTTAGATAAGTGTATGGCTAAAATCTCTCACCTTCTTCATATCCTTACTCAATCATCACCTTTTCAGTAAGCCTCCTCCTAATCATCATATTTAAAATTGCAGCCAGTCTCTCTCTCATTCTCTACTCTTGATCCCCACTCCTCACCATTTACTGTACAATCTCTGCTACTCAAAGTGTGCTCCTACGCTAGCAGCACTGATATCACTCAAGAACTTGCTAGTAATGCCATATCTCGGGCTCCCACCCAAGAACTACTGTAATAATATGCATGGTAACAAAATCCCCAGGTGATTCACATGCATAGTACAATATGAGAAGCAGAGCCATATGCTATTTTCTATAGTACTTGTCAACTTTTCCATACCTTTAAGGCAATAAGCTATTATATTTTTTGCCTAAGTTCCATGAGGATGAGATTTTTTTTTTCTTTTTAATTCACTGCTTTATTCCAATTCCTACAACAGAACTTGACACATGGAATAGTACTCAAAAATACTTGTTGAATGAATGAATGCATGCATGAATAAAGAATATCTGTGATAATATGGCCAGAACACTGCCTAACCTATATTGAGTGTTTAACCAATGACAGTTCCTTTTCCTTTTCTCCCTGGACTAATTACACTCAGTGCTTCAGCATTTTAACACTAAAAATACACTTTGCCAGAAACCAAGCAGCAAAAGTTCATAAAAGAATTTCTATTTCATCACTTTGAAAATACAGATAAACAATCTTCTAATCTGTTTCTCCTCACCAACTGCCCGATGATTACTAGATTTATTAAAAAAGAGTCAAACACATTAGCACTAATGGAAAGAGCTTTTAGAAAGTAAAACTTGATTGGCACAGTCAAATGATTGCTACATATAATAATTACTAAAACAAATTTCACTGAATGTGTTATTTTATTTCATGGGACATTTGAGCTGGAATCAATTGTCCAAAGAACAATAAATCATGAGCATGATGATGCCTCATAAAGTTAAAAATCCCATAGTTTCTCTCATGTTGCTGAACAAAATCATAGTATCTACCAAAGAGAAAACTCAAAGACAAACACCTGAAAATTCACAACTACCACCCCTTCTGCAAAGTAGAAGTGTTTTCAGGAGCTGCCTAAAATAATAAAGTAAGCAAAAGGTAGTTCATGCATGATAAGGCAGATAAATGAAATTTAAAATTAAGTTGAAAACCTTGAAAGACACTTTGTTATGTGTGTGTGTGTATGTACAGTTGACCCTTGAACAACACAGGTTTGAACTATGTGGGTCCACTTATATGCAAATTTTTTCGAAAGTAAAAAACATAGTACTATAATACATGAACCACAGCTGGATGAATCTGCTGACGTAGAACCACGGTAGGGAGGAATCATGTACATGAAGGGTCAACTATAAGTTATACTCAAATTTTAAACTTTGGGGATGGTCAGTGCCTCTAACTACACCCCACCCCCACGTTGTTCAAGGTCAACTGTGTGTTTGTGTGTGTGTGTATATATATATATATATATATATATGTACATACATATATACACACACATATACATGTATATATATAGTGCATATATATATACAGTTTATATACATATCACATTTTATAATTATTATATTTTATAATAATTTTTAGATAAGTGCATACTATCATTCTAGACAAATAGCCTTATTCTGGTAAATGTTTTACTGATATGAAACTTTATTTTCAAAGTTCAAACCAGAAAGAAAAAGGATAAAAAATTTTAAAATTAAGAACTGATTTTGATTATAGGTACCACAAAGGGAGTAAAAAGATAAGCCACAAAGAGATGATATTTGCACTATGTATTACCAGAAAAGGCATCATATGCAGGATATGTAATATACTCCTTTGAATCAAGAGGCTTAAGACAAATAACATAAAAGTAAAATGGTCAAACAAAGGCAATGGGCTTGATTACAGATGTGGCTGAACATGCTTGTTGGTATGTAAAGTGTTATAACACATATGGAGAAGAATTTATTGTTGCCTAATATAACTCAAAATATGCATACAAACCCAGGAGTTCATATCCTGGGGACATTTTTCCACATGTACACCAAGAGACAAATATAGGCATAGTCCTAGCAGCATTGTTAATAACAGCAAAAAAACTTAAAACAGCCCAAATGTCCTTCAACAGTAAAATGGTAAATTAAATTGTGGTATATTTATGCAATTAAATATTATACAGCAATAGAAACAAATAAATACTGATATTGCCACCATTACAATATTATCCAAAAAAACAATAAGTAAAATATAAGTCACAGAAGATGAATATATTCAAATGAATACATTTATATAACAAAATTAGCAAAACTAAACTATGTATTTTTTTAGTTAATGTATAATATATTTTAAAACTACAGAGGAAAGGAAGGAAATAAGTAACACAAGATTTAGGACAGTAGTTACACATCAGGCTAGCTGTGTATGAAGGGAAAATGGGAGTTGAGACCCAGGCAGCCATGCCCCAAGGGGTTTACAAAGTGTGGTATTATACTGCTTTATTCTCAAAACTGGTGGCTGACACAAAGGAGTTCATTTTTGTTATTTTTAAAACTTTCTATATGTGGTACATACATTATTTTGTATCTATAACATATTTTACATTTCTTTAAAAGTATAAATAGGTATAATGAAAGGCATTACAGTAAATCGACATAAAAAATTTCCATAATTCATTAAATAATATCCCTATATTTCCTAGTAACCATTATTTACACAAAGTAAATAGCTATGTAGGTATTTCCTACAGCCCAATTTAGATATGGCCATGTTGGAGATCTGTATTACAGTTTCTGCTGTACAACTAAGTGACAGAAGCTACTAGAATCACTAATAAATCACTGGAATCAGAAGGGCTGCAAAGGAATCACATCACCCCTGAATTTAAAATTAACTTATTTAATCATTTCTAAAACCCATGTTTGAGATAGATATCTAGTAGAGACTTTAAAATTTCTTGAGTTGGCAATTAGATGACTTCCCTTGAACTGAGAAATTTTTCTCAGTTCTTAACATGAAATACCCTTGACATCACTTAAGATATCTCTCTCTGTAGGCCATCACTGTGTTTAAGCATATGCTTATTTTGCTATTTTTTTCCATATCTTTATAGTAGAGCTTCATTCCTTCCACTTCCTCCAAACTTTTACTTAAATTCTATTCAGTAAACATGTGTAGAGTTTGCTGTAGAAGTTAAAGTTGAGTAAGAGATCACTGAGTGAGACACTTCAAATAGGTTCATTCAGATTTGCCCTCTTGATTTTTACAAGGCCAGGGAAAGAGATTGCAACTCATTTAACTAACTTTGCCAAAGATCTTGTTTCAAATAACCAAAGCAGATCCACTCAAAGTGTACTTCAGTACCACAAGACAGAGAGATTCCTACAGGTAGACAGTAAGGCTGTTTGACTTGTGTTCATGTATGTATTTATTTTGTATAGTAACAAATGCCAAAGCTATGTTTTTCACCAGAACAACAACAAAAATTCTCCAGCTTTCCTGGGAATTCTATAATTCATTAAAAATATTTACATAGAAATTCTGACTACATTTAAGTTCTCAATGTTTTGATATTTTTTTCATGAATCCAAAGAAAATACATGTGTACGTTCTTTGCTCAATATATTTTGCAGAAAAGTTTTTTTGAGAATGTTAAAAAATAACTGCAAGAGTTTTAATCCCCAATTCCCCTATGTAGCAATCAATTTGGAAATCCACAAAACACATATACACTTAGTTTGCATCAAAAATCTTAATGAAAATAAATGGGGAATAGAATTTTTAAAGTGATTTAAGTTAAAGAAGGACACACACCTCTGAGCAAAGGGAACTGCATATCTTCCCTTGTCAAAATGAGTGCCCTAATTCTTTTCACCAAAAACAATCATTATGATATCCAACTTCATTGAATATTCTGCTTTTATTTGTGAGGGGCACAATGTAAAACGTTTAAGAAAAAGCTTTTAGAATATTAATTATTCAACCTGCAAATATCTATCATGATCAGAATACACATTTAGCCCAAAATGTTATCTAAATTAATTAAATTCTATATTAAACATTCCTTTAGTCAAATTAGTATTATTTTTACAACAGTATTATTAAATTTGCAATGGAAAGGTCTGCAAGTATAGGAAAATATTTCTCAAAAATAATTGACATTCAAAAACTGAAAGCATTTCCTCTAAGATCAGGAACAAGAAAAGAATGTCCACTCTTGCCACTTATATTCCACATACTTTTGGAAGTCCTAGTCACAGCAGTCAGAGAAGAAACAGAAATAAAAGGAATCCAAATTGGAAAAGAAGAAGTAAAACTATCACTGTTTGGAGATGACATGACACTATACATAGAGAATCCTAAAGACACTACCAGAAAACTACCAGATCTCATCAATGAATTTGGTAAAGCTGCAGGATACGAAATTAATACACAGAAATCTCCTGCATTCTTATACCCTAACAATGAAAGATCAAAAATAGAAATTAAGGAAACAATCCCATTTACCAGCACATCAAAAAGAATAAAATACCTAGGAATAAACCTACCTAAGGAGACAAAAGACCTGTACTCTGAAATCTATAAGATGCTAATGAAAGAAATCAAAGATGACACAAACAGATGGAGAGATATACCATGTTCTTGGATTGGAAGAATCAATATTGTGAAAATGACTATACCACCCAAAGCAATCTACAGATTCAATGCAATCCCTATCAAAGTACCAATGGCATTTTTCACAGAATTAGAACAAAAAATTTTACAATTTGTATAGAAACACAAAAGATGACAAATATCCAAAGCAATGTTGAGAGAGAAAAACGGAGCTGGAGGAATCAGGCTCCCTGACTTCAGACTATACTACAAAGCTACAGTAGTCAAAACAGTTTGGTACTGGCACAAAAACAGAAATATAGATCAATGGAACAGGACAGAAAGTTCAGAGATAAACCCACACACCTACAGTCAACTAATCTATGACAAAGGAAGCAAGGATATACAATGGAGAAAAGACAGCCTCTTCAATAAGTGGTGCTGGGAAAACTGGACAGCTACATGCAAAAGAGTGAAATGAGAACAATCCCTAACACTATTAAAAAAGAAAAAAAAAACCTCAAAATGGATTAAAGATCTAAATGTAAAGCAGGGTACTATAAAACTCTTAGAGGAAAACATACGCAGAACACTCTCTGACATAAATTGCAGAAATATCTTTTTTGAGCCACCCCCTAGAGTAATGAAAATAAAACCAAAAATAAACAAATGGGACCTAATTAAACTTCAAAGCTTTCACACAGCAAAGGAAACCATAAACAAAATGAAAAGACAGCCCACAGTATGGAAGAAAATATTTGCAAACAAAGTGACTGAGAAGGGATTAATCTCCAAAACATACAAAGAGCTCATGCAGCTCAATATCAAAAAAACAAACAACCCAATCCAAAAATGTGGAGAAGATATAAATAGACATTTCTCCAAAGAAGACATACAGATGGCCAAAAAGCACATGAAAAGATGCTCACCATCACTAATATCAGAGAAATGAAAATCAAAACTACAATGAGGTATTACCTCATACCAGTCAGAATGGCCATCATCAAAAAATCTGCAAACAGGAAATGCTGGAGAGGGTGTGGAAAAAAGGGAACCCTCGTACCCTGTTGGTGGGAATGTGAATTGGTACAACCATTATGGAGTACAGTATGGAGGTTCTTTAAAAAACTAAATATAGAGCTACCATAAGATCCAACAATCCCACTCCTGGGCACATATCAGGAGAAAAACCATAATCTGAAAAGATACATGCACCCCAGTGTTCATTGCAGCACTATTAACAATAGCCAAGGCATGGAAGCAACCTAAATGTCCATCAAGAGAGGAGTGGATAAAGAAGATGTGGTACATATATACAATGGAATATTACTCAGGCATAAAAAAGAACGAAATAATGACATTTGTAGCAACATGGATGGACTTAGAGACTGTCATACTGAGTGAAGGAAGTCAGACAGAGAAAGACAAATATCATATGATATCACTTTTATGTGGAATCTAAAAAATGGTACAAATGAATTTATTTACAAAACAGAAATACAGTCACAGATATAGAAAACAAACTTATGGTTACCAGGGGGTAAAAGAAGGAGGAGGGATAAATTGGGAGACTGGGATTGATATATATACACTACTATACATAAAATAGATAATTAATAAGGGCCTACTGTATAGCACAGAGAACTCTACTGAATACTGTGTAACGACCTGTATGGGAAAAGAATCTAAAAAAGCGTGGATTTATGTATATGTATAACTGATTCACCTTTCTGTCCACCTGAAACTAACATAACACTATAAATCAACTATACTCCAGTAAAAATTATACAAAAAGAGACATTCATAAAAAAGTAGTGAGCATATCCAAACAACAATTTCACTGCTACTGTTTCATTGGATACATGTCTTCACCCAGGAAAAATTGACTGAGAGTTACTGTGGATCAATATGTGTCAATAAAAAATTTAATCATTAGAAAAGGAACTGACACTGCCTATAGCTGCACTGAGGTGACAGCTTCTGCTACAATGGCATGGCGTTTGCATAAAGAAAGCAAAAGAGAGCATTATGTTTCAAGAGAAATAGTGAACAAGTTCATGGCACTAAGGAAGTCCACTTAAGTACAACCAACTTGACTGATTTCACTACAATTCTTTAGGTTTTACAAATCGATTTTGATTTTTAAAAAATCAGTTATGGTGTACTTTTATTAAATCTGTGCATTTGCATAAATATAGCTGCATTTAACAGTGAACTTGAGCATCTTTATATTTATTTTTTAAGTAAAAACATTTAAAAAATGAAAACTCAGCACATAATTATGTGGTCAGTTAAACATGTGTTATACGGTGTCTCATTTAACACAAAATCTGAAAAACGTGTGAAAAAAATTCAAAGTTATTTACTTTAGTATACTTAACTTCTGGTACTTAGGAAAATCTAGTACAGATATTGTACATTCCAGCAGACAGTTTATATCTCTATTTTATAATTTTCTGACAAAATTCAATCTAGCAAATATTGTATAGACATATACTTCTTACTACATAATGAAAACATGATCAATCATTAACATTTTCTCACTTATAATTGTTTGCTTAAAATTCTGCTAGTATTATGGACCAATACAACCTTGAAAATCACCTATGCCCATAGAAATAGAAAAATAAATACAGATATATTAAATGTTAGGTCAGGGACTTCCCTGGCGGTGCAGTGGTTAAGAATCCACCTGCCAGTGCAGGGAACACGGGTTCGAGCCCTGGTCTGGGATGATCCCACATGCCGTAGAGCAACTAAGCCCATGTGCCACAACTACTGAGCCTGCGCTCTAGAGCCCATGAGCCACAACTAGTGAGCCCACGTGCCACAACTACTGAAGCCCACACACCTAGAGCCCATGCTCCACAACAAGAGAAGCCACCGCAATGAGAAACCCACGCACTTCAACGAAGAGTAGCCCCCGCTCACAACTAGAGAAAGCCCATGAGCAGCAATGAGGACCCAACACAGCCAAAAATAAATAAATAAGTTTATATAAAAAAATGTTAGTCAAACCAGGTAAGATAAGTAGCATTTTAAAGAAGTTTCCAGAAATTATGGAAGATTATATTAAACCTAAAGAAGCATGGTCAGGCTTCCCTGGTGGTGCAGTGGTTGAGAGTATGCCTGCCGAGGCAGGGGACACGGGTTCGTGCCCCGGTCCGGGAAGATCCCACATGCCGCGGAGCAGCTGGGCCTGTGAGCCGTGGCCGCTGACCCTGAGCGTCCGGAGCCTGTGCTCCACCACAGGAGAAGCCACAACAGTGAGAGGCCCGCGTACCACACACACACACACACACACACACACACACACAAATAAATAAATAAAGAAGCATGGTCAACTTTAGCCACTGTTTTTATAAATACTGCTGCCTATTTCTGAATAAAATTCAGTAAAAAATATATTCTAACATTAGCTGAGGATATGAATAAATATTTGATTATTTTGGTAAGGTACCCTGTGCTTTTACAAATGAATCAATGAATTAGATCCAGCTATTTTTAAAAAGTTACTTGAGTGTTAAGGAATATTAGACATATTCAATACTACTGCAGTAATTTCAAAGTCCAAATCTAGGTTTTAATAGAGGCATCTCCAAGTTTCCATCAGAATACATTAAAATTATTCTGGCTAACCATTTGTTTCATTACAACACTGACATAAGTCTACAATTTTAAGTAGAGAATAAATGATGGGCTCTTTCAAATGCATATAAGACAAATACATTTTTCTTGTACAAAATCAGACTCAGAGTTTTATGCATTCATTTTAAAAGGCAGTTTTAGAAACATCAAGCTCTTTGCTTTCATCAATAGATTAAAATCTACTTAAACACCCATCAATAGGAGATTGGTAACTAAATTCTGCTGTAGCCAAAGATGTGTTAGAAGAATATTTAATGGCATGGAAAATGTTTAGAATTCATTGTTAAGAGAAAGAAAAGAACGCTACCCAAAAGGATGAAGATTATAATCTACATTTTATAAAAAGAAACTACAAATATACTGATATAGAGCAATTTTAAAATTATAGGTGGTGGTCCTAGGTGATGGAATGGCAACAGATTTTCCCTCTTACTTTTCATGCTTCTCTATGTTTTCCAAATTTACCTCAGCAAAAACAATTACTTTGTGATAAGAAAACATATACTTTTAAGCTGACATTTTCTACTAAAATTAGATAGTGAGATTTGTAACTGAAACACAATTACAAGAGGGCACAATTACTTGTCTAGAAATACAGACCATTAACACAAATGGACCATATCACTAGTGATTTAATGGCATTATTTATTTTATTATGTTAATGTTTTCACTTTTAGGTTACATTTTCATGAGTCATTAAGTCAGACAAACAATAGGAATTTCTAATACACGAAAATCATTTGAAGAGTAAAGGAGTGTTTTTAAAAGATATCATAAATGTTTGGTTTTACTATAGTTTATAAGACAGTGATTATCTATATCCTGACAAAGTGTGGTTATTTTCCTGATCCATGAAGTGTGGAATCAGTTATTCTTTCTAATATACAAACTAAACACCTAATCACAGGGAGAAGATCAGTAACAAATGGCAAGCTCTAAGCATTATGTGATTATTTAACAACATGAATAGCACAAGCTTCTATAACTGTCTGTAAATTTACTGGTTTAACCATCTAAAGTCTTTAAGCTTTTCCAAAACAAATAATAAAACAACTTCAGCAATAGCACACATCACCTAAGGAGTTTTAGGGAATTTTAGCATACAAACTTTAGAGAGTATTGATCATTTTATTTCTTCAGAGTATTGTTCATCATTAAATTAATTGTTTTACTTTACTCCTAATATGTTTCAGAATATGTTTTATTCTAGGATGAAATTATAATATTTTTGCAAATTTTCCTTGAAATCTTTTGCTTGGTTTCAGGAAGTATAGTCAAATAATTAACAAGTTAATTAGAGAGAGAGAATATACATAATAAAGATAACTAATAACTTCAATAAGCATGTGCTGTGCACCCCCTAAAGTTTTATATGATTACATTAAGCATGCTACATTTCTATTATCAATCCATTTCTTTTGAATAAGGCCTGTTATTTCATTATATTCCTACCATGAATCTCCACCACCAAAGTTTATTTACATGAAAGGAACCAGTTAAGTATATGTTCCTATATACAACAGTATATAGTAATAGAAGATATATGTATGCAATATATAGAAATATAGCATAAGTATATAATATTATAGTAAAATAGTATAAGTTAATGGATCTATTTGAGAGAGAGAGAGAAAGTTCTAACGGCAGGCCTCAAGCCTTTCTCATATTCTCTTCAATATCTTAACCCAATGACATGGATAAAGTCATATAAGGAATAATTATGCAATTTACCAGTAATGTGAATCTGGATGGGTTACCGAATGGAGGATAACAGAATAAAAATCCAAAACGATCTTGATGAGGGGAACTGAGGCCTAATATAATAGCATAAATCTTACAGGAATAAAACATATTGTACATTTGGATGCCAAAACACAAAAGGTACAAAACAGGGTAAAGAAGATATGATTCAGGGTAAAAATAAAAATAAGTAGCAGCAGCAGCAGTCGTAGCAGTAGAGTTTGGTTTTAATTGAATACAAGCACAATTATTGTCAATAGGACGACAAAGCTATGAAATAGTGGCAAATGTGAACACAGACTGCCTTTCTAGAAAATACAAGAACTCTGCTGTAGTGACTGTAGTCCACTGTGGATTGTAAAGTTAAGTCTATACCTATGTATTCCCTGTGAGGCACATAAACAAACCATAGTTCACACGGGGAAGAACAGTTAGGAAAGTGAAAGAACTCAAACACAGGTTGCATTTAAAAAATATTTTTCGAGAGCTTCAAGATGGCGTTAGAGTAAGATGTGGAGATGACCTTCCTCTCCACAAACACATCAGAAATACATCTACATGTGGAACAACTCCTACAGAACACCTACTGAACGCTGGCAGAAGACCTCAGACCTCACAAAAGGCAAGAAACTCCCCACATACCTGGGTAGGGCAAAAGAAAAAAGAAAGAACAGAGACAAAAGAATAGGAACGGGACCTGCACCAGTGGGAGGGAGCTGTGAAGGAGAAAAGGTTTCCACACACTAGGAAGCCCCTTCACGGGCGGAGACAGGGGTGGCGGAGGAGGGAAGCTTCGGAGCCGCGGAGGAGAGCACAGCAACAGGGGTGCGGAGGGCAAAGCGGAGAGATTCCCGCACAGAGGATCGGTGCTGACCAGCACTCACCAGCCCGAGAGGCTTGTCTGCTCACCCGCCGGGGCGGCCGGGGGCTGAGAGCTGAGGCTCGGGCTTCGGAGGTCGGATCCCAGGGAGAGGACTGGGGTTGGCTGCGTGAACACAGCCTGAAGGGGTTAGTGTGCCACAGCTACCTGGAAGGGAGTCCGGGAAAAAGTCTGGAGCTGCCGAAGAGGCAAGAGACTTTTGTTTGCCTCTTTGTTTCCTGGTGCATGAGGAGAGGGGATTTAAGAGTGCCCCTTAAAGGAACTCCAGAGACGGCCGCGAGCCACGGCTATCAGCGTGGACCCCAGAGACGGGCATGAGACACTAAGGCTGCTGCTGTCGCCACCAAGAAGCCTGTGTGCAAGCACAGGTCACTATCCACACCTCCCCTCCCGGAGCCTGTGCAGCCCGCCACTGCCAGGGTCCTGTGATCCAGGGACAACTTCCCCGGGAAAAAACATGGCACCCCTCAGGCCGGTGCAATGTCACGCTGGCCTCTGCCGCTGCAGGCTGGCCCCGCATCCGTACCTCTCCCTCCCCCTGGCCTGAGTGAGCCAGAGCCCCCACATCAGCTGCTCCTTTAACCCTGTCCTGTGTGAGCGAAGAACAGACGTGCTCAGGCGACCTACATGAAGAGGCGGGTCCAAAACCAAAGCTGAACCCCGGGAGCTGTGCGAACAAAGAGAGAGGGAAATTTCTCCCAGGAGCCTCAGGAGAAGACTCAAATCAATAGAATTAGAAATGAAAAAGAAGAAGTAACAACTGACACTACAGAAATACAGAGGATCATGAGAGATTACTACAAGCAATATATGCCAATAAAATGGACAACCTGAAAAAACTGGACAAATTCTTAGAAATGCACAACCTTCCGAGACTGAACCAGGAAGAAATAGAAAATATGAAGAGACCAATCACAAGCACTGAAATTGAAACTGTGATTAAAAATCTTCCAACAAACAAAAGCCCAGGACCAGAGGGCTTCACAGGCGAATTCTATCAAACATTTAGAGAAGAGCTAACATCTATCCTTCTCAAACTCTTCCAAAATATAGCAGAGGGAACAACACTCCCAAACTCCTTCTATGAGGCCACCATCACCCTGATACCAAAACGAGACAAAGATGTCACAAAGAAAAAAAACTACAGGCCAATATCACTGATGAACATAGATGCAAAAATCCTCAACAAAATACTAGCAAACAGAATCCAACAGCACATTAAAAGGATCATACACTGTGATCAAGTGGGGTTTATCCCAGGAATGCAAGGATTCTTCAATATATGCAAATCAATCAACGTGATACACCATATTAACAAATTGAAGAACAAAAACCATATGATCATCTCAATAGATGCAGAGAATGCTTTTGACAAACTTCAACACCCATTTATGAAAAAAAACCCTCCAAAAGCAGGCACAGAGGGAACTCACCTCAACATAATAAAGGACATATATGACAAATCCACAGCCAACATCGTTCTCAATGGTGAAAAACTGAAACCATTTCCACTAAGATCAGGAACAAGACAAGGTTGCCCACTCTCACCACCATTATTCAACATAGTTTTGGGAGTTTTAGCCACAGCAATCAGAGGAGAAAAAGAAATAAAAGGAATCCAAATCGGAAAAGAAGAAGTAAACCTGTCACTCTTTGCAGATGACATGATACTGTACATAGAGAATCCTAAAGATGGTACCAGAAAACTGCCAGAGCTAATCAATGAATTTGGTAAGGTAGCAGGATACATAATTAATGCACAGAAATTTCTAGCATTCCTACAGACTAATGACGAAAAATCTGAAAGTGAAATTAAGAAAACACTCCCATTTACCACTGCAACAAAAAGAATAAAATATCTAGGAATAAACCTACCTAAGGAAAAAAAAGACCTGTATGCAGAAAACTATAAGAAACTGATGAAAGAAATTAAAGATGATACAAATAGATGGAGAGATATACCATGTTCTTGGATTGGAAGAATCAACATTGTGAAAATGACTCTACTACCCCAAGCAATCTACAGATTCAATGCAATCCCTATGAAACCACCACTGGCATTTTTCACAGAACTAGAACAAAAAATTTCACAATTTATATGGAAACACAAAAGACCCTGAATAGCCACAGCAATCTTGTGAAAGAAAAACAGAGCTGGAGGAATCAGGTTCCCTGACTTCAGACTATACTACAAAGCTACAGTAATCAAGACAGTATGGTACTGGCACAAAAACAGAAATATCAATCAGTGGCACAGGATAGAAAGCACAGAGATAAACCCATGCACATATGGTCACCTTATCTTTGATAATGGCGGGAAGAATATATAGTGGAGAAAAGACAGCCTCTTCAATAAGTGGTGCTGGGAAAACTGCACAGCTACATGTAAAAGAGTGAGATTAGAACACTCCTTAACACCATACACAAAAATAAACTGAAAATGGCTTAAAGACCTAAATGTAAGGCCAGACACTATCAAACTCTTAGAGGAAAACATAGGCAGAACACTCTATGACATAAATCACAGCCAGATCCTTTTTGACCCACCTTTTAGAGAAATGGAAATAAAAACAAAAATAAACAAATGGGACCTAATGAAACTTTAAAGTTTTTGCACAGCAAAGGAAAGCATAAACAAGACGAAAAGACAACCCTCAGAATGGGAGAAAATATTTGCAAATGAAGCAACTGACAAAGGATTAATCTCCAAAACATACAAGCAACACATGCAGCTCAGTATCAGAAAAGCAAACAACCCAATCCAAAAATGGGCAGAAGACCTATATAGACATTTCTCCAAAGAAGATATACAGACTGCCAACAAACACATGAAAGAATGCTCAACATCATTAATCATTAGAGAATTGGAAATCAAAACTACAATGAGATATCATCTCACATCAGTCAGCATGGCCATCATCAAAAAAATCTACAAACAAAAAATGCTGGAGAGGGTGTGGAGAAAAGGGAACACTCTTGCACTGTTGGTAGGAATGTAAATTGATACAGCCACTATGGAGAACAGTATGGAGGTTCCTTAAAAAAGTATAAGTAGAAATACCATATGACCCAGCAATCCCACTCCTGGGCATATACTCTGAGAAAACCATAATTCAAAAAGATTCATGTACCAAAATGTTCACTGCAGCTCTATTTATAATAGCCAGGACATGGAAGCAACCTAAGTGTCCATCAACAGATGAATGGATAATGAAGATGTGGCACATAATTACAATGGAATATTACTCAGCCATCAAAAGGAACGAAACTGAGTTATTTATAGTTAGGTGGATGGACCTCGAGAGTGTCATACAGAGTGAAGTAAGTCAGAAATAGAAAAACAAATACCATATGCTAACACATATATATGGAAACTAAGAAAAAAAATGGTCAGAAAAACCTAGGGGCAAGACGGGAATAAAGATGCAGACCTACCAGAGAATCGACTTGAGGATACAGGGAGGGGGAAGGGTAAGCTGCGACAAAGTGAGAGAGTGGCATGGACATATGTACACTACCAAAGGTAAAGTAGATAGCTAGTGGGAAGCAGCCGCATAGCACAGGGAGATCAGCTTGGTGCTTTGTGACCACCTAGAGGGGTCGGATAGGGAGTGTGGGAGGGAGGGAGATGCAAGAGGGAAGAGATATGGGAACATATGTATATGTATAACTGATTCACTTTGTTATAAAGCAGAAACTAACCATTGTAAAGCGATTATACTCCAATAAAGATGTTAAAAAATAAAATAAAATAAAACACTGCAGAGAGTAATGATCAGTGGGGGCAAGGATTCTGAATAAAATAGGGAAGGGACTGAGTCACCATGGTAGCTCCGTTGTCTCTCATTCCATCAAATTAGGAAGATTTTGTAAAAGACGTTTTCAGCAACATATTAAACGACACGGAGAAGTGGCATAAGAAACAGAAAAAAATAGATGGAAAAAATTTTGCACCAAGATAGGATCAAAACGCTTCTAAGTGAACATGTCTGCTACTACTTAATAGTTGGGCTTGGTATTAGGGATCAGTTAGGATGCATCCTAAATGAACTATTTAGTTTCAAAGATAATGCCTAAATTTACTTTAGTTGCTATTACCAAATATCAGTGGTTCCTCTGTTTAGAGAAGCAAAGCAGACTTAGAGGTTCAAATTAAAAGACTTGTAGATTATGAATGAAGAAAACCAACTACATTACTAAAACCAACCAACCAACAACAAAAGAAAAACAATTAATATACTCGTGTAATATTAAAGAGAGCAAAGAACAAAGAGGAAAACTTTTTCAAAGAAAAATGGAGTGTTGATTCTTAACTTCATAAATTTCTTCTCACTTTTATATTGATTTAGCTCTCCCAAAATTAGTTTATCCTCACTAGATAAATCAAAACCCAGTGTTTAAAAACCCAACTTACAAACCTTTTGACCAGTAGAAGTCTCTATACTCCAACTAACTTTACTGAATTGTCCTTAACTAACTCTTGCTATGGTCTTGGCACAAATAGCGCAAGCTTCTCCTAGGGCAAACCTCCCCAATGGGACTCTTTCTCCTATAGTAGAGGCTTCTGATGGCACCATATGCACCTCAGCTGTTTCTAATTTACCCAGTCAGCCTAGCTTTGAGTAGATGACTCAGAAGGCTGATTTTTTTCTTTGAAGAACCAAATGATTTTACACCAAATTCAGATTTAATAAACTTAAACGATTTCATAAAATGCTTATAATTTAAACATGAAAGGATTTCTTCACGGTCACCCTGAAAATTGCTTTCACCATTCAAAAATGAACAGCACTTATGGTGTATATTAAAATGCAAGTGAGTGGAGGAAGTCAGATGACAATGAACAATGTACTGAAATGATAAAAAAAAATGTGCAGGAGTAATCTTGTATTCATAAAGAATATATGATATATATTTTCTATACAAATTACCATTCTTATAATTCTCGTTTCATATATTAAATGTATATGTAAAATTTCTATGAGATTCAGAATACAAATAGAGCAAAATGAAATTGTCTGGGGAACCAAACTCAACTTTTCAACTGATGTTGAGCCCATGTATATAAAGAGATGCACCTTTAAAGCAATGAAATCCAAGGCAGAGCTGGATTAGCAGAAACAGAAATCAGACTGAGGTGAAAATGAATTACTTCTATGTGTTTGAAGGAAAGGGGGAAAAAGTACTTTTTTAGTGAACCTCAAGAAATTCTTCCATAAGCATTCATTTCAAACTGAAATGTTCCAGTTTAAGGTTTCACTGTAGTCAGAATACCTAAAGAACAGGAGCTCTAACCTATCCTATGAAAGAAGCAATTTACTTCATGAAAATATCCATAAAGTATGGGAAAGAAAGCTACCCATCCTATACATCACGTTCTCAAAAGAAACTGTGCCACCTCCTCAGAAAATGCTTCCTTTTTGTTTTCAATCTTCCTGCTCAGAAAGACATACCAAGAAGAACAGAGACTCGAGTTTAAGAGAAAAACCAATGTGAAAGTAGACAAAATCAAATATTCCAGAATGAACAACTGGGGTTTGAAATATCAGATATTAGCTACCTTTAAATAATATTTTTGAAAAGATCCTAATGATTAATAAAAGGCAACTGGAGTTGAATAGACATGTTTAATGTTTTAGTGTCTGGAAACCAAAGGAATCACTCAAATGTTATGATGAAAATACTTTACATTTATCCTCAAAATATCTTTTGTCTGGGAGGAATACATATCTGTTGGTTTTTAAATTCATATGACAAGTGCGTTTCTAAAGCAGTATGTAGCCAAGGCTATAAAAGGCTAACGCATTGTATAGAAATGCCAAATAACACTGAACACAGCAGACAGATTCCTATACTGGCAGACAGGCAAAGAGATACTCTTGAAGAAAACAATTTAAAATTGCTCTCTTTTGACTGCATATCTAACTGCATGTCAATGTCAAGTCTCCATGAGACAGACACCTGTGAGCTTCAATTTCACATAGGCAGAATAGCAAGAAAATATCAGAAAATGTGGATGGATAAATATGTAAGTATATTTATAAACATATCTTTAAAATATAGGAACTGTCAAAGTGGAATATTTTAGTTAGGCAGCCCATGAAGAAAGGTAACTGCAATAGATGTTTTTATTGAGGTATCATTAGCATAACATTATATTAGTTTCAGGTGTACAAGATAATAACTCGATATTTGTATATACTGCAAAGTGATCACCGTAGTTAAGCCCAGTTAACATCTGTACCACACATATTTACAGTTTTTTCTTGTGATGAGAACATTCCACATCCCTGCAATGGATTCTGATGCAAAGTTGGTAAAAACAATACAAAAGTTTTGGATTCCCAGCTAAGAGAAACAAAGCAAATTATAAAGGAAAAATCCTAATTAAGGTCTATGACTGAGACCAAGAACTGGAATAAATGCATAATGTTTCAGCATCAATGATAATGACAGCCAGAGTTCATTTCATTTAAAAACCTAGTACCAAGGTATAGTAAGAGGCAGCATAATTTTGAAACTAGGAGCAGATTCTGGAATTGGATCACCTATGTGTGAATCTCTGCCCATGTTAGCTGTGTGAGCTTGGGCAAGTTACTTACCCTCTCTGTGCCTTAGTTTCTTTATCTGTAAAATGTGGATCACAGCAATATTCTACCTCACAGAGTTATTATGAAGATTAAATAATTTAATGTGTACAGAGGACTTAGTATAGAATCTGACACATACTACTACTTGATAATTATTAGTTAGCTAGTTTTAAAATACCGTGTTTACTACGAATCTTTAATTTTAGCTATTTAAATAGGAATTGCCAACTTTGGAAAAAAAAAATGTCTTCAATAAACTACTCTTGCAGTAAAAGGCTATTAGTCAAACCACATGACATAATGAAAGTCACTCCCACCTATAGCTTTCATTAATTGCAGACAAAATACCTAGTAAAAATAGTTTAAAATTTTAATAATTATCTTCAAAATAATATACCTTCAAAATATAACTATATAACTTTTCTAGGATAGTCACTGCAAAGAGCTATGGAAATAAATAAATAAATAAATGAATGAATGAATGAGCAGGCCTAAAGAAGCTCCATCTCTGCATCAGCTTTGGTGGTTTATGGAATGGAATGTGGACAACAAAGAAAGGCGATCTGAATACTGCTGTTGTAGGCACACACTTTGTAATCATTATGAGCAACCGCCATGTATTAAATACTTTTGAAAGGCCCTAGAGATACAAAAATGTTACTAGACACTTGCCCTGTCCTCAAGAGCAAAGCAGTCTAGATGTGGAAACAAAACACACACATATACACATAATAGCTTCCATGAGCAGTGCAGAGCTAGTGGAACTTAAGCTACTACAACAGTGTTGTCATGAACAGCAATGGAACGGGCTTTCATTCATCTCCATGTAACATTTTAACAGAATATAAGGGAATATGTACATCTATTTTTCCTCATTTCCTCTTTATTATACATCTATAAGGTAGTCTTAGCCCTATTTGATAGAAGGAATTGAGATTCAGAGACATTAAGTAATTGATCATGGACACTTAAACAAAAATGGAAGAGCTGAAATACGAAACCTGATCTACACTATAACATTATGGATGTCGTATATGTTAACAACAAGAATGAAACTGATGGCTGAATTGTCCTGGGCAAAGTTATCTGTAGGATGCGTGATAGATGCATTAAAAACCTATACAATTCTCTTAGGGTCATAAGACTATAGCACCGCTGATTTATTTCCCAGTGAAAACAACTGCACACATGCACACATTGAGTAAAAAACACTGCTGCCATCCCCTAGTAAGACAGTAACGGGAATGACGTGACACCAAATGATTTACAGATTCATTCCACATATGATATACTTCCTCTACACTGACCTTCCCTTTTTTGAAGATGGGAGGTTGTAATCATTGAGTTTTATATACCTGCAGGTCCAATGTGCAGTGTTTATGAATTAGCTGAATACAACATGCCTCTGAATGTGAGCTATTCAGCCTTTGCCTGTTCTCTGTTCCCTTACTAACCTATCCTTTCACACTCAGTTGTATGTGTTCACTGCCAGGAATCGGATTAACCGTTGAACAGCTCCAAGTACAGAGGGTCTTCCCTACCATTCTGGTATCAGGAGACAGTAGCAGTTTACCTCAAGTAGTGAAAAGGACACATGGAACTGGAATAAAGAAGACATGAGTTCGAATCTCAGCTACACTCTGAACTAGCTGTATAACCATAGACAGGTTACTCAACTTCTCTGAGCTTCAGTTTTCACATCCGTAAATCAGGAATAATGATATTTGCCTCCCTGAACATTGAACAGAATGCTGTAAATTAAATACCTCTCTATGCACCAAGTACTCTAAAAGAGCTGATTTACTTTCCCATCTTCTTTATGGTTAGATAATGTGACAGC
This sequence comes from Aethalodelphis obliquidens, assembly GCF_003676395.1. NCBI lineage: Eukaryota > Metazoa > Chordata > Mammalia > Artiodactyla > Delphinidae > Aethalodelphis > Aethalodelphis obliquidens. The sequence continues at coordinate 2,645,221 of NW_020838045.1, read as the reverse complement.
AATCATTTTAATCACATGAAGTTGTATTTCAATAGCATGACTTCACCAAAAATATATAGATTAAAATGCCATGTTATGTTGCTGTTTTAATGAATGGCACATTGAACATAAGAAGCAAATCACATCTTATAAATGGACAAAAGTTCAAATTATTTCTTGGATAACAAAAAGCTTCACCACCAAATACACAAATATTTGTTCTTATGATCACTGTCATGTTTTTGTTCAGTTCTGAATATTCCGTTTCTCTGCAAGAAATCTACAAGTTGTCATATTAATTGTTTTCAGAAGGGACATAATGCAATTGGTGGTCAGAATACATAAGAATTGAAGATAAATTAATTGGGAAACTTGGGATCATTGTTAAAATGAACTTGTGTGGTAATGTCTTTCTGACTTTTAAGCAGGAAACTTTTGTCACTGATACTTTTTACTTATGGGCTAGTATTTGCTCTGAAAACAAAGTACTTGCCTATAAAAAGAAACTAATTAATGAAACAGAATTGTGTATGAAAATATCAGATTTAACAGACATGTGCTAGTTATCATGTTAGGGTTTTTTTTCAACATATGATATCTTATTTCTCATTTATCCTCACAAAAGTGAATGAAGCAAAAATTATCCCTATTTTACAAAAGAAGAGACTGAATTCAGAGAAGCTAAGCTATTTGCTCATAGACATTTAGTGAGTTTCTGGTAGTCCCAGAATTTAACCCCAGAGATTCAAACGTCAAGCACAGCATCCTTTACATTCTGCGACTACTGCTATGAAAATCAGAAATGCTGTACTGGGTCAGATCAGTGATTTATTCAGCTCTCAATGCCGGTGCTGGGAGTTACAGTATAACATGGAGGCCAGGGTAAAAAGCTGGTACCCCAGGACAGAGATCAGTCCCGGGATCAAAAGTCAGAAGGCATACCTGATTGAGCATTTGAGAAAAGTTAGTGAATTAAACCAGGCAAGCACACACATGTCTGAAAACACACAGGACAAAGCATGACAGGCCAGACCAAGCAAAGATATGGGAACTAGAAAGGCCTAAATCCTAGAGGCTAAGGCAAATATGCAGGAATCTGGAAATTCACAGAAACCAAAGGGCCAGGCTCAGTATTTAGGAGAACAGACAGATGGTACCAATAACAAGGCAGGTTCAAAACCAATGCAGCCCATTTCCTGGCCAGGTAGCTTCTTACACACTTTAACCAGGACGACAGATAGTTGTTGAAAGAGCCTCTCTCTCTAATACTGATCTCAAAGAACAGTTTGAAAGCTTTAAAGCGTATTCTATCTTTCATATCTAATACCAATCAAACTCTTTTTTTTAATCTAAAAAACATAGGTAAAAAAAACAATCAAACATTTAGACTTCTATTGGTTGCATAAAGACCACTTAAGGAAAGAATTAAAAAGCACACATTTATAGGAAATTCTGAAGCATTTTTGAAAAATCACAAAGCTTGCATTTATGCTCAGAGATGATTAGGCAAAAGGCATTTCAGGATGCTGAGAAAAATCGGCCCTTAACAAAAGGTACTTGTCTCTAAAGGAATAATAGCTAAAACACCTTCAGCTTATTATATTGAGAGCACAGACAATGACATCATAGAAACAGCATAAATCACAAAGCACTTACTGCTTAATGTCATCATATGGAAGCACATTTTGCTGAGGTACATATAATGGATGGGAACACTTTCTCTTAAATTACATGTGTTACAGGGACAACACGCACTATGAGAGATGCTGATCAGTGAATCTCAATGGAGCTCAATCTGCCCATTTCTCAGAGCCACGTCTTTGAAGTATACTTGATAAAATAAAAGTACTCAGTCTTTTGTCCATGTCATAATCAGAGATGCCTCGTACCCTCCCCTGATATAAAATATATGGCTAGGTTACGTGGGGCAACCTAGCCAAATGCATTTATATCTCAAAATTCACATTTCTTAGGTCTTTGTTTAGAATAGCACATCCTAAATACCAACTCCTTACCCAGGCTTTCCTTCCACTAAGGCTTGGGCTCTGAGCATACTCAAACTGTCTTTTCCATATCCAAGCCAGCATGGCTCTTGAGCTTACAACAAAAACAACAAGCATAACGGCTACTAATTACTGAGCAGTTACTATATGTCAAGCATTGTGCTATGCGCTTTATCTCATAGAAATAAAGGCAGTGTTCTTGCCGCTGTCAAAGGCCAACCTCTCCATTTATGCTCTGGATTCTATCTCCTCCTGTTTTCTCTTCCTTGATCGCTCCTTCTCTAACAGATCACCTCTGCTGACATATGAACATGTGCTACAATGTTCGATATTTTAAAAAAGAGATCCTTCCTTGATGACACATCCAGCTATCATCCTCATTAATCTATGCTTCTTCATAACCAAACTTCTCAAAAGGGTCAAATTCAATGGATATTTCTGCCCTCATTTTATACAGCTGACAATGCCCTCCTTCTTGAAACCTACTTAAAAGGTAGGTTTCCTTCTTTTATTTTTGCCATACCTCTTCATCTCCTTCACTGGTTCTTCATTAGCCATACCCCCAGAGACTGATCCTGGACACCCTCATTCCTTCTCTTTCTAAATTCTCTCTCTTGGTTATGTCATCCAGTATCATAATCTTAAAAATATAGTATATTGACTACTCTCAAAAGTATATCCCTGGTCCATAATTCTGTGAACCCCAGACTTGTAGAAAAACTGCCTAATTTGAAACTTTTATATTCATATTCCACAGGCACCTCACATTCACATCAAAAACTAAACTTTGCCATTCCCAAAACTTATGCCCAAATCTACTCCTCTCCCAGTTTTCTCCATCTCAATAAATGGTACCATTACAGAACCAGTTGCTTAAGCTAGAGACCAAGGTATCATCCTTTATCCCAATCTCTACATCCGTCATCTTTACTTATTTATTTATTAGTAGTAGTGTTAACAACACTTGTATAAGTATACACTTGTATAAGTACACTTGTATAATAAGAGGAGATAGCCCTTCTTGAACACCTAGTATGTGCCAGGCACTGTGCTAAGTGTTATACCTGTATTAATTCATTTAATCCTCATACCAAGCTTTTGAGGTATGTACTATCATTATTCCCACTTTATAAATGAGAAGACTGGAGCCACAAGATGAAATAAGTTGCCTGAAGCCACACATCTATTAAATGATAAAGCTTGGATTTGAATCTGAGGCATCAGGCTCCAGAATGAATCCTTTTAGCCACTACACTAGGCTGCCCTATTTCAGTTTGATGTACAATGTGCCTCTGTATTTATTAGATGTTTTGGATGGGCAGCTGCCCACTTGCTTAGGGAAAACAGCCTTCAACGACAATCTCCCTGTGATTCAGTTAACCTTCGAAGATATACATTACTACATATGTAGAAAGTTAAGCTCAAAAAGGTAAAGTAACTTGTTTAACAACATAAAGCTAGTAAGTGTTGGACTTAGAACTTAATCCAACTCTTCATGGGTCCAGAGACCAAAAATTTAACCACCAGGCTATACTCAACCTTGTTGAGTTTGCCACACAGACAGATTTAAACAGCCATCATTAATTTCCTCATCACCACACCTCAGACTATCAAATCACAGCCAAGCTCTTATGGTACAAAGACAACTTTGCCTTAGGATCATAAAGTCATTAGCAGCTATGCTCAGTTTTAAAGCCATATTTCTTTGTTAGCCATTCTGAGAGACATGAGGCCATCCTAGGAAAGAAGGACTAGTAGAGAATAAGATGAAAAATGAAAACACTCTTTGTCTACAGGGCTGGCTGTGAGGCTTCCTGCATGTACAAAGATGAGAGTATTGACCCACCATCAGTAGGGTGGAAACTCAGGAATTCTTTCTCTAATAGCAGACATGGAAAGCTAGTACACATCTAGTCACTTTTATGGGGGTTCCTCTGAACAACTTCTGTAAAATAACCTCCAGAGTAAAGAGCACTGACTGGAGTAATGAACTAGAGTTACACTACAGTCCATGGGAAAATCAAATCCATAGCTCTGGCCAAAGTATGTTAGAGAAAAGTCATACAAGTTATATAATATCCTCAAAAAAACCTATTTTTTTCCAAGCAGGTCACATGTCAAAGCGCAGAAAGAGTAAAAACATAGAGGGGCTCTAGGAGATTGGCTACAGGGAACCATTAAAATTTTATCTATAAACATGAAATCTAACTAGCATGGGATTAAATTTGAAGGGGTTTCCCAAAACAGAAATTCTACCTCCAAAATGTATATATGCTGGACTTGACTCTATTTATTCTATTAATTGCTCAGTTAAAAACTTATGTGATATCAGTAGAAGGACAAAATGAAAAGCATAGGAACCAAAAACAATAGGAAAAAATAGGAAAGGGGGAGGGAGGGATGGAGGGAGGGAGGGAAGTGGCCCAGAATGAAACAGAAGGACATGAAGCAGAGGACAGAGGAGATATTAAACAATTAGCTTTGGCATTAGAAAGCTAAATGTAAAAACATTTACAGAATTGCTTACACGGACTTTATCTTATACTACATCTTAAGTCACAGAACTCTAATGCAAACACACTACATGTGCAAAGCAAGATGTATTCATATGCACTATAAATCATAATGAAATTATTTTAAATAGCATGACTCGGCTCTTAAGCTGTTTCTGATAATATTTATGTAACAGTTTTTACATCTTTAGAAGGTCATTGGCTCTCATTCAGTGTTTCCTGGCCCATGTCTCCTATGTCATCTACAGACTTAGCACCCAAGTTTGTCCACATATGGTTACTCAGTTCTTTGTAGATGGAAGGGCACCACAAGCCGAGGAATGCAGACAGCCTCAAGAAGCTGGAAAAAGCAAAGATATAGATTTTCTCCTAGTGCCTCCAGAAAGGAATGCAGACCTATATACACCTTGCTTTATCTCAGTGAGACTCATTTTGGACTTCTGGCTTCAAGAACTGTAAGATAATAAATGGGTGTTTTTTTAAGCCACCACGTTTGTTGTAATTTGTTACAACAGCCATAGGAAACAAATACATTTCCTTTCCCATTTCTTTGATTTCTAAGCCCTTTCTCTTTCTCCATTACTAATCTCATGCAATTTTTTCAATGGGAATATCAGCACCTCAATCTCTTATCTTGGTTTACCAAGCACAGGCTGCCAAAACCAAGGGATGTCTTCATCTTCACACACACCTCCTCTCTCAGCTCTTGCCATTTAGTTACAACAATCCAAAGACCTGATGGATTAATTTGTAGCCTCAAATGACATCTGTCCCCTTCATTTATACCATATTCCAACTTTCTCATGTTATTGTCCTCCTACATTATTGTCCTCTCTTCTTCCTGGGCTGCTTCAGAGGGTAAAAGAACAAAAAAGGGATACAACCACTCATGTTGGTTACGTGGCTTTCACTTGCCCTGATGTAGAGACAAGGCAAAGGCATACTTGTATAATGGAAACTGCCACACAAAGGGACAGAATTGGACATGAAGAAATGGATGTTTCATCTAAATCTATGCCTCCTTACTGGTGCACAAAGAGAAAGACAAATGAGGGAGGGTGACGATGGAAGAATTATTATCAAAAATTCTATTACCCTCTAACAAATCAAAGAAAGGCAGGTAGGAATCCAAAGGTGTTCCTCTATGTACAATAATATGACAGGTCTCATTAATTCAATCAAGTGCCACTGAGTGGCTAAACTGTATGCCTGCCATTTTGCTCAGTTCTAAGGGTGACAGAAATTAAGTAGGGTCATAGTCCCTTCCCTGTGGGAGTTTACAGACCTATCCTGTTAGGGTAACAAAATCATCATCTATTAAAGACTTAGAAACTATCCCAATACAATATAAGCAGCGCCGCTGGTGTAGTGGTAACATGCAAGATTCCCCAATACAATATATTATCAAGAACTAAATCTTATGATTCTTATTCAATGAAGTATAAACTACAGAAAAAGGTGAGATCAATGAAGGCCAGAGTATGTGGAGAAAGCTTCTTAAATTGGTGTCCAGATGAGAAAGCCACTTTTTTGCCACTGACTTAATTTCTTCAGCATAAGTGCTCTTTGTGAATAAGGATGAAGATGAAGATATCTGTAAAGGTTCATTCCTAGGTCAGGGCTAGCCCATATGAGTCACTCTGCTTTCCCTGCTACTGAGAGCAGAGTCTTTACTCCTGGTACTCATTCTCAGAGAGACAGCTAGGATAATGGAATAAAAGAGATGGAAAAAAATGGAAAGAGGCAGTAGGTGAAAAAAAAAACAGAGTCTAAATAAAGCAAAGCTAGAAAGAGAGAGAAAGAAAAAAGTGGCATCCATCAGTCTTCAAAATGACAATTATAGGCTCCTCGTCAAAGCTCATAGCACTGAGGATAAGAGAGTCGTGAGAACTAAGCCTAACATCTCCCCAAATGCTGCTTCAGTGGCACAAAGACACAGCTCTAGTTTTTTTCCCTCTCTTGCTCTTGCCCACCAGGAACTTAAGGACACCCTTGGAAGATGTATTCCAGATTGCTGACAGCAGAACTCACTGACATTGGGCCCTGTTCTCCAAACCGTCAATACTATACCCAACATAATAATAATGAAAAGAAGCTAAATCTGACTCTATCATGACAGGACTGACAAAGTGACCACATTGTAAGTGGCAGCCTGTAATTTACAAAAGTCTGGGAGGTATACAACTCTGGCCCAAAGAACATGGCATACAGCAGACACTCAATATATGCTTGTCGAATGAATGGTCAAACGAGTAACTGTACAATACAACATAAGCTCGAGAATATGGAGACTTTCTAGTATAATACCGCTAGTAATATGAACTTGCTTTCAGTGAACGTTCATGGGACTCAGGACACTGTGTCCCACAAAGGATATTCTTAGGCTTCCAGTTCTTGCCTATCTCTTCAGTCTCCACTGATACCATCCTCCCACTTGCTCACCAGGCTCCACTGACCTTCTTTCAAATCCCCAGATGTCTGCTGCTTTCTGCCATCTCAGGGCAGTTGCATATGCTTTTTTCTCTGTGCAGAATACAACCTCTTCTCCTCACCCCACCATCACTGACTAGCTCCTACTCATCCTTGAGGTCCCTGGATTTTTCAATCTCCTATTTGAACCAGTATATAGTTTATAATATTCATGTAATTAAGAAAAACAGTTGATGTCAGGAAAGGTCTGTAATAGCATGTCCTTAGTGTCATTGTCATAGTTGGAAGAATAAGCTGATCAGACTATGAGTCTTGCCCATTGTAATTAATTCTTAAATTTTGTGCCTAGTGTAGCCTAGTAACAAAGAAAGATACAACAAAGGTAAATTAAACAGAGTTGAGAACGACTCATTCTCTTTGATTTTTATTCTACAGTCCAAGAATCGGTCCCATTCCTCCCTGCACATTCCCTCCTGCAGCACATTTCCCACCACCACACTATCAATCCCCACTCTATATTCTGACCCCATTCAAAACTCAGAAAATGAACCTGCTGAAGTAATGGAAAAGTAACTGAAACCCCAGAAGAATGGGGCAATGAGTGTCATTTTGTTTCTATGCTCCAGTCTCTTCCAAGGCAAATGAACCTATGGGCCACCTACTATCAGAATCTATCCCAAGTACCCTCCCCATCAACGTGCCTTCACAAAACAGAGTTTACCAGCTATAGCAGCATAAATGCTGACGCTTTTGTTAAGGCAGGAAAAAAAACCACTATGTTATTTGCTTTCATTCTCCACTAAGACTCCACTAGAAATGCATTCCTTGGCAATACTCTCATTGTGGTTGTAGTGGGAATGACAGCATGGCCTCCACGAACATCATGATGCACAGTGGTTTCTCTCTCTCTGCTGTGTGACAGGAAAGATCTATAGGTCACTTGTTGTGTTTTGGTCCAAACCCAAGCATGATAATGAGATGCTAATGTAGCATAAGTAAATCCCTATTTTATGTCATTAATAGAAATATAGACACTGACATATTGTAAACACTAATAGTATAAGGGCCCGGTATGCAGACCACCAAGAGGGTCTCCTGGGGGTCTAGGAGCACAGGCTGAAAATTACTGAATTTAGCATATTTTGTCATTCTATGTTCCTTCTTCAGAGAGTGCGATTTGAGGAGTGGTACGATTGCCTCTTGAAATGAAGTTCAAAGCCCTTAGTTGCATTTCAAGTTTCTCAGTTGCCATTTGCATTGCCCTTCCTGCCATCATAATAAACTGTATTTTTTTCCTTCTCAAACTCATTAACCTATGTGAGATAAGAGACATTTCTTATTAGTGCAATTGCAGATCTGACAGAAAAGGGGGCCAGAAAGGCACCAAGATTCCATCTGGGCACATGGCTCGGGTTCCTGCCTCAAATGGCTTTCAGTCTCTCAGTTATCAGATCCTTCACTGCCTGTCTGCTCCTCCTTCAAGACTGTAACGAGAGAAGAGACCTTCTCTGAACTACTAGACAAGGTCATCATTCTT